>NW_006159551.1:1360158-1408469 GCF_000334495.1 Tupaia belangeri chinensis | reverse complement strand
TGCCCTGCAAGGCTGACTCACATACAAAGGTTCTAGGTTCACAGCTGGGAATCTCCCTGATCATTCTGGGCACACATGTGCCCATAATCCAAGGACAGTTGAGGCTGAAGGTGGTTCTTGGCATGAAGATCCTTTTGGAGGTGCTATCTCTCTGCCTCTCTTGCTCATGAAAGAAATCAATAAATAAACTGAGGGGGGGAGGGAGTTGAAATCTTGCAAGAAAACTAAGAAAAGAACAAGGTAACTAGAACACCACTGCGAGGTCCCTGAGAAACCCCATACACTTTGTTTCCCAAGAATGAGTCTCACCTGTCTAAAGAAAACATAAATTCAATGAACGTGAGTATTTCCTTAGTTGAACAGTTGAACTGACAGGTAAATGAATTTGTCGTTTTCAGTATTTCTTTTTTTATTTTTTTAAAATTTTTCCCAGGGGTCACATGCACTCACTAGACAGGGACAGAAAAGAGGGAAAGTAAGAAAGTACTCTCCATGGGAGATGGTCACACTGCAATCCCTTCTCCATTCTCCTTTCAGAATTTTGGGCACACACACACAAGGGCCCCACCATGTCTTAGAAACCACTGGGTCCAGGACTCGAACATAGTCACCCATGTGGGATCCACCCACCTTAATCACTACATCACTGGCTGGTCCATTTTCAATATTTCTTATTGTTTCTCCTATTTCTGAGACACTGTAGGACAGTGGTTAAAAGTCTGGAATTCTGAGTTATTCCTACCCCAGGTAAGCTATTTAATGATGTAGCCTTAGTTTCCTCATCTGTAAAACGGTGGCACTGATTTGGTTGTAAAGAATACATGAGAGAGTATATTAAATGTGCAACACCAGGTACATAGGTACTTAATGCTAAAAAAGCATTAGTCAAAGGGCTCAAATGGTCAGTCCTTTACCTAAAGGTAAATTTAGTCTGAAATTCAGCTTCTTCCATCCACTTTTGTTCTGAGAAATGAGGCAAGAATAGAGGATGAATAAATCATGGTATCTGTCCTCAGGAGTTCACACTGAAGTGGGAAGATGGGATGCTCTCAATACGCATTGAAATAGCTCTCTCTGTGTGTGTATGTGTGCATGTGTGTGAACTGGGGTAGGCTAGCCATATCCTCAAAGCACTTGCCATTTCCACACAAGCAGGCTGGTGTCCAAATGTCAGTCCCTCTGACTCTGGCATCACCACAGGACAGAAGAAATGGGATATCAGAAACTCTCAACCAATGGTGGGTGACAGATTAATAATCCAGTTCCCTCACCCAGCTCCCTACATTTCCCCAGCAGGTTCAGGTTCCAGTTGCCCACAGAGATACATGCTATAGATAAGCATCTTTAAAGAAAATTAACAGAATAATTGCACATATTTATGGAGTATAGTGTGATCTTTGGCATATGAATATGATGCATTATGATCAAATCAGGTAATTTTGCATATCTGTTACTTCAAACACTTATTCTTACTTTGTGTTGGAAGCATTTAATGTCCTCTTTTCTAGAATCTTAAAATATACAATAAAGTATTACTAACGATAGTCACCCTACTGTGCTATAGTGTTCTATCACTCATTCTTTCTAACTGTAAATTTTATACTCATTAACCAACATCTCCCAAGCCACAGCCCCTAGCTTTCCTAACCTTTAATTCTTACTCTACTCTCTCATTCTAGGAGGTCAATTTCTTTTAGATTCTACATACAAATGAGAAAGTGCAGTATTCCTTTTATGCGCCTATCTTATTTCACTTAACATAATATCCCTCAGATTCACTGGCGTCTGAAAGGACAGAATTGTGCTCTTTTTAAGGCTGAATATTCTATTATGTACTATATATGGCACATTTTCTTTATTCACTTGTTGATAGACACCAAGGATGATTCTATGTCTTGACTATTTTTTTTTTGAAAGGTTTTTGCTATAGGGAGTGTGTGCTCACCAGACAGACGAGACAGACAGAGACACAGAAGGCAAGAATAATTCCCCAGGGGTAATGGCAACACCACAATCCCTTCTCCTCTATTCTCCTCTCGGGATCTTGGGCATGCACTCACACGTGCCCAGTGTGAGTTTAAGCCACCAGGTCTGGGACTTGAACCACTGTCGACCACATGGGAGTCCAGCGACATAGCTGTTACACTAACTGCTGGTCCCACATGTCTTGACTATTGTGAATAGGGCTGTAATCAACATGACAGTGCAGATCTCTCTGACATACTGATTTCTTTCTTTTGGATATATATACTTAGTAGTAGATTACTAAGCCATAAAGTAGTTCTATTTTTTTATTTTTTAAGGAAACTCACATTGTTTTCCATAATAGCTATACTAGTTTACAGTCTCATGAACAATGTGTAAATGTTCTCCTTGCTCTGCATCCTTACCAGTATTTGTTATGTCTTATTTTTTTGTTAATAGCCATTCTAACTGGGGTAACATGATATCTCACTGAGGCTTTGTATTTCTGGTTGGAAGATTTTTCTGTCTATACTTTGAATATATCATCTTATTCTCATTTTGCCTGTAACATTTGCTGAAAAATCTGTTGTTAGTGTAATGGAGTTCCCGTATAGATTCTCTTTTGTAAGATCTGACACTTTTATTTTGCTGTTTATAAAATACTCACTTTGTCTTCAGCTTTTGACAGTCTGATTAGAATGTGCTTCAGAGAGGATCTTTTTGAGTTAAATCTATTTGGGAAGCTGAGATTTCTGAATCTAGATGTTCATATCTCTCCAAAAATTTAGGAAGTTTTTCAGTTGTTATTTCATGAAACAGTTTTTCTATACATTTTCTTATCTCTTCTTCTAATGGAACTCCCTTAACGTAAATATTTGTTTATTTAAAGGTATTCTGTAGGCCCCACAGACTTTCTTCATTCTTTCATATTCTTTTTTCTTCCTTCTTTTCTTTCTTTAATTAATCAATGTATTTACTGTCTACCTGGGTTATTTCAAAAGGCCTGTCTTCAAGTTCAGAAAGTTTATCTTCTGTTTGAGTGTTATTCAAACTCTCAATTGCATTTCTTTCATTGAATTCTTTAGCTCTAATACTTCTATTCAGTTCTTCTTTATCATATGTAGCTGTTAAATTTCTTATTCAGGTCATGTATTGTTTCCCTGATTTCACTGTATTGTCTATTTCTACTCTCTTAGTTTCCTCATAATTTTTTATTTCATTTTAGGCAATTTATAGATTTTCTTCTCTTTGCATTCTGTTGCTGAAGAATTACTCATTTTTTTTGTTTGTTTGTTTGTTTGTTTGTGGGGATGTCATGCTATCTTACTTCTTCATGATTCTTTTGTCTCTATGCTGATATGTGAGCATCTAGTGAAATAGCTGCCTCTATCAACTTTGTATAATGATGACTTTCAAGGTGCAAGACTTTCACCTATAGAGGGCCCTAGGATGTCAGGTGGGTAGGGCACATTGATTTAGTACTAGGTAGGCATGGTAGTGTAGTCTCCATGAAGTTTTTTCAGCTGTAATCAGCATCTGCAGTGTCTATTAGTGCCTCGGCTACATGGCTGTGGGGGGCTGACCTACTGCTTAGGACTTAGAGCTCCAAAAGGTAGAACATGTTCATGGATGGGCAGAGTTGCTCCAATACTTCATGGTACAGTATGCAGCAGAGGCAGTTGGCCCAGCTGTTTCCATTGGCCACAGCTGAGCAAAGCTGCAATGAAAGTTCACCATACAGCATTTATCTGTGGAAGGAGTTGTCTGTTAAGTTGTCCTCACATGGTGTAGGGTTGGAGGGGCTGAGCTAAGGATAGGGTTTTCTGCCTAGTTCTCTTGTGAGTTGTGGGGATGTAGATTTGTTGGTACAACATAAGGCTGTGAGCTGAGTCACTCACCTAGCTGCTCCCACTGGATGTGGGGAAAGCGGCTGATCTGATGGCTTTGAGCACAGGTGACTGGGGGCAGGGTTGCTCACTAGGCTTCTCCTGTGGAATACAGGGGAGCAGAGCATCTCCAATGGCTTGTCTGTGGGCAGAGATACTCTACTAGCTGTTCCTGCGAGTCATGGGGCAAAGTGCATCTCTAAGGCTCAGTTGTGGGGAGGGTCACACCTTCAGCTGCTCTCACGGGAAGAGGGAGCAGGGCTTTTCCAACAGCTTGACAGTGGATGGGGTCCCTTACTAGATTGTTATTGAAGATGATGGGAAAACAATGCCTCTCCAGGGGTTCTACTGTCAGTGAGATTATTCTATTTGTCACTCCTATAAACTGCAGAGGGGCAGCCTCTCTAGAACCAAGTTATGGGTAGAGTCACTTACACAGATACTTTCATAGGATGCAGGGAGGTGAGGGAGGTGAGGGTGGCAAAGCAACAGTAAGGTCACACCATTAGCTTTTGGTGAGGGCAGCTGGGGGCTGGGTTGTTCATCTACCTGCTTCCATGGGACACAGGCAGGTGTGGTCACAAGACAGCTTTGTGTAGCTGCAGCTTGGGAGGAGGAGGGTACTAGAAGTCCTGGACTCTCCCGCCTGGGCAATTCAGCAGTGTGGATCCCCAAGCCATTTCCCAAATTTGGCTTGGGACCTGTGAAGGTCTCTGAATTCCCTGTAGTGAAGACTTGAGGTGTCAGATAGAATGCGAGTTGCTAGTGGTCTCCTGCTTACCCTGTCCCAGTCTCAGTAAGTCCCTCCCAGTTTCAAGTGAATCTCCACTGGGGAGCTGGGCTGGCAGATGCAGGACACTCTGCTCTCCCCCCCACAAGGCCATCTTGAGGCTCTGTACTCCACAGCATCTTCACCACAACCCTACTGCACTCCAGCAGCCTCTTTCAAACACTCCAGTTTGCAATGTTACCTGCTCCTTCTTTGTTTTGGTCCTTTCATATGGTAAGGAAACCTCTTGGAGAGTCATCTTGCTGAAAGTAGATAAGAGAACTTTAATGGGCTTCCTTCCCTACTCTGTCACTTCCCTAGAGCTTGTTTTGTTTTGTTTACTGTAGGGTGCATTTTCTCACCAGAGAGACACAGAGTGAGGGAAAGTGATGAGAAACCACTCCCCAGAGGAGATGGGTACACCACAATCTCTTCTCCTCCGTTCTCCTTTCAGGATTTTGAGTATGTTTTTCAAGGTGCCAGGCCCAGAATTTGAACCATGTAGTAGGCCATATGGGATTTGGAGCTTAACCACCACATCACCTGTTGACCAAGGTGGAATCATTTCCAAATAAATTGCTTGTGTTTAAAACTTTGTATACATGGGGCCAGCAGTTAGCGTAATGGCTATGTTGCTGGACTCCCACGTAGTCGACCGTGGTTCGCATCCAGGACCCAGTGGCTTAAACTCACGCCAGGCGCATGGGCGTGCGTATCCAAGATCCCGAGAGGAGAATGGAGGAGAAGGGATTGCGGCATGGCCATCCCCCCTGGGGGGGTGATTTCTCGCTTTCTGTCTCTCTCTGTCTGTCTGGCAAGCGCACGCGTCCTATAGCGAAAACCTCTCCAAAAAAAAGAAAAAAAAAGAAAACTTTGTATCCATCAAATCAAAATTTGGAGATGATAGGATTCAATTCTGCATGGATTTCTTGAGCACTTTCTACCAGCCCACAACAGGCCTCCTCCTGCAGGTTCAGAGATGGGTCATAGCATTCCCAGACTGCAGAGTTTACAGTCTAATTGAAAAGCTGAAAGGTAATGAAAATGAATTGTGTTGGGGGTCAAACAGATCCTTAATTCCTTAAGGAGAGGGCTAATGTTTAGTTAATGACTATAGCCCCCTTGGGAATTGGTACAATTCCCAGCACATGGCAGATACTCATCTGTTCATCAAACAGTATACAGCATTACAATAACAATATGATGCACTTAAAATGTTCTATAAACTTTCACTGACCTAAGCGCTTTACAAAAGTAATCTCTTATTCACCGACGAAATGCTATTAGCTAGAAATCACTATGTCCAATAAACAGATGAAAAAGCCAGGGTTCAGAGAGGTTGTGTCACTAGCTAACGAACAACTAAGTGGAGTCTGCTAAACTGCTATTTGATTCCAAATTTAGTACCCTCAAGAGCTGTATGGTCCCGACCTCCTTTCCCCTGGGCAGGTAAGCAGGTAGCAATGAGGGAGAAAGGCAAGAGGAGACATCTTCCTTTGTCATCAGGAGCTCAGCCTGTGTTGCAATGAAAATATGGCTGCCATGTTTCTCCAAACATTTCCTATACTCCAATAGCCAGGACATTTGCTACATCAGCTGCAATGCTAACTCTCCTAGGAAAGAGGCAGCTATAGCCAGGCAAGGATCTACTCTTCACTTCACATAATGATAGAAAATCAGAAACCAAGAGACCATGCTGAAAATCTGGTTCCACTATCTCAGTTTCTGGAAGACAAAAGAGGTTTCCAGAGAGGTCGCGTGGCATGCCCACTACTGTTCCTCTGGTGCCAGTTTCCTCTTACAAGCTGAGGCAGGCAACTCTTTCAGGTAAGAAAGCCCCATGTTAGTTTCTGTGTTCTTTTTTTTTTTTTAAGAGTTTTTTTGTTATAGGGCTTGCCAGATAGACAGAGAGAGACAAAGAGACAGAAAGTGAGAAATCACCCCGAAGGGGGATGGCCACATTGCAATCCCTTCTCCTCCATTTTCCTGTTGGGCACGCACACACGTTCCCGGAGTCAGCTTAAGCCACCGGGTCCAGGACTCAAACCACAGTCGACTACATGAGAATCCAGCGACATAGCCATTATGTGAACTGCTGGTCCCAGTTTCTGTGTTCTTAATACAGAAAGGGAGGCAAGGAGATGGAGAATTCAATCCCCTGCATCACCTTGGGCAACGTTTCTTTCACCGTCTAAAGCGAAGGACGCGTTCACAATTTTTGAAATGTCCAACTCATTACAGAATGATTCATCCATACAATACTATAAATATGAATTATTATCAATAAGTGTCACAGAAAGGTCAAATTGCTCTAACGGTTTCTATACAGTGTCACTACCTACACTTCTCCTGGCACGGGTTAGTGATTAGTTTGTGGTTTAGCACTGGCCGTCTGACCACAACCACTTGGAGCAAGAAAACATGTGAGGATGGGAAAACATACAAGAAATCATATAGTGCTGACCTAGATTTGGTTTTGCAAGAAGCAGTTTGATGTCCTCCGCTGTCCTTCAAATATGACACCCCCCCCCAGTCGACAATGCTTCCCTGCACACCTCCGGTACCCCCATACTCATCTGGATCCCATGACCCTTAAACCGTCCTTTACGTACCCAGGACTCCTTCCTTAAGGCTCTCTACACCTGAGTCCATTCTTTCAAACTCTCCGCAAAACTTACCCTGTCACCCATCTCAGCTTGGATTTATTCTCTGCTCGACTAGGACACAGGGCAATCCTGGATATGAATTTCATATTCTACAGTTTATAAAGCACACATCCTGTGTGGTACAGAATGACCCGCTGTGAAACAGGACAAGTAAATATAGCTCCCATTTATATTCATCTTTTTCCTCATCTTTTAAAATTCCTGCTTTTGCAATATCATTAATAATGTACTCATTTACTATATCGGAATGATACATAAATAAATGGACACATCATAATGTATCTAAGGTTCACTGGAATACCTTGTTTAAAATTCCTATAGATTGTGGTTTACTCAGTCTGCAGTGGGTCACTGGAATAGGATTTTTTTTTTTAAACAATCAGATTCCCCATCCAGAATGATTTTGATACTAGTGTCCCAGGACCATCCTGGATCATCCTTTGCAAATAAGAAGACAGAATATTTTGCTAGAAAAAAAATTATATAATCTTTGTGAGAATGTTGGGTGATAATGATTCATGAATAAGAACAGTGCTAATAATTCTTTAACGGTGACATTTTAAAGTAATTAATTCCTACACTTGAAAACAAGGTCACTGTCTCCAAAACTCCATGCTCGTTAAGATTCCAAAAGTAGAAACTAAGGGAAAGAAAGTCATTTATTCTAGAAAATGCCAACCATTTAAGAGAACATGCTGTTCTTTTGGGATGAGTCCAAATGAATGTCATGTTGACCTGTAGAGGAACGGTAAGAACGTGACCCAAGTAAAGAATGTGAAGCATGTTTTGAAGGATGTAGAACTCAGCGGACAGGGAGCCAGGCCTTTCTAGACAGTCCAAGGATTTAGAGAAGGAATTTACTTTCTAGAATGGGCCATTCTGGAAGCCTCAGTTATGGTGATGAAAACTAGAAGGAACTAAGCTAAGGGCTTAACAGAAAATCCTGAGAATGTCAACAGTGAGGATCGAGACGGGTTAGTGGAAGAGATGTCAATCAAGGAGTGGCAGACAAGGTAGTTGAGAAAGGATGATCCTACAGCTGACAGCAGAGATGCAATCATTGGGCTGCAGTTTGAAGACACAAGCAGACTGAACTGGATTGGGGGGGGGCAACATAGTATCTTTATGCTGAGTTCATTTGTCCGCCCTTTCCATGTGATATGTTCCTGGACTCAGGATATGTGCTTCACTCATTGTAATCCTAACTTTCCTGGAAGAGAAGTAGCTACAGCCAGAAAAGGGTATATTCACAACATTTCCTAATAACAGAAAATTAGAATCCAAGAGACTAGGTTGAGAATAAGAGTCCCACACAGATCATCTCATATGCTCACTTTGACAGGTTTCCTTCTGGGCCAGTCTCCTCTTCTATTTTTTTTTTGGGGGGGGAGGGCGGGGAGAGGTTTTTTGCTATAGGGCGCGTGCGCTTGCCAGACAGACAGAGAGAGACAGAGAGATAGAAAGTGAGAAATCACCACCCAGGGGGGATGGCCACGCTGCAATCCCTTCTCCTCCATTCTCCTCTCGGGATCCTGGGCACACACGCACACATGCTCAGCGTGAGTTTAAGCCACCGGGTCCGGGACTCAAACCGCAGTTGACTATGTGGGAGTCCAGCGACATAGCCATTATGCTAATTGCTGGTCCCTCCTCTTCTATTTTTTAAGAAATAATTTATTAGGACCAGCAGATGGTGTAATGGTTACATCTCTGGATTCCCACAGAGTCGACCGTGGTTAGAGTCCTGGAACTGGTGGGGCTTAAAATTCATGCCAGGCACATGTGTGTGTGTGTGCCCAAAATTCCAAGAGGAGAATGGAAGAAAAGGGATTGCAGCATGGCCATCCCCACTGGGGGGTAATTTCTCACTTTCTGTCTCTCTGCTGAGCACATGCATCCTACAACAAAAATATGTCTCTAAAACAGGGAATTTATTTATTCTATGTGAGAGACAGAGAGAGAAGCAACTCATCCCCACCCTGCCCTAGTGAATCCTGCCAAGCTGACTGTCCTGTCAGCATCCTGCTTTGCAGAAGAGACTTGCGATTCTGAATTTTTATGGGGGAAGCAACACCGTTATAAGAGTTTAAGAAGTTTCGAAATACTATCTGAGGACTTCTAACAGGTCTCCAGTGAATATTCATTTAAAAAAGAAAAAAAGAGCATCCCCCCCCCAAAAGAACCAACAGACATTCTAATTTGAATAAATTAAAGTTATTTTATGAGAGCAATTACATTGTGTAATTTGCTCATGATAAAAGTTACAAATCCAATAAGATGCGATTGGTCATTTTATTTCTATCGTCCGCGCCCTGCGCTGCCTCCTACAAATGTAGTGCTGGAGGTCAGTCAATTCAAAGTTTGAAGAGCCCTGTTTGTAGCAAAGGTTTCGAGCTTGCCCATATCATGTTTGTGCCTTTGAAGGACTAGGGCCAGAGCGTTCTTGAAAGTGAGTAAAATAAGCTTTATAAAGGACAGCTATGTATTTCTCTAAGTTCTAAGAGAGTTGAGAAGCACTTTCCTTAAAATTAACAATATACAAATTGAAAACAATTCTACTTACATACCCTTTTTTTTCCTAATTTTTTTTTCTAATGGAGAATAGATTTTTCTCGAAGAGTAAACATTGTTATATATCAAGCAACTTTCCCCTCTGTCATTTCATACGCATTTGGTAGTTCCTCCAAAAGTACTTTAAAAGTTTGGGGCTGTCAATATTAGGAATGAAACACTTTCATCTATATTAATGGGACAAAATTTTCACTTACTGTTTGCAGAGAACATTTAAACATTTTAAGTTGGCCGGAAAGAGGAAATCATTTTATTTTCCATTAAGCTTGTTTGTGGGAAAACAGCAAACTCTTGGCCTCAAAACTGCTTTCTATTTCTACCAACAAACGTTCCCTTTGCCAAATTGTTTTACAATAATTACAGCTTTTCAAATGGTTTTTCAACAATACTCGAAGATCCATTTTCCTATGAGTATTCATTCCTATTACAATAGTTGAAACACAGTGTTAGTCTGGATGAGTCTAAATGCAAACCAATCAGTGGTATAGAAATAGCATTAATTTTCTTTTATTATAGAACGCAGACTGTCATCTTCATGAAATTCCTGAGTCGGCTGAACTGGGATCGTTATCTTACCATAATCATGTCTGCCCTCTTGCTGCTAAGTAACTGAAGAGTAACTTCCCACCCACACTACTCCTTGTAACCCTTGGTTTTAGCTGCCCGTCTTCCCTTGACACCCTTTCCAACTGTGGACAACTTCTGACTGCATGCGTCTAATACTCGAAGCCTGGGTGATTTCCTTGGCTGTAGAAGGATGCTCAGCTCTCACACGAGACAGACAGAAGGACTGGGAAGTCTCTGACTCCAGAAACAGCCTTTGGCCAATGACACCTAGGACTTGGTGGCTTCTTTGTCCTTTACGTGAGACAGCTCTGAGAGATCTATCTACACCATCTTCCAGAGGGCCCACAGCCATAACCTGCTTATGACCTTACCTTGACCTGCTTCCAGTCCTGTCCCTGTCTCACTTCTCCACTCCCCTATTAGTGCCTCCTGGGTTATCCGGCCATTAAACGACTTGCTTTCTATCACTGTTACAAGTCTTTACATTCTGGGGAACTCAGCTGAGACAAATGCGTAAGTTCCAACTTGTCATTTTTATTCAAAAAACTACTTAGTATCAAGGCAGTAAATAATGACATTTAAATTTTCACAGGTGATTCCCTCAAAGACATTAAATGACAAAATCTTTCTGTTTTCTTTTTGGATGCCAACAACACAAGACAGATACTGGTAATCTGAGAACAGGGTACTCACTCACTGCCTTTTCCTAGATATAGTCTTTTTTTTTCTTACTTTTTTTTTTTTTTGAGAGGTTTTTGCTATAGGACGCGTGTGCTCACTAGACAGACAGAGAGAGACAGAGAGACAGAAAGCGAGAAATCACCCCCCCCCCCCCGGGGGGGGGGGCCCCCCCGGACGCGAACCACGGTCGACTACGTGGGAGTCCAGTGACATAGCCATTACGCTAACTGCTGGTTCCCCTTACTTTGTTTTTTAAGAGATTTTTGCTATCGGGTGCATGTGTTCACCAGAAAGACAGAGACAGAGAGATAGAAAGCGAGAAATCACCCCGAGGGGGAACAGCCATGCCGCAATCCCTTCTCCTCCATTCTCTTGGGACCTTGGGCACACACACATATGCACCTGGCATGAATTTAAGCCACCAGGTCCAGGACTCAAACCATGGTCGACTACATGGGAGTCCAATGGCGTAGCCATTACGCTAACTGCTGGTCTGCTAGATATAGTCTTGATCCCATGATAATGAATCTCAGATTTCTGCTCTGAGGATATGGAAGTGAGGCAAGGTCCTGATTTCACCTTCTGAAATTTCACTTTAAGGTCTTATATCATTTCATGAATGACTCTAGACTATGATGTTGACTCTTGTTTAGTATCAAACTCTGATAAAAACCTAATGATACTCTTTCAGAAAAATTCACATATGTAGATGCATATAATATGGTGTACTCAGTTTCAGAGATCTCCCAATCATCTAAAACCCTATGCATGGATACTTTTAGAGGGCTTGGGGACCCAGGTAAAAAGTCCAAGGCTTAGACCAGTTATCACTGGAAACACAATGAATGATACACATAATTTTTAATTACCTAGTAGTCACATTTTTTAAAAAAGTGAAATTAAAGCCAGCATGTGGCATGGTGGTTAAGGCACTGGACTCCCACCTGGCCAACCATAGTTTGAATCCTGGACCTGGAAGCTTGCTTTCTCACTTTACCTCTCTCTGTCTGTCTCTGGTGAGCCGATGTGCCCTATTACAAAAAATTTCAAACATTAATAAATAAAATTAAATAAATAATTCTTTTTTTTTTTAAAGAAAGTGTAATTAACCTTAATGCTCTATTTATCCCAGTACAGCCAAACTGCAATGATTACACATTGTAATCATATAAAAATTACTAAGAACCTTACTTTGCATGGGACCAGCAGTTGACATAATGGCTATGTCGCTGGACTCCCATGTAGTTGACCGTGGTTCGAGTCCTGGACCTGGTAGCTTAAACTCATGCTGGGCACGTGTGCGTGCATGCCCAAGATCCCAAGAGGAGAATGGAGGAGAAGGTATTGTGGCGTGGCCATGCTCCCTGGGGGGTGATTTCTCGCTTTCGGTCTCTCTGTCTCTGTCTTTCTGGCGAGCGTATACACCCTATAGCAAAAACCTCTCCCCTTCAAAGAAAAATAATAATAATAAAGTGTCATACTTGACTTTTTTTTTTAATATGGTCAGTTATTTAATTAGGTTCTTGGCAAAAATATCTAGAACACCAATTTGTGAAGATAGAGTCCATTTGTAAGGGCAAACACGGATCGCAGGTAGCCCTGGAGCTGAGGAACAGCTTTGATTTTTGGCAAAATTTGCGAATCCACAGCTTTCTGATCAACCTTGCGCTGTTCTGAAATCTCGTATTCCTCCTTCTCTGTGTCGAAGATCTCACCTTCCTGGTGTCTGGGCTTCTGCAGTTTCTTTTTCTTGAAGTAAGCATCGGTAAGGTGCTTTGGGATTTTTACTTTGCTAATATCAATTTTTGTGGAGGTACCAATGACAAATTTCTGGTGTGTTCTACACAGTGGAACTAGATTGAGAACCAGCGGTCCAGTTACAAGTAGCAAGCCACTGCTCAGCTGCTTCAGGAAAACCACTCTCTTGCCTCTGTGGCGTCCAGTGAGGATGAGCAGAATGGTCCCAGGAGTGATGCTGGCTCACAGCTTTCTCACGTGCTGACTGAAGGGTTTTTTGCCGTGGCTCAACAGCTTTCGAGGCACATCTTCAGTAGGATAATACCTAGGCATTTTGCGCAGTTTAACCACCCGGGTACCACCATTCTTGTCTCCACCAACCGGTTCGCAAGAACCTTTTCCTTCTTTTTCTTTTCGATCCTGGATTTAGTGGCCGAGGATTTCCTCTTGTACATTGCCTTCCTGGAATACACGGCAGACCGGGAGTATCTGCCGATGCTCCGGACTAGGACAGGGTTTCGGCTGCAATGGGGCTTCCCCTTCTTGGGCTTTTTAGCCTTGGGGTCACCCTTTTTAACCTTGCCACTGGCATCAGCCTTCTTGGCTTCAGGTTTCTTCTCCTTAGTATCCTGCTTTGCAGCTTTATCGCCTGCCATCGTGTATAGTGGGAAAGAGCCATACTTGACATTTTGCAATTCAAACTTTCTGCATGTCAAATGCTCTGTAACCACCTGTGGCTACCTTATTAAACAATAAACCTCTAAAGTCAGAAGTAACAGAAGCTCATTTTCTTGACCTCCCTCTTTTATAATGCTCTTCTGCACGGGCAGCAGCATCTCAGTATGGAATACTTCATAACTTCTCTCCAAAAGCTGTCTTATGGTCTGTTTTCTTCTGCTATAAACGCTTTTAGTGAGCTGTCATTAAGCCAAGCCATGGTCTAATGCTGAGTTGACACATTTTAAGTAGGAATTGCAAACAGGCTCCATCTCTGTTCAAACAACAATGCTGATAATTTTCTTATTTTCTTTTTCTTTTTTCTTTTTTTTTTTTTTTTTAGTACTGTAGAAGAGTCTAACTCTACATTCCGACACAGTGGAAAGGAATGCCAAGATTACTTAGCCGTGTTCTCCATTAGTACACAAGTGAGATATAATATATGAGCTACGTATTCCCTCGTAAGAGGTATTTAGCTTATCAGATGTTTCTTAAATAACTCAAAAACACTTACTCTTTAGTGAAGAAATTTCAGTCTTATGCACTTAGCAATTCCTTATCTGTGCTTTTATCTCTGGGGTCTATTTTGAGAAATTTGTAGACTACGTACCATGTTAGGACATATCAGCATGAATATGGATATTAGGTTGCTGGCAAAGTCATGACACATTTTTCTGGTTTTCTATGCCAAAATGTGTCATGACTTTCCCGACAATCCAATAGCTATCACTCTAGAAGGAGAATACACTGATTTGTGACACAGACCAGAACAGAATTTTAGCAGGGGGGAAAAAAAAAAAAAAGAAAAGAAAAACCCAGAGGCTAAAGAAAAGTCTTTGGGGCCAACTCATGATATGCTGCTTAAGAGGGCTAGGCCTTTACGTGGTTCAAGTCCCAGACCCAGAGGTTTGAAAAGCATGTTGTGCGCATGCTCAGAATCCCTAAAGTAAAGAGACATGGGAGAGAAAGCATTGTGACATGACCATCCTCCATGGGGGAGCAGGGTGCTTTCTCACCTTCTCTCCCTAGTAAGGAAACGAGGCCTTTAGGAAATGAAAGAAAGAAAGAAAAAGGGAGAGAGGGAGGGAAGGAGGAAGAGAGAGAAAGAGGCCAGCCTTTGGATACATTTTTGTGTGAGCAAGTCTGCAATGCTATCAGAAACTATCCTCTGGTTATCCTTTTAGACATCTATGGTTTGAGATCATCTATCTATTCATTCCTTAATTCAATTTTCATAACAACTTTATGAATAGTTTAGGGAGGACAAATTGGCCAATGGTCAGAGAAGACCGGTATAGGGAGTGATTCATGTTCAACTGTGAGAGTATTCATGACTTCAGAGGTCATGTTTTTCCACTACTTCACCAACACTTTCCTCCTGGTTTCTTTTTCAAAAGGGGAGATACTGATTGTCAATGGGAAATTATCCTTTCTACCTTGGTTTTGGATGTGTTTAGAAAATCTACAAATGGTCTTTTGTTCTCAAGAGTAGAATTAGGTATTTAATTGGTTCTAATTATGGTAATTATATTCATTCTTTTTTTTTTTTAATCCTCCATGTGAAAGGGGATATTTCCAGGCACCCTTCTCCTCTGCTCCCCATAGGCCATCAGTAAATGAATCTTCTGTTCTGCCCTATTTTTAGCCCTTTACTCAGGTTGTGTCAATGAAAAACATAAGTGGAAAGAAATACTTTGGGGTGTAAGGACTAGAAATATTTGCTCCCTACAGAGCTAACTACAGACTGTTCAATGTAACAGAGAAGCAAGCAGAGCCCAGATGTCAGCTGGGTTCACCAAAACCTTTACAGCTAAAAAGAAATCAGTTAGGCTTCATCTAGTGAGTAAAGGCACACCTGCTGACTGTCCAGGGTACTCTGGGAATTTGGGAAGTGGTACATATATTTCTCGTAATCCTCTCTGACTTCAAATTCCAAGGTCGAATGTGTTGGTCTACTTTATGGATCTCCTTATTGCAAAATTTTCGATACAGCACTGTCCGTCACTGGCAAACCCCCCCCCCCCCAATTCTTTATTCCCCAGATTCCACCAGCACCGAGTCACATGTAGCGATGACAAAGACTTAGGGCAGCAAACTAATGAACAGCAAATAACTGAAAAGTGAATGAACGATTGTTGGGAAGAATTAGGACAGAATTCCACAGGGAATTCTGTTTGCCCCTCTGTGCTGTCTGGCCCCATTTCTCTCTCTGCTGCTACTGTCTAGCGGTGCACGCCAGCAGGCATGTTCCTGTAACTTATTATGCAGGACAGCTCAATTTCCTTGTTTGCAGATCTCCCTACAGAGGATGCACTAGTCCTTTGACCACCCACTGAAACAACTTGTCAGCCATTTTTTTTCTTTTCTTTTCCCGAAACAACTCTAGTTCTCTTCCTAAAATATATTTTGACAGCTGTTTAAATAACAGAAAAATTGATATTTATCTTTATCCAATCTTTGGCCAGGTTCTCCAAAAGCGGACTCTAATACAAGGATTTGTGTGCAAGTGATTTATTAAGGAAGGACTCTCGGGAGAATGGTGAGCATGACAGGAAAGTGGGGGAAAAAATCAAGCAAAGGTAAGATCCTATGCAAAATCATGCAGAGGCTACTTAGGCCTGGTCCCACTGGGAAACTCTAAAGCATTAGCCACATCTCAAAGTTGTCCTAACCAGGGAGCAACTATGAGTCACTGGCTAAAGATCATTTCATTAGTCTGGGTTGTCCAGAAAAACAAAAACAACCGAAGACAATAGGTACATAGGCAGGTATTAAGTAGAAAGATGGGTAGAGAGATAGAATTGTTATAATAATATATAACATATGAGATAAACATATTGAGATAGGACTTAGACCCCAGTACAGGTAGATAAAGTACCCCAAAAAGAAGTCACTGTGTTTTTCTTTCTAATGAAGTCTTGGCGTTGTCCCTCAATGGTCTGATTAATGTAAAATATATATCCCTTTTACATGTCTCAATGAAATTTATAACTCCTTGCTAATAAGGAAGGAGATAGGGATATTGAGCACACAGACAGGATAAAGACCCAAGATGGAGTCACAATGGCTGTTTTTACAGCCAAGCTGTGTTGGTACTCAAAGCAATTGTAGCTAAGGGCAACAGTTTCTATTTAGTAACCATATTCTAAAGTTCAGAAAGCTAGGTCTGTGACCCCACAGGGTCATAAATCATTCAAATTACCAGGTAACTATTTTCTAAAGCCTGCTTCCTTATCAGAGAGACAGCCCATTGCTTCGACTGCTAATTAAATCCTTCGCCTCCGACTGTGGTATGGCCATCCCCCCTGGGGGCTGATTTCTACCTTTCTGTCTTTCTGTGTCTCTCTGTCTTTCTGGCCAGCGCACACATCCTATATCAAAAACCTCTCAAAAAAAAAAAAAAATTCCCTCACCTCCAGCCGCTCTTCAGCAAATCATTCAGGCCCCCTTCCATTGTACTGGAAGCTTTTTCTCTTTCTCTAATAAACTCCACTTTGCTATCCCCCTCTGCATGCCCATATCTCTAATTCTTCAAGAGCATTGGACAAGAACTAGCATGGGTATTGGGTCTGATCACCCAACACTCCAGTATCAATAATTATTATAAAGAATTGGCTCACATGGTTATGGAGGCTGAGAGGTATCAAGATCTGTAGTTGGCAAGCTGAAGACCCAGGAGATCCAATTGGACAGTTCCAGTCTGAGTTGAAAGCAGAAGAAAGCAGATGTCCTAGCTCAAAGATAGAAAGAGCATATCTTCCCTTGTTCAGCCTTTTTGTTATATTCAGGCTTTGAAGGGACTGGATGAGGCCCACCCATATTGGGAGGCAATCTGGTTTACTGTTTCTGTCTTTTCAAATGTTAATATCATCCAGACACGCCTTCATGGACACACCTAGAGTAATGCTAAACTAAATATCTGGGCCTCCTGTAACACAGCTGAATACATAAAAACCTAACCATTACAAGTCCAACCAGTGTCACTTTGGCACCCATAAGCATCTGTTTAAATCATACTTAATCTCCAAATAAAGACAATAATAAGGTTTTAATTCCTGCTAATATAACACAACTATCCGATGTACAACTGAAAACACACTCATTCTCTCTCCGAAGTCCTTGAGCAATGTTTACCTTGATATCTCAAAATTTAATTACTATGATATAAAATGAATAATAAATATTATGATATAAAGTCAATATATCTTATGTTACATGAGAAAGAAGAGAACAAGGATATTTTGCCATTCAGAACAAAACAAGGAAGAATTACCTATACCAATGACGGCCCTAATTTCTGTAACTGGTCACGAAGTTGTAGCTGATATTTACAACTACATTCTTCCAGTACCTGTCCTGCATTCCTGTAGGCTTCAGTGCACATACAATTAACCATTACCGTCATCCAGGCACTTCCTGGGCATTTGTAAGTACAAAGTATTTCAAGTCGTCTGAGAGAAGTTCTACGGAAATAAGCTATAGGTGTCGTTGTCAGAACCAAAATCATACAGGAGGGGGCTGTACACAGATGTTAGATAGGAATCTAGTAAGAGCTAAGTGAAGTACCAACACCATCCACTGCTTCACAAGAAATTTGTAAGCAGTAAAAACGTTTCTGGGATCTCTTTCCTCCATAGTTTTTTAGACTCTACCACACAAGTTTTGGGTACCAAAGTACCCAGACCTGTTCTCTCTGCTGTATAAACCTCTTTGCTTCCTTCTCTGAAAAAATTGATCCCATGTAGGATCTTATAACCCTGGTATCTTGATCCATCCAAGCAACAGTTAATTAATCTGATCTTCAATCCATATACCTGAATTTTAATAAGTGATGCTTCCCAAGTAATAGTCACATTTTGATCAATGCTTAGTTCAGAGATTGTATTTTAAGGAACTGACTCCCCTAAATGGTGTCAAATTATAGCCAACATAACATAAAATAGGAGAAACATTCCCAACTGTATGGATTTTTTTTCTAATGGTTTCTTTGAAATGATACACCATTTTCTACCCAGTGCTAAGCCCTTAGTGGAGATAGCACAAATAGTAATAGAAGACATTTGTCATGGCTCGGTATACCTCAAGAACAAGCATGACATTAATTGCATCTCATTTAAACCTCAGAACTAATGCTTGCATCTCACTTAAACCTCATAACTAACACAGGGATGCAGGGGTGCAGGGATGATCCAGGCAACCCTCACAGTGAGACATGGGATTTTGTCTCATGCTCAGGAGGAATTAGTGACGTGGACACAGAGTAGGTATAGCAAAGCAAGGAGTTTATTAAAGGAAAGTGAAGGGAAAACAGAGCTCCCATAAGGGGAGGGGCGGGGGGGGTCCTACAAAATGAGTTGCTAAGGAAGAACTATGGCAAGAGGTTTTTATTTGAGTCAGGAAGGGATTTGTCCAGATTTGTTTTAGGTAGGACTTGTGTATGAATTTCCCTCCTAGTGGAAAGGGGCACATGCTGCATGGGTCCAGTTATTCTCCTGACTTTGGAGTGGGTACCAAGGTCAAGAGATTCTTTGTCTAGAAGCTTTGGGCCATGAAAACCATGATCTTCTTCCTGGAATGTGGTGGGGCATGGAAAAAGCCTTTGTATTAGGTCTAGGTCATGCTGCCTAGGTCAATCGCTGAGCCACCTCTGCCTCCTGAAGGGAAAACAGAGCTCCCATAAGGGGAGGGGCGGGGGGGGGTCCTACAAAATGAGTTGCTAAGGAAGAACTATGGCAAGAGGTTTTTATTTGAGTCAGGAAGGGATTTGTCCAGATTTGTTTTAGGTAGGACTTGTGTATGAATTTCCCTCCTAGTGGAAAGGGGCACATGCTGCATGGGTCCAGTTATTCTCCTGACTTTGGAGTGGGTACCAAGGTCAAGAGATTCTTTGTCTAGAAGCTTTGGGCCATGAAAACCATGATCTTCTTCCTGGAATGTGGTGGGGCATGGAAAAAGCCTTTGTATTAGGTCTAGGTCATGCTGCCTAGGTCAATCGCTGAGCCACCTCTGCCTCCATCTCAAAACTTAGCCATGACCAGCAGGTGGCATGGTGGTTAAGGTGCTGGACACTCCTACATGACCAACCATGGTTCAAGTCCTAGACCTGGTGGCTTGCTTTCTCACTTTCCTCTCTCTCTCTCTCTGTGTCTCTCTCTGGTCAAATTAAAATAAAGAAATGAATACATAAGTAAATAAATAAATCTTAAAAAAAAAACTTAGCCATGTTGTGATTCTATTTTGGACCCCTACTCTAGTTTTTGGGTCCCTGTCTCCTACCTCATCATGACCGGATGAGGTTGTGACCCCATTTTATACAGATGGAAGGAAACTCTGGCTTAGAACATTGGAGTAACTCACTGAAGAGGAGTTAGAAATGAGCAAAGATAAGATTCAAGGTGTGTGTTGTGTGAATCCAAAGCTCTCTCCCTCCACCGTGCTATCTTGCCCCCATCAGTTAACTTAGATTATTGTCACCATCACAGAACAAATAATCAGACACCAAAATTGATGGGAAAAATTAAAAAGAAGAAGGTTGGCACTGTCTGGTATTCATGGAAAACCTAGTGGACATATCTAATTGGAGTTTTAGTTATTATAGGTGTGTTGTGCATTGCTATCCTGCTTGCTTAATCTTCCTCCTACACACACACACACACACACACCCTACTCTTCACCATCATTTCACGGGAGTAAAAAAATAATCACAGATAGGAAAGGCAGCTTGAAAATGGGCTTTATTTTCACTTAAGCTGTTGCTATCATTTTAATTTAATGAGTGGAGAGAGAGACAGAGACAGATAAAGGCTTCCTCAACAGGATCTCAAGTCTCGGTCCTCCCCCTGGCCTGCCCAGCCAGCCAGGATCTCAGGCATGCACATGTACACGCAGCACATGCAAGCTGATCCAGGAGCTGAAGCCCAATCTTCCGTATGACTCTGGCATCACAGAGCAGGCTCTAGCATCATTGTGCCACCATGACTGAGCCCAAAAGAAACTTTTTACAAAACATTCCTAATGCTCCTAGTCCTCAAAGCTGACTACAAGAAACTGGAGAAAACAATACCACACTTCTCCATATTTTCTTAAAAGCTGAATCAAAGCAAAACATTTCATACTACTACAACATACAGAAAACTGTTCGAGGACTTGCATGTTATAAATGTCTGTCTACCATGTTATTTCTCAGAACAGAGAAGTTCAGAAAAACAGATCCATAAAATAGTACAAAGTGTGGAAGAATTGAGGGATAATGTCACGGCTGGACAATTGACAACTGCAAAATGATATACAGAAATTGAAAAATGATTTCCAGAGCCTTCTGAAATGACACCCAAATGATAAATGTTTAATAAGAATCACATCAATGTTAAAGAAATTGATTACTGCTGGGTGACCTTTCACCTCAAACTGTCTTATTTTTAATAAATGTTGAAAACATTTCACAGGGAGCATTACAATATATTTTATTTTATAGCCTTTAATCCTTTCCATGAAAGCCTTTCATTTTGATGAATGGCAAAAGAAAAAAATATGGGCTGTGATTCTGGATACTTTAATGACACCTCCATCTGCACGAGCCACAATTAACAGAAGGTTGCAACTGGAGATTGTTGCTTGCCCATTAGAGAGCCTAACAGTGATTAAGCCTTTGTGAGACTTTATGGTTTGGGAGATATGGAAACAACAGCTGAAACTAAAGTTCTGCAACACAGGCAAACCATCTTAATTTTTTAAGGCTAATCAAGATATCTGTAACTAATGCTCACTTTATCAAAGAAACATATAACCTAATATCCAGACCACTAAGAAGGAGATACATGGTCAAGTTCCTGATTCTAGTGTAGAGTTTGAAGACCACAGAGGCCTGAATAGATGTGTGTATTGGGGCAGAGAGAAACAAAGAAGAGAGTAGGTTGAGATCATTCAGTACTCTAACTTTCAACTTCAATGTTCCAAAGTACTGTATTCAACCGTGTTCCAAGTACACTACATAACGCACCTCAAATATCATGTCCTAGAGCAACCATTTATTACACTCATGAATTCTACAGACTAGAAATTCAGACAGGGTGGAAGGCAGTAAGCAGGCAATGTTTCTGTAAGGAGGCAGAGAGTAAGTGTTCTTGGGTTTGAAGACCATAAATACAGTCTCTGTCATGAGAACCCAACTCTGCTGTTACAGGATAGCAGAAGTCACTGATAATATATAAATGAATGGACCCTGCTATGTCCCCATAAGACTTTATTTACAAAAACAGACTGTATTTCAGCTCCCTGGGTGCCCTGAATGCTCATTTGCTTGCATGTCAGGAGTTTGTTGAGAGCTGGTAAGGGGCAGATCTCAGTTCTTCTGCATGTGGATGCTCTATGTAGGCTCACTCCATTTGGGATAGTTGGGCTTCCTGTCATCATGGAGGGTGGGATTCAAGGATGTGAGTCAACAGAGAGTGTGTGTACAAAAGGAAGCTTTATCACATTTGATAGCCTATCATGAGCTCGCTTAAATGAACAAATGAATGAATAGATCTATCTACCCATTCTCCCTCCATCCATCTACCCATCCACCCATACACCCATCCACCATTCATCCATGTGACTTCTGCCACATTCTCTTCATTGAGGAGGTCACAAAGACCAGCCTAAGTATAAGGAAAACAGACTCTGAGTTTTAAGGGGGAGTGGCCAGGTTCCAAAAGGGCACGTGGGGTAGGAAATATTGCTCTGGCCATTTTTGGAAAACACAATCTTCCATTCAACACACAAATTATTATGACCTACTACAGTAGACAATTGGTAAATAAAATCAGTATCTGTCTGAGCAAAGGTCAAACAGTCCTCTTATTTGCTTTGCAAAGAGATCTGCAATGATAACACAAAATACAGTATTATAGAAATATGATCCAAACATGAATAAAATCTGGGGGAACTACAAATAAGTGCCACCAACACGGCTTTAAGATGTGACATTTATTCTGAGTCTGGAACAGAGGTCAGCCAAACAGGACCCATAGGTCAATCTGACCTGCTGCCTGGTCTTTTTCAAATAAACGTTTAGTGGAACACAGCCACACTCAATTGTTCACATGCTGTCTTTTTTTTTCTCATTGTTAGAGGGAGTGTATGCTTGTCAGAGACAAACAGGAAGAAAATACCTCCTGCTAAGGGGCGGTCTTACCACAATCCCTTCTCATTTCTCCATCCTGCCAGGATTTGGGGCGTGCGCTTACATGTGCCTGGTATGTTTTCCAAGCTGCCACGGCCAAAATTCCAACTGCAGTTGGCCATGTAGGATCCAGCTCACTTAACCACTAGGCCACAGGGCCAGCCCATCCTTTCTATATCGTCTATAGCTGCTTTTTCACTGTAACAGCAGAGGTGTGTAGTTGCAACAGAGAGTCTCTCGTGAAGGTGAACATATTTCCTACCTGGCACTCTGCAGAAAAAAGTTTGTTCAATGGAATTCTGCCATGAGAAAAAGGTGAAGGAAAAGACAGACATCTACAAATATGAGAAGTCAGAGAGAGGCCTGGGCCTAGCACAAGTAGCATCTACCGAGGCTGTTAATTATAGTAACCAAGAACTAGGCACAATTTTACTTCATCAGGATAATACTCAATTTAAATCAGGGATGACGACCATTATTATCTCATGGCTAATTTATGATTCAGGATACAGAGGCTCAGAACTCAGAAAGAAATGGTTAATAAGCACAGTTTTTTTTTTTTCATAATACTCACTTTCCATCAAATTTGAGAAGACTCCTCATACCTGCCAGAGATACAGAAAGAAAGGAAAACAAAGAACCAAATACTAATACATCTGCTAGATACTTGACATCGTTTAAAAAGCTAACAGTTTTACTGACTGGGGCAGGCATGGTCTCAATACCATCAACAGAAAAGACGTTTTTCCCTTACTGTAAAGATCTTTCTCTCAAGCTTTGAAGGGTATCTTTAATCAAGTATTGGATTAATAATTCCACAGTCTGTTCAGATCCTTTAAGACCATGGCTCTCAGGGTGTCCCAGGGTCAGAATCATCGCCACCTAGGGCACTGCCAAAAATGCAAACTCTCAGGACACAATTCCAGCTTATTAAATTAGAAACTCAGGAGGAGAGTGAACAGGCAAGGACAGTGATCTGTGGTGTAATAATCTAAGTCACTCTGCTTTAATGCAGTGATTCTCAGTCCTGGCTGCATATGATAATCACCTGTGACAGTTTTTCAAATTATCTGTACCCAAGATATGGGGCCCTTGCTTGCTTGCTTAAATGAATGAATCTATCCACCCATTCACTCCCATCCATCCAATCATCCACCTATACACCTACCCACCAACCATCCATCCCTCTCCACCCATCCACCTATTCATTCATCTACCTGTTCACAGCCAAGGTGTCCTCCTGAGCAGCCAGAAGTGAAAACTATTCTTACATCTTTTTTTTTTTTTTTGAGAGGTTTTTGTTATAGGGTGTGTGGGTTCACCAGAAAGACAGAGACAGAGAGACAGAAAGTGAGAAATCACCCCTCAGGGGGGATGGCCATGCCGCAATCCTTTCTCCATTCTCCTCTCAGTATCTTGGGCATGCACGTACACGCACCTGGCATGAGTTTAAGCCACTGGGTCCAGGACTCAAACCACGGTTGACTACATGGGAGTCCAGTGACATAGACATTACACCAAGTGTCGGTCCCTGTTCTTACATATTTACAATCCAGGCCACTGACAATCCATTCCCTAGAATAGTTCACAGTTCACTAGATTTCCAGCAGAATAAAACTTTGTTATAGAGATGTAACTTCATGAAAGAAACAAAGAAATAAAAATACTGACATCTCTTCATAAAAGAAATACAGAAAAGGTGTTTAAGACATCAAAAACTGCAATGACCAGAAGGAAATCAACTAAAGTAAGCCTTCAGTCTTGTTTTCTCATCTGTACTTTACAAACTGAAATTCAACTGACTCCAACTTGCCTAAAACTTTCTGGCTTACGTAAATGGTCACTTCAATAACTTAAAAAAACAAAAATCAGTACCATTTTATTACTATATATCTGTCATTTTCATAAATATACTCAATTGTTGGGAAAGTCATGATACATTTTTGCTTAGAAAAACAGAAAAATAAATTATGATTTTCCCGACAACCTAACATTTGTTCCACTTGGTATTTTGGCTGCTTTTTCCAAGCTCCTAAAATATTGGTTTTACACATATCCTCTTCACTGAGATAGAAGCTGTTGCTTTTGAGAATAGAATATCACCACAGAAACCTCTTGGGAGATGAGGCAATACACTTGCCAGAAAAATATCAACATTTTAATTACCCTTCATGATGGACACACTGTAAAGAATACACGTCTGGGAGGAGTTCGAACTCAACAAATGGCCTCTATTTCCTAGATGAAATCAAATCAAACACTATTCAGAATTCAAGGAAGAGGGTGCAGAGGGAGGGCTATGGGAGTATTATCTTAGGAACAAATAATAACTGGCAACAGTGAATTAGCTTGGCTTACCGTAAACACTTTAATTAGAGTTTCTCTCTGCCAAGTAACATTACCCACATAACCATTTGAGGAATAATAATAACAACCTTCAGACTAACATTTTTGTTTAGAAATGAATGAGTAAAACTCATAGAGCAATTGCACACATCTAGAATCATCTCCCAAAGGTAACAGAACTTGGCCAAGCCTCCTAATGTGGCTCCTTCATAGCACTCTGCCATCTGACAAGAAACACAAAGTGACAAGGTTGGTCTCCATGAGAGATCCTCCTCCATCTTCCCCTCCTACCCCACCCAGGCAGGCCTCCATGCTGTTCTCCACACATCTCATTCAGTGTGGTTTCTCCACCTTGTTCACTGTGTCTTCCTTAAAAATGCAGGCATATCTTATTTTATTGCACTTTGCTTAATTGCACTTCGGAGATACTGGGTCTTAGAAAAGTCATGATGTATGTTTCTATGATTTTTTTATGCAAAAGTACATCATGACTTTTCTAAAAACCAACTATGTTTTCTACAAATTCAAGGTTTATGGAAACCCTGTATCAAGCAAGTCTATTGGCATTGCATTTCCAACAACAGGTGTTCACTCAGTGTTTCTGTGTCACATTTTGATATTTATTCCCAAACTACAAACTTTTCAATTATTATTATATCTGTTTTGGTCATCTGTGATTAGAGAGCTTTGCTTTTATTATTGGAATTATTCTGGGGCACCAAGAGCTGCAACCATGTAAAATGGCAAACTCAATCAATAAATGTTAGTGTTCTGACTATTCCACCAGCTTTTCTTTCATCTCTCTCCCACTTCTTGGGCCCCCTTTTGTCCTGACACAGATCATATTGAAATGAGACTGGCTAATAATGCTACAAAGGCCCCTCAGTGTTCAAGTGAAAGGAAGTTGCACATCTTTCACTTCAAAGCAAAAGCTATAAATGATTAAGCTTAGTGAGGGAAATATGTCAAAATGTCCAGATAGGCCAAATGCCAGGGCTCTTATGCCAAAGAGTTAACCAAGTTGTAAATACAAAGGAAAAGTCCTAGAAGGAAATTAAAAGTGCCACTCCAGTGAATATTTAAACAATAAGCAAGTTAAATAAATCTTACAACTGACATGGAAAAAAGTTTAGTCTGGATAGATCACGTCAGCCACAACATTCCCCAAAAACGAAAGCTGAATCCAAAGGCCCTAACTCTTCAATTCTATGAAGGCTGAGAGTTGTGAGGAAGCTGTAGAGGGGAAATCTGAAGGTAGCAGAGACCGGTTCATGAGGGTTAAGGAATAGAGCTGTGTCCATAACATGAAATTATAAGGTAGAGCAGTGAGGACTGACGTAGAAGCTGCAGTAATTTATCCAGAAGACCTCACTAAGATAATGATGAAGGTGGCTACACTAAACCACTGACTTTCAATGGAGATGAAACAGCCTTATATTTCAGGAAGCGGTATCAAGGGCTTTCATAGTTAGCAAGGAGAAGTCAGTACCTGGCTTCAAACCGTAAAAGGACAGGCTGACTCTTGTTAAGGACTAGGGCAGCTGGTGACTTGCGATTCAAGCTAATGCTCATCTGCCATTCCCAAAATCCTAGGACCCTTAAGAATTATGCTAAGTCTGGTCTGCCTTTCTTTATAAATGGAAAAACAAAGCCTGGAGGACCACACATCTGTTTACAGCATAGTTTACTGAATATTTTAAGTCCTCTGCTGAGATCTGGTGCTCCAGAAAAACATGCCTTTCAAAATATGATTGCACACTGATGACTCACCTGCTCACCCAAGGTTATGGAAATAGACAGGAGAGTAATGTTGTGTTCATGCCTGTTAACACAACGTCCATTCTACACCCCATGGATCATGGAGTAATGTTTACTTTCAAGTCTTATTCTTTAAGAAATGTTTCATTAGGCAACAGCTCTCATAAATAGTGGTCCCTCTAATGGATCTGGGCAAAATAAACTGGGCATCTTTTGAAGATTATTCACTATTTTAGATGTCATTAAGAATATTGGTGACTCATGGAAGGAGGTCAAATATTAACATGAACAAGAATTGAGAAGAACCTGATTCCAAACCTCATGGATGAGGGTGTTCAAGACTTCACTGGCGGAAGTAACTGAATATGTGGTGGAAATAGCAAAACCACTAGAATTAGAAGCGGAGCTTGAAGCTGTGATTGAACTGCTGCAATCTCATGATAAACCTTCACAGATTCAGAGTTGTTTCTTACAGATGAGTGAAGAATGATTTCTTGAGATGAAATCTGCTCCTCGTGAAGATGCTATGAACATTGTTGAAATGACCACAAATAATTTAGAATATGAGGTACAGTCACTGTAACACAACAATAATGCAGGTACTCTGCAAAGCTGGAAGCTACATGCTACATGGTGACCATGGGTCTGGATCCCTGGATTGACCTGAAACCACACTGTGTGCATACATGCATGGGCACTCAGTATCCAGAGAAGCTGGAAGGCTGGGGAACAGTGATCACAGTGTGACAAGACCCTATTGAAGGTTCTCTAACTTTCATGTGCACACATAAACACTATTGGGTTTTGTTGTTGTTGTTTTTGAGAGAGATTTTTGCTATAGGGCATATGTGCTCATCAGAGATAAAGACAGAAAGTGAGAAATCACCTTCCTGGGGGAGATGGCCAGAACGTGATCCCTTCTCCTCCATTCTCCTCTAGAGATTTTTGGACACACATGCATATGTACCCAGAGTGAGTTTTAAGGCCAGGTCTGGGGTTTAAACTATGGTCAACTGTGTGGAGTCCAGTGATGTAACCATTATGCCATCTACTGATCCCTACACAATTGTTTTTTCAAAAAGAATTTAGACTACTACATAAATATAATTGATAAAGCAGAGGCAGGACTGGAGAGAAATGGCTCCAATTTTTAAGTTTGTTTGTTTGTTCCATGACAGAGAGACAGAACCCACAGAAATACCCACAACAGGTTTTTCTCACTGCAATGCACCCTTAGGCTCAGGTGGCCAGTAACAAATGTTTGGAAAGATGGAAAGAAAGGGAGAGGCTGAGTCTTTAATGCCATCAAGCTATTTTACTGGTTCTGAATGAACTGTCTCTTGATTTATCTGGGTTTGAGAAAAGTAAATCCCAAATAGGTAACCACAGTTGGGCTTCTTGCTGCCAATAAACAAATGGAATATAAACTGATAGGCTTTAAATTCAGAGACTGAACTAGTTCAAGGTCCTCAGGAAACATCCAACAACATCAGAAAAATATTACTTTAAGAAATGGATCTAACATTTTAAAACACAATAGGTTTCTACATGGTTTATTTTTATTCATGACAAAGTGTATATGCATAAACAAGAGTGACAGAGAAATGAGCAGCCTCCACAGGACCTGGACCTGCCACGGGCCTCTTCTTCTAGTCCCCCAGCCTATTGAATCTTGGGGCACCTGCACACCAGCCTGGAATGTTTTGGGCTGACTGGACCAGGGATGTGAACCATGGTCACCGTGAAGAATCTGGCTTCTCCTAAGAAACATATCAATGACACGCCACAGAGTCAGCCTGTATCCTGTATCCTACATTCAGTCTGTAGTTTACATTGAGTGATTTCCTCAACGACTGTCTCTATCTTGATCATTGCTATTAGTGCAGTGTCTAACACAGTAGTTGGCACAGAGTTGGTACACAGTGAGAAGTTTACTTGCTATATATGCACAGTGTATGTTTAAAGAGAACATGGATGATTGAACTCATGGATATGAAGATAAAATCACAGGACTTAAACCTCTATATACTGTCAATGTCCATAATCTACTGCCTTGGAAGGAAGATACCAGGAAGGGAGTGTTGGCATTTTTGTTATTTATAGGGCCTGAAACAATGTCCAGGAAGTAGGAGACTCAAAGAAATTGTTAAATAAACCAAGAAATGAAAAGAAACAGAAAATGTTTTGTGTCTAAATGAAAAAGTACTGACTTTGAAACTTCCTACAACTTTAATACTATCTTGTATTTTTGGGTTTTTTTGGTACTTAAATTGCTTCTTCACTGTTTTTCTGCATTTTTTTTTCAAATTTAGAAAAATGAAAATATAAAAAGACCTGCAAGAGAAGATAAAAGTGTCTACAGTCCTGCTATCCAGACCTAAAAAGAAATTCTGGGTGTCTCTGATTTTTTTGTTTTTGTTTTTATTTTGTTTTGTTTTCCCCCATCAGCAATAACTTTCTTTTGCAGCTTTATTCTGATGATGTTTTTCTGCAACTTAGCTTGTAATTGTGACTGACTTTCCAAATCGTCTCTGTTAAACCAGGAAAATGAACAATACTTAAAGTTCTTGTTTTTTGCTTTAATTTATAAACCTTCAGAGCATTCAGTTCCTTTCACTACATTCTTGATATTGTAATTTGCATCAACAGGTTCTTATTCTGAAAGTAGTTTATTTAAAGATGCCTCATTTACTGTTCTTCTGGGTATGTTATTACTGTACAATACTTCTGAGCTTTATTATCCTTGTCATCTTTTGACATACATGTGCAATAGCTGATATTTTTAGTGTGCTGTTAATATTATTAAATTGTATTATGTGTTTTATTTGGTTGATGTGTTATTACACAGTTATCTTTAAGATTTATATCTTTAATCTCAAAAATTAACTAGCATTCATATTTTTTAATGCTAATAAAATGCCAACAAGGTAATTAAAAATATAAATAAACCAAAGGCAGGGGATTTTGAAGGATTTTATGGCCTAATATTGGTTTGGGAAAGGGGAAAAGGATGGAAAAGTTGTTGTTCTAGGAGACTCATTCTACCACTATTATCTTTACATGTCATAATTCTTCTTCCTTTAGAGATAGGCTATTATTGATAAATGAGGAACTAACCCTGTTTATAATTCTGATATATAAAATTTCATTTTATTTCTAGAAACGTTTTGTGTTTTCCTTTCCCTTCCTTTCATCCTGAACTATGCAAACCTACAAAATATTTTGTATAGTACATTGTTTCTGAAGTTTATCCATTCATTCATTCAGTCAATTAACATGTGTTTATTGGATGTCTGCTTTTCTGAGAATAAAATGACAAGCAAAGCACTGGAGTTGCAATGGTGGGCAAAATCTAAGAGTCTTAATTCTCTCAGGACTTGCAATCAAGTAGAGGAAGGCAGGCAGTTATCACTAATCATAGTAATAAGACCTATAATTACAAATTAGCATCAGGGCAGCAAAGAGAATAGTTTAATGAGGAAGTAAAACAAAGAATCCTGGACTAGACAGGGGTCTTGAGCTCAAGGTCAAAGAGAATTCTCTGAGGAAGTATAGTTTGAGCTAAAAGTGTAAAATGAGTAGGAGGTCAAAGGTAAAATGATGTGGGAGGTGGTGAGTCTGGCGAAGTTCCAGATAGAAAAGAGAAGATTTAAGTCTTAAGACTGGAAAGGACCTGGAGTGACTGAGACACTGACTGAAAGACCATGGCTGCAGTTCAGAAAGCAAAGGAAAGATTGATGCTAGAACATAGCCTGGCAGGGAACTCGGGCCCCCGACTATGCAATCTTGAAGGTCATATTAAGGATTTGGTCTAGGGACCAGCAGATGGCATAATGGTTATGTTGCTGAACTCCCATGTAGTTGACCGTGGTTCGAGTCCCGGACCCAGTGGCTTAAATTCATGCCGGATGCATGTGCGTGCATGTCCAAGATCCAGAGAGGAGAATAAAGGAGACAGGATTGTGGCACAGCCATCCCCCCTGGGGAGTGATTTCTCGCTTTCTGTCTCTCTGTCTTTCTGGTGAGCATACACGTCGTATAGCAAAAAAAAAAAACTCTCCAAAAAATAAAAAGAATTTGGTCTAGATCATAAAAGCCATGAGAGGAAGCTGTAGTGTGCTTCATTCCATTCGTGGCCCTTAACCTATTCTCTTTTGCTTTATTATCTTTTGTACACAGAGCATATAGCTAACGTATAATTAATGATACCATGATAATATGATGCTCAAGTATACATGTCAACTTGGCTGGGCTATGGTGACCAGATATTTAGTCAAATATTATTCTGAATGCTTCTATGAGGGTGTTTTTAGATGAGCTCAATATTTAAATTGATGAATTTTAAGTAAAGCACATTGTCCTCCATAGTGTGAGCCTCATCTAATCAGCTGAAGCTCTGAACAGACCAAAAGACTGATCTTTCCTGACAGGAGGGACTTTTATAACAGGTGATCTTCAAACTTGAACTGCAATATCAACTCTTTCCTAGGTCTCCACCCTGCTGGCCCATCCTGCAAATGGACTTACTTGCCTCCACAACCATGTGAGACAACAGCATATGACTGTCTAGACACACATCCTATTGCTTTCTGTTTCTTTGGAGAACCCTAATACAGAAATCCTTACCTACTTGAACAGAGGGAATGTTTTCACTCATCTTGACATCTTACTGGTACGTAGAAATTTATTTTATTTTTTAAAGAACTATTTTTATTTAATTTTAGTTATCTATTTATTCAATTTTTAATTTGACCAGAGAGGGATAGAGTGAGAGAGAGAGGGAAAGTGAGAAAGCAAGTCACTAGGTCTGGGACTCAAACCATGGTCAGCCATATGGGAGTCCAGCACCCTTAACCACCATGACACCTACCAGCCACGGTACCTAGAAACTTATAAATGGTGGTCATTCAGAAAAAAATGGACTTTACTTAAGGACACTCCCACACAACACAATGCTAGTTGTACTATGCCTAAAACATAACGTATCAGTTATAAAGTGTTATTTTCAAAAATTTGTAAAAATCAGACCTATGTAACTTAAAGGTTCTTATCATATGTGTTAATATGATATGTGAGCTACTAATATCTGGTAAGACAGTTGATATAATCAAACTTTAATAAACTTTCTTTTAATGATTGTAAAACTTATGTTCTTGAAACTCGTTTTGGGTAGCATTAAAGAATATGTTTGTTAAATCAGAAGGTAATCCATTCCCATTTATCTACACCAGAATCTATATATTTCTGAATTGGTTAATTCAGTGGGGAGGGAAATGTTTTACTTTGTCTTGAATTGCTGAAGTTGAGGAGATCTGAAGTGGTTTGACTAAAACTTCAGAGATGCAGTCTTTGTTTTTATTATTATTATTTATTACTTATACATTCAACTGTTATACATTATTTAGTTTGTAAAGAGATCTTGCCCAACATGATATATGCCACACAGCAGACAAGTTGAGAATCCTTGTTTTTAAGAAGCTTCAGTATAGGATTGTAAGACCTAATCAAGAGAGAGAATGACTATGTGAGAAGTTGTGAAAATATTTGCAGGTAACAGAGAAGAGGCCACGTGGTAGTACAATGGTAACATAACTAGAGCCACATGGTAAAGGACCTGGGTTCATATCGCAGGACCTCCCAGAGAACACTGGGCCTGAACATGCCTATGATCTGGGCCAACTGAGATGGGGGTGGATCATGGCATGAAGACACTATTAGGGGAGTGTGTGTCTTTTTTTTCCTCTCTTGTGCAAGAGATAAGTGAATAACCTTTTTAAAAATACAGAAAAGAAGAAGAAAATATCAGCCTTCTCTAGAACAGAACCAGTTGAAATGTGGTTCACTGAGTTGTCGCTAATCCACAAACCACGTCTTACCAGTCTGCATGGAAACTGAGAGGAAGCATAAAGGAACTGTAACTGTAACTGAAGAGAGCAATTTTATGTCTCTTGATGTAATTTTAAAAATTGAGCATGTATTTTATGTGCCTTTTTAAATATAATTTTCTAGTAATTAATTTTAATTCACTTTTATGAAATTATTGATCTGTGAGGGACTAAAGATGAAAATAATAAAACAGGGAAACAAAAACCTGGCTTATTACCACAAACAGCTTGAGTAGCTCTGGTCTACACTGATAAAGTTCCCAGGGAAGAACAACTAGTCGGAAGAGATCTCACGCACAGCAGAGATGAGACCACTGGGCACTCACTATCTGGTAGCCCTGGGCCAATGCACTTACAGAATAGAACTCTCTCCATTATCTTCACCACGATCATAGCAGGCAGGGCCTCAGCATAAATCACCGTGCAGTCCAACGGCTTTCATAAAGACATCATTGATAAAACAGCAACAGGATTAAAGGAAATAAATGAGGAATGGTGCAATAAATTAAAAACAGCACATCTTCACCGGGCCTATGCAGAGAGGACCAAAAATGATGGAATTCCAAGAACCCAGAGGGAGGAAGTCTAGCCATCAGAGAGCACTAACCAGGAGAGGGGATGGAGACAACAGCAGACTAACTGAACAGGGAGGAGCAGGGCAATAGAAACCCCTAATTTTACTTCCCTGTACACTTAGACTCCCCAGGGACTGAAACCAGCTGGAAAACTGGACAAGAGGACAGGTCAACTTCTGGCCCACACTGCAAAACAGAGAACGGGGAACAGAGACATGGGGTGACCAACAGAAGAGTGCCAGCATGTACCATATAAGATGAGCATTTTAGTTATTCCTGGTTTATAGATATGCATATGCAGAGAAGAAAAGATGTTAGTTAACTCACCTGATGACCTCATCTGAAACCAGTTCTGACTCCAAAGCCCCATCACTCAACTACCAAATTCTACCATGGCTCTCAAGTCAGACTGTAATGACAAATTGAGCAATAAAATTGAATTTATATCCCTACTTTTTGATGTTTAAGAGGCAGGATAGAGACCAGCAGATAGTGTAATGGTTATATCACTGGACTCCCACATAGTTGACCACAGTTCAAGTCCTGGACCTGGTGGCTTAAAACTCATGCTGGGTGTGTGTGCATTCATGCCCAAAATCCCAAAAAGAGAATGGAGACGAAGGGATTGTGGTGTGGCCATCTACCCTGACTTCTCGCTTTCTGTCTGTCTTTGTCTCTCCAGCAAGCATACACACCCTATAGTAAAAAAATCTCTCTTAAAACAAAACAGAATCAAAAAGAAGGCAAAATAGATAGATGGTCTAGTTTTGTATTCTTTTCCTCAAACCTTATCCATCTATTTCTTCCATGAGAAAGAGACAGAGAGAGATAGGCACCCCCAATAGGGTTCTTACAGAGTTATCCACACCCAGCGTAGGCCAGCTCAGATCACTAGCACACCCGTATATACCCAGCATGACCAAGGAGGCACTGGGGTGTGAACCTGGGATCTCTCCATGTGGATCCAGCTATGTTACAACTGCCCCACCTGCCAGCCCCTAGGTTTGCAGTCTTAATAAAAGAATTCAAGTGTTCATTAGACATTCACATACTGATGTATTTAATATGCACACAGTTACCACCCTGCCCCCGAGACCTACTAAATCAGAAATTACTGAGGCGAGGCCTAGCATCTACATTGAATAAGCCCTCCCAGTGATTCTGATGCATGCTTACGTTTGAGAAGCATGGCAATAGATCTCTAGCTCCCATGTAGGAGAAAATGTTGAAACACCTTGAGAACCTCTTCTCCCAACCTCTTCGGAATTAGCTGCTATTTCCAGTAGGACCCCTCATCTTAGCACCTCACAGTGAGCTGCATCCATGTGCAGATGGAGAAAACACCAAGGTATGAACCCAGGCAAGCAGGTAGCACAAACTACTGAGGTTTGCTGTTGCCCTGTTTCAGCTCATCAGGAACAGTCTAACTTATGAAAGAATGGCTCACAGCTGCTAGAGAGACCATGAGAAGCAAGTCCTAAGCAGCTCTACTCCTTCTCCCCAAAGCTTTGTGTTTTGTTAGGTTTTGGAGCAATTGTTCCCTTCCCACTGAGGAGAACCTGGGATGTGCCGCTTTGCACACAAACATGATAGTCCAGAGTAGGGTTGCCATTTTTAGATTCTGAGCTGCCACTTAGCTATAATTACACTGACAGACTCCTGTGGGTTAAGTAATCACTTCCAATCTGTGCTTTTTCTACTGTGCTCTATGATGTGAAGCGCTTCTTAAACTTCAGAGTACATCCAAGCCTCCTCGAGAGCTTGTTAAAATGCAGAACCTCAGGCCTCACCTCTAAGACTAATTTTGTATACTAGGGGTAAAACTCAGGTAACTGCCTATTTAGCAAGCTCCTTAAGTGATTCCAGTGCTTCTGTTCCAGAGACCATCCTGGATAACACCGAGGGTTAAAGACGTGGCTTCTGAGTTGCACAAACCAGGGTTCACATTCCAGCTTCAGCTCTCCCGACATCGGTCACCTTGGGTAAGCTAGTCTCTCTATACCTCTGATTTCTACCTTGTAATCTTGGAATACTTGGAAATGTCTGTATCATAGACTGGTTTGTAAAACTCAAAGAAGATAATCCATGCAAAACTTAGCATGGTGCCAAACACATAATAATCACTTATTAAATACTAAACGTTAGCAACTATGAACCTGCAATGATGCAAGCAACTATCACCATCATCTAAACCACACTGAAAGAAAAGGAGGAAGAGATCTAGTTGGCTTCTTGCTTCTAATAAGAACCTTTTGAAATGTCCGAAGCCAAGAGAAGCTCTTAGAAAGATAGCCTGGCACCATAAATAGTTCTGCCTGGCAGACAGGATTAGAGAAGATACATGAAAGAATTTATAACATAAAATAACCTGACTTATCCAGCCCAGCATTGTAATCAGCAGAGATTGCAAAAGAGCAATGACGCCAGAGGATTATCTTGAGAAAGACATTGAAGGAAGAAAAAGAAACTGATCTTTGCTAGCAGATGGTCTATCATAGAATACTGGGTAGGCAGGGCTGACTTGAGAAGATTTATGTGTGACTTGTGTGCTGGGCATTCACTTTTCAACAATTTAAGTAATTGACATGTAAATATTTTCTCAGAGATATTTAAAACCATACTGCGTCTGCTGTTATAGTCACAAAATTATAAGAACTATTTTGAACATTATCTTTAAAATTCAGTATTTTGGAATTTTGAAAGGTCTTTATGAACTGTCAAGAACTATGGAGTATGAGCTAAAATTTTTTGATATGTAAAGTAAATGTTTGGGGAAAAATATAAAAATAAATTGACAAATAAAAGAAAAAAGTGTTTAACAGAAAAAAATATGTTGAACAAATGGGGTTTATATACGTTTCAATTTTTAATCATTTTGCTCTTTGAAATAACTGAGATTTAAGGGTTGATGCTAATTACAATTCACCTAAAATGGCAACTCAGTATTCTAAATTGTTATTTAGGATAAAATGGGCCACATTTTCTTGATACATAGCTTTTATGCAATTATCTAAGTTCATCTAACCAACATAATGTGTGTGAACACGTGCATATGTGTGTGTCTATAATAATGCAGGCGTTTTCCTTGTGGCTGCTTTGATCAATTGGTAATATCAGAATTAGAAATTTTGCAGATCAGAGTATTTTCTCTCTTAATCTACAGTATGGAACCTCACATTTATCTAGGTACTACAGAACATGCAAAACTTATTTGAGGAAAATATTATTTTATCTCTGGATATCCTGATTTTTATGTGTATACAGAAAAACAAAATACTATTCATTATAAAAAAAAAAGTCTGAATTTTCACAAAGGTCACCTCTTTTCAATAAGTTTCTTAGAAAATGAAAATTGAATTTAAAATGGTAGCACCCCTCTCATGAATTAGGTTGGGAAGATAATGAAATGGCTATTGGGGGACTTGGGGCAAAGCAGACAATTGGCCTAAGTCTCAGTTCACTGCCAGGTTGGAGTGAGGGTGGAAAGAATGGGTGGGGAGAGAAGAGGTCTAGTTGGATCCTGTAGGGTGTTCTGTGGAGCTGTGGAGAGTGATAATGGCAACCAGCAACCTTTATCAAAGTGTGAAGTGCAAACTAAATGTAAAAGATTACTCTCAAACTCCTTACAATTGAAAGGAACTCCTTAGAAAATAGAAGGTTTCAACATTTTGAATGATGTACAACATTGCTCTATTACCTACCCTTCCCCAAGAACTAAAGTTAAGAAGATGAAAGGAATTTTACTTCACAAGGGAGAAGAAAAATATGGATACCTGGGCTCATTTCTTCTTTTCTTTTCTTTTTTTATTGCGATCTTTAATTATTTTAACTCATTTTCCTGTAATGAAATTAAACCAAAAAACCTTTTTACTTTTGTCCAGCGCACCGAAGTGTGTCAATCTACTGCCACAGCTCCCACTCCTTCCCCCACAAAGCTCAGAGTTCTTTCTCTCTTCCCTGACCCTTCATCAAGTAATATCCTCTAAAATATAGTGGGTCATTGGGAAAGTCATGATGCATGTTTGCATAGAAAGGCATAGGAAAATACCTCATGACTTTCCTGACAACCTAAATGAGTAACAGGCCACTAAAGAGACAATCATGATGTAATTCTTGCACCCCTGCAGGTAGTACATATAAATCTTCATTTTGTTGTTAAGAAAGAGAAATGTTCTTCCCTTTGTCGGCAGGATATTGAAGTTTCCTTGGTTTCTGATCTACAAAATCTGAGACAGTTTTCCAGATAATCGGTCCCAACAAATTTAAATTTAGAAGGAAACAATTAACTATTCAAACCCTCAAGTTACCATGTTGCTTGGTGGTTTACACTCTTCTCATTGTCAATGGAACACTACTGTATGCACAGCAGAGGCAAGTGTTTAGGGCTTACTTCAGCACGGTGGCTTCCCTGAAGGAAGACGGGTGAGGTAAGGACTAGCTATGACAGGTTCAGCTCCAGAGTCTGCCCCATACACTGGGTGGGAAGCCATTGGCAGTTTCAGAGTATGATGAAGCCATCTGCATCTAAAAGGCTCTGACATAGGAGCTCTTAGCTTCTCTAGAACTCACTGTCTCCGAAAAATTCTTTGCTCCCTTATGAACTCTCTTATTTTACTGTCATTTCCCTTCTTTCCTGTTTATCCTTCCCTGGCCTTTCCATCTGGACTATAAAAAGCATGAGGGCAAGAAGCATATAAAACACCTTGCTATGAACCACAGGGCTTTGGGCATTGCAATGTGCAAAACAGACTTGGAAACTAGCTGAGCTGTGCGAAATAGCTGATGTTCAATGATTCTTGACCTTTAAAAGTAGCGGTTTCATATGGTTCAACCTAACACATGCTGTTTCTTCTGCCTGGAAGTCTCTTCTCCACGCATCTTTGCCAGTTAACTCCCACTCCTGCTTCAGAAGCCGTTTAATTCATCATTTCCGAGACCAGCCTTCCCTGGCGAGGTCACCTCCCTCCAGCAGAGGCTCCTAGGGCACCAGCCACTGCTCTTTCACAGCCCAATCATGGCCGTAATTTCCTATTTTTGTGTGTACTTATTTTAATAACCTCTGCTCCTCCCGCAAGATGATAAAATCCATGAAATCAGAGATCTTGATTTTTTTTTTCCTCACCACTGTTTCTCTACCACAATGCCAGGCACTTACTTAGTAGGTATTAGTAAATATTAATCGAACGAATAATTGGGTTCCACTAACCTTAAAGCATCTGGTATGACCAGAACATCTTCCTGCTATGGTAGAGCAAAAGCTAATCAATATTCCAGGGTTTCTCCCTGTAAGGAGACTGTAAAACATTCATGGAAAAATGAAACTAAAGTACGAATTTATTTTGCTGCGGGAAATTTTAAATCCATGCATAGGTCTTCCATGAACTTTTTCTTGAAGAAGAGCCCCTTGTGTTTACCCAGCTTATTAGCATTAAGAGACCCTTTAAAGTTTAGATAGACACAAAGATTCAGTAGTGATATATGTGATCTTTTAAATCCATATCTATAGTTATTTAGCTTGCATTAATAGATTTTGTCCCTATTTTAAGCACTGGGATTAATTCTCTCCAAAATAGGGCAGATTTAAGAATTTCTTAACTTCAGATGGCTTTGAACATTAATTAATCTGGTTGCTAAACTTCTGATTCATCCATGGATCTGATAATTTACCATGATCCTTCTAGTCAAATCCTGCCAGATGTTTAGCCTGAAAGTCTAGATGGTTTTGTGACTCTGGCCCTTTATCACTGATGTTTCTTTTTTCTTATCTATATGAAATACAGTTGTGGGTGATGCTTTCTCAATCTAATCCCAGTTTTGATATGAGAATGTTCCACTAGAACCTTCTGCCTAGAGACAAAAGGACCAGATGGTAGTGAAACATGGTGGTCTACAAGACTATTTCACATGGGAAGGTACTAGGTCCCCCTGGGGAGACCTCCCTGAGTACTCCAGGCTAGCTGAGGCTTGGGTGCATGGCAACCTTGGGATTTTGCTGGAGGGCTGTTTTTCTATCTCCTTCCTTCTGTCTCTCTTGCTCATGGAAGAAAGAAAGAAAGGAAAAAAGAAAGAAGGGAGGGAGGAAGGGAGGGAGAGGAAGGGAAGGAAAGGAAAGGAAGGAAAGAGATGCCGTATGGATTCTTCCCATACAATCAGTAGCATTTAAAGGAAGGGAAAGCAAGAAACAAAGATGGAGCTATATTCACAATGATCTGAATTCAGAGGCAATGAGTGTCAAAGCCCGACTTACCTCTTCTTTAAAATTTATCTTATTCATGACAGAAAGCACGTGCATACACATGAGAAGGAAAGAGAAAGAGAGATAAGCCTCTCAACAGGGTCTCATCACATCGATTTTATTTCATATGAGAAATACCCTTTTCTTCCTCTCTACCTTAGGCACCTGCATACACACCCAGGGTGTTTCCAGGCCAACCCAGGAACCCTAACCCATGCCAGCCATGTGTCTTCCAGCAATGCAGCACATGATGCTACTGACTATGCCAACAGGCTAGACCCTGACTTGCCCCTGATAACATTAGGTAGTTCCTGAAGCTGATAGTAATATATGAGGGGTCTGAAAAGTTCATGGAAAAAATGGAACTAAAGTGAGAATTTTCATTAAAAAAATTAAAATCCATGCAGTTTTTTCACAATATACATTTCCTATGAACTTTTTTCATAACCCCTCATATTTAAGTTGTTAATTTGGTGAGAAGGGTACATGAGAAATGCCTATGTGTCTAACACAATGCCTGGCAGTAATAAACACAGATTAAATGGTAACTATTAGTAGTAGTAGTAAAAAGAGACCGTGACTTGGTAAATTATACTTCCTCGCCCACTACCAGAATAAAAAGTAAATCGCTTTCTCTCCAATGTCTTCACTTTATTGCCTCTTTCATGGTATGCAGTTTAATGTAAGTGACCAGATTTAGTCAATTATGAAGCAAACAGTCATTAAAAACACTGGTAGCTGAAATTCTTACTGTTCACACTAAAATGAAATAACTATTTTGCTTCTGATTGCCTTTCTGCATTTTTTCCTTTTAATTGGATTTAATTGGATTCCTAATCCCCAAACCTGAGGGAGTCTGTAGACTGAGGCTCATGGCAAGCATCATTACCACTGGCAAGCCCACCTTTACTCTCTGGAATCCACATCTCCTTTCATTTCTGCAGCTCGGGGGCTATATGTGGACTGGCTGATGCTCCTTTCTGAGTAGTCACCAAAACTAATCTTTGATATAAAAACTGGTTCATTTCATATGAGAAACACTGTCCAATCTATTGGAAATGGTGCCATTTCCTCTTTGTTTTTTGTAAGAGAGATTTTTGCTATAGGGTGCATAGGCTCACTGGAAAGACAGAGAGACAGAGAAACAGAAAGCAAGAAATCACCTCTCAGGGGAGATGGCCATGCCACGATGCCTTCTCCTCCATTCTCCTCTCAGGAATTTAGGCATGCATGCACACATGCGTGTTGGGAGTTTTAAGCCATTGGGTCCAGGACTTGAATAGCGGTCAACTACGACTACATGGGAGTCCAGCAATGTAACCATTATGCCATCTGCCAATCCCAAACCTTAACTAGACAGTAGTCACTCCTGAAGTATCTACCCAGGCAGTAATCCTACTGATCACATACCCTTTCTGCAAACAAAGGGCTTATTCTGTCTGTATTGGTTACCTACTTAATTTATCAATTTTTCTGTATAATGTGCATAATACTGAACTTTGTCATAAAACTCATTTGTGAGAGGGTTTATAAGCTTAAAACGATTTGTTTTCCTTCATTTCTTGGCATTATTTTAATGTCTTGTTTTTCCATTTTCTATGTTTATGAGGTTTTCCCTTTAGTTATTTGCTTAGAGTCTAAAAGAGACTCAAGTAATAAACAGCAAAGTACATAGAAGGTATGCAATGAAGACTCTCCCTCTCAACCCAAGTAATCACTACTATCTGTGTCTTAATTATCATCCCAGAGATTTTTTTTTTTATTCATAGACTGACCGATACAAACCTATTGGGTTATCAGAAAAGTCAGGACACATTTTTACATAGAGAAATATATCATGACCTTTCTGACAACCAGTATATTCTTTCTTTTCTTTGAACACGGATAGTAGTATACAATCCCTGTGGCTCTGCACTTTGCTTTTTTCATTTAAATGTATGTTAGCATTTTCTCACCACAAAGCATACTGAGCTTCCTTGTGAGTGTGTGTGTATGTTTAACAACCAGATATTCATCCATATAGAGATACTGTAATTATGCCCTATAATGGACACTGAGAATACACCTAATCTTTAGCTATTATAAATAATGTAATTATGTTACATAGATCATGTACATTTGAGTACAATCAAGAGTATACATTTTTAGAGGTAGACTTGGTGAGTTTGAATTTTGACATATTCTGTAAGCTTTCAATATGGCTATACCAGTCTATATCTATACAGTCAAGTGTGTGAGTACTCCTTTCTCACTAACTCATCAAAAAATGTTGGAACCATTTGCATTTTTGCTAATTTGACAGGTGAAGAATTAGATCTCAACATGGTTTCATATACAGATTTTTGTCATGAGTGATATTTTAGCATATTTTTCCATACATTTAAGTCATTTTTACTTCCTTGCCTGTGATGGGTATATTTGTAAGTTGTGACCATCTTAAAAATTGTATTGTAAATCTTATGAGTTTCAGAGTCCTCTTTATACATCAGTATTAGTAAACCTTTGTCTCTGATATGTATTGAAATATTTTAAATTTATCTTTTAAAAAAAAACTTTGCTTATTGGGACCAGCAGATGACATAATGATTACGTCGCTGGATTCCCACATAATTGACTGTGGTTTGAGTCCCAGACCCTGTGGCTTAAAACTTATGCAGGGCACATGTGCATGCATGTCCAAAATTCTGAGAGGAGAATGGAGGAGATAGGATTTGTGACATGGTCGTGGTCATCCCCTCAGAGGGGTGGGTGATTTTTTGCTTTCTGTCTCTCTGTATCTCTCCAGCTAGTATACACACTCTACAGCAAAAACAAACACAAAAAAAAACTTTCTAAAAAATAAAAAAATAAAAAAAAAGCTTTGCTTATTGTCTTTTCTGAGGAAAGGAGTAGGCTCAAGGTTTTCTCTTTTTCCTTTGTATTTAGATTATCTCATCATTCACTTATGATGTATAGATTTTAAATCCACATGAGGAAGGCCACATCGTCCCGAGGCTTATAAACATTCTCCCATGTTCTTTAGCTTTTCAATAGTAATTTTATAGTTTTCATTTTTCTGCCACTTAAAACTTTTATCCATTTAAACTTTTTATACTGTAATAAGTATGAACCCACACTAATTTTCTTCCTAGATGTCTACTTATTTGTTCTGAGATCACTTATTAAATGGTTCAACATTCTCCAGTGATGTGAAAAATCAGTTTTTAAAAACAGTAATTCTATAGTTAAATCCATCTGTCTCCAGACTTTAAATTCTGGATCACTGATATTTCAGCTCATGTGCCAGTATCAAACTCTTAAGTATGAAACTTTATCGAATATTCTAATGCCCAGTAATGCTTTTTACTTCTTAATGAAAACTTGACATCAGCTTGTCCAGTTCAGAAAATCTTGCTATGTGGTATTTTCCTGAGATCATCTCCATATTGTCTTTCTACTCGAGGGCGTGGTGTGCCTTTCAACTTGTCATAAAGTCTTGTGCATTTCTTAATTCCTTAGCATTTTACTTTCTGTGTCACAATTTGCAGTAGAGACGTTTTTAACAATATGTCTTCTGTCTGATTTTTTTTTGAACATGAGAATTACTAATTTATGTATATAATTTATTTCTTCCATGAGAGAGGGAACAAAGAGAGAGAAATACACCCCCAACGGGTTCCTCACTGTGATCCAACCCCCCAACACAAGCTGGCAAGAATCATGGGCCTACACATGCCCAGCACATACAGGCAGACCTTGGGATCCAAACCTGGGTCTTTCCATTTGGTCTCAGCAACACAGAGCAATGTGCTACTGTGGCTGGCCTAGGTTTGCATGGACAAATCCCTGTAACTTCCTTAAGTATAGGCTTTTGTTTGTTTGTTTTTAAGGTTCCTCCCCTGCAATAAGATGCATGTGCTTGCCAGAGAGCAGAGAGAGACAGAGACAGAAAGAGAGATAGTAAGAAATCATCCCCTAGCATGGGAAGGCCATATTGCAAACCTATCTCTGCTCACTGTGTTTTCAAGCTGCCTGGTCTGGGACTCAAACCATGTAGCCAGCTATGAGGGATCTAGGGTCTTAACCTCCTCACCACCTGCTGATCCCTAATTATTGTTTTTAAGAGTTGATTATCTTATATTTTCCAGGCATGTAATCATTTCTTCTGGAAATTAAGATGTCTCTTTTGAACAGTTTCTTAATCTTTTCATTTTCTTCTTGACTTAATTACATTAGCCAGCACCCCCAATGCAAGCTGAAGTACAGCTAGCGGTAGTGCCTGAGACCAGCTGTTTCTGACTTCAGTTGGGAAATCTTCTAGTGCTTCCCAGTGGGGAGCATATTGGCTTATGATACTTCATCAACCTGAAGAAGAATTCATGTTTGTTTATTGACTGTACTTAATTCTGAATGGAAGTTTAATTTTATCAAATGCCTTTTCAGCCTATGTGAAGAAGGTCATGATTCTTCTTTTGAGATCATGACCAATGTTAAACCATTAGGAAACTTTTTAATAGTGGTTATTTAAAAATATTGATTTAGGGACCAGCAGATGGTTTAATCATTATGTTGCTGGACTCCCACATAGTTAACTATGGTTCAAGTCCTGGAGCCAGCAGCTTAAAATTCATGCCAGGTGCATGTGTCTGCATACCCAAAATCCCGAGAGGGGAATGGAAAAGGTATTGTAGTGTGGCCATCCTCCTTGGGGGTTGATTTCTCACTTTCTGTCTCTCTGTGAGTGCCTGTGCCTTATAACAAAAATCTATCTTTAAAAAAATATATATTGATTTAGATTAGCACTGGAGTTAGTGATCAAGAGTATTTTTGGTATTGTCTGTTGAGGATGTTTTGTGGTTTTGTCAACTGTGTTGGGGAGAGATGTTCACCTGTTGAAATATCTATTTTGTAAGACTAATAATGTGACTGAATGCATAAAAAAAGAAATGAAAAATAAATTAAAGAAAAAAATATATATACAGTAAATTATATAAGCTAAAATTTTTTTTAAAGTGTTTTGTTTTTTTAAAGATTTATTTAATTTTTATTTTATCATCATTTTTTCATTTGCTGCAGGGCATGTGCACTCACCAGAGAGAGAGAGAGAGAGAAAAAGTGAGAAAGAAAGCCTCCAGGTCTGGGCCTCAAACCACACTCATCCATGTGGGAGTCCAGTGCCACAACTACCATGCCACCTGCTGGCCTGAGTATTTATTTTTTTCTTTCTCAAAATTTGTGACAAACTTTAATAGCACTTTTGTACCTTGTTTAAAAATTAGAAAATGTCTCATAATCTGTTTTCTATGTTCTAGACCATTTTAAGTAGCACTGTGCTTTTTCTATTCTTTATTAGTTTGGTAAAACTACCCTGGGAAATTATCCTGGTACTCTTCTGTTGTTCCCTCCTTAACATTTTACTCTATTTCTTTTTCTATGGAAATCATTCTGTTTTTATTATATATTTTTATTGTGGGTCATTGGGTACATTATTTTTCCTATGAAAATGTTCCTTTTAATTGTATTCATGTGTCACACACACAAACAAAACTCAAAATTTCTAGGAAAATGGCTATTTTGTATGAGTCTTCATGGAGCCCATCCCACTGTTTTTCTGAACCATTCTGGGGCCAGCTTGCTCTGTTATCACCCAGTTCATCTATTACTACCCTTGATGTTTCAAAAACAAATATATTCTCTGCCTTTCACGTCATGCCCTCACCTTCCAAAAATATATTTTGTTGACAGTTTCTGGGCTCTACCAAGACGAGGCTCTTTCTGTTTTCTCCAGTTCTTCCCACACAGTCTCCACATGAACTCGATTCAGATACTCTGGGTCTCTTTTCAGAGTCAACCAAAATGTAGAATTTCTATTTTGTTTTACATTTTACATTTTATCTAAATGTTGTTTGTTTTCCCAGAAGAAGAGGGAGATGCTGAGCCATTTCATATCAATTTCATATCAAAAACATTTTATCAAAAAATCCATCTTTTTCCCTTTCTTTCTAAGCATTTTTGTAATGTTGAAATCATGGTGGGTTATTTTTAAACTTGGAAATAGAGTGTTGGTACAGAAAAATGTAAAATATTTAGAAAACAGATGTACACCATGAGATATAAACTCCATTTTGAAACAGAACAGAGCTAATGAAGTCCCTCTTACTCTTGAGTCCAAAATTTCCATATTTGCATGGGAAGGGTGCCATAGATTTAAACTGAATGTCAAGAATATAAGAAAATGAAGAAAGACAGTTCTTTGTAATTATATGGAAACTATTAAGCTGTTTGAACATAATCCTCAAATCTCAATAATGATGTTTTCCACTCAGTCCATGCCCTCCCTCCACTCCCCAGAAACGAAAATTGCTGCCTCCCTGACACTGATCAGTTGCCTGGCCCAGCAGGGCAACTGTCCCCATCCACCATTCCCTAGGCAGAGCTCTTGAATGGCAGAAAATCTGAGATTCATTCTCTGTCATGGAATATGGGCTGTGTTTGCAGATGTAAAATGAGAATTGCTCAGAAGAAATCAGAACACGGGGAGGTGTTGGTGCATTTTATAAGGCAGCAGCAAGACATAAAAGTTTTTGGACCCAAAAAAGAGATGAGAAGCAACTTGACGGGAACAAATGCATTAATCGGGTTTTCACAAAGGCCTATCAATCTCTGTCCACCCCATCCATTTCCTGCAGAGCGCAGACTTACTTTTTAATGGACCCAACTTTCATAGTTTCTCCCACTCGTTTTGGGGGACAAAGACCCCGTAATTCCCGAGAGGTATAGAATGTCTTGAGCCATTGACAGCTATTTTTTTACAAATTGTCAAAATGGATTGCTAATTCTCCCACAGGTTACTAGAGTCTCTTGTTTAGAAAGGATGCTCAACTCATAATTCAGTATTTGTTACATTGGAGCCAGCTGGTGGCACAGTGGTAACCCAGCACCCTGCAATGCACAAGCCATATAGGAAGGTTTCGGGTTGGCATCCCGAGGTCTCTGCATGCTGGGTATCTATGCCTGTGCCTATAGTCTACGCTGCTGAGAATGGAGGTAGACACAGTGTGAAGACACTGTTGGAGGTCCTCACTCTCTCTCCTTCTTCTCTCTCATGGAAGAAAAAAATAAATGGATTTTAAAAATACATATTTGTTACATCAACTGGAGGAAGGACCTGGCAAGCAAAAACAGATGTAGAGATTTTTTTACTGCTGCTGTGCTTTGTCATGTTCCCCAATAAACTAAATACACCAAGTCACTGAAGATGGGGGTTAGAGGAACTATGCATACTAGACCATGAAAAGACTTTTCCTTAAAAACAGGATTCATTACAGAAATACTTGTATAGCTCCTACCTTTCTAATGCATTGATTTTTTTGGAATAATTTTAAAATGTTCAGAACCTCTCTCTAATATGCATTTGAAATTCTAATTGTAGTGTTACTTGCCAGTCATTGAAGCAAACTACTTATTTAGGTGTTGGTACTCAATCTGACTTTGGAACCATTAAATCAGCTCTCCATTCTATGTATTTTTTCACCTTTACCCAAACCTTTCCTCTATTCTTTATCTTTTTTGATGGCACTCAGACAGTTGGAGTTTTGAGACTAAAAACTATATACTCAGTTTCTGTGCCCATGTTTTCCAGTTGGTTCTCAAATCCTGAAGATTCTTTCTTCATGTCACTGTTTAGTGCTGGTGCCATCAACTATGTAATATTTCATTAGCATTCAATTTCCTACAACCTTTCTAAGTGGTTTTCAGGCTTCCAGCCCAGTCTAGGTATTACCTATTTCACTTCTTTGTCCAGACCTCTTCAGCAGTTCTTATTTTCTGTTAGCCAATGCTTCAGTGTTTAGGTTGGCCTTCAAATTCTCTACAATTCTCCCCTACTCTCTTTTCAGAGTCTCTTATCATTTTGTCTTATCTCTGCCATGGTATCCACTTTCAGACACTACAGTGCTCACCAGGCTTCCTCATGAGATGGAATTCTATAAAACTATGCAAGAGTTGTTTTTCCATGAATCTTATAAAGGCTTACTACATACTTACTTAGGCACAAGACAATTATAAAGAAGAAAAGGAAGGAAGGTAACAAAATCTTGTTGACATGTTTTCCTATGTTGGCCAACCATTGACAGTGGTAAAGCAATGCTCCATGGTGTAGAGGCCATATGGGAAAGACCTGAGATCTTGCCAGGCATGTACATGTGCCCATGATCCTGGCTGATTGGGGCTGGAGAGGATTATGGCATCGACACCTTGTTGAAGGTTCATATATCTCCTTTCTGTCTCTCTCTTTCATGGTAAAAATATACTTTTTTTTTTTTGCAAGAATTTTGTTGTAGAACATGTGCGTTCGCTGGAGAGACAGAGAGACTGAAAGCAAGAAACCACCCCCCGGGGGGGATGGTCACACTACAACTCCTTCTCCTCCATATTCCTCTTGGCATTTTGGGCACAGATGCACCCGGTGTGAGTTTTAAGCTGCTGTCTCTTTCATGGTAAAAATATATATTTTTTTTTTTGCAAGAATTTTGTTGTAGAGCATGTGTGTTTGCTGGAGAGACAGAGAGACTGAAAGCAAGAAACCACCCCCTGGGGGGGATGGTCACACTACAACTCCTTCTCCTCCATATTCCTCTTGGCATTTTGGGCACAGATGCACCCAGTGTGAGTTTTAAGCTGCTGGACTTGAACCACAGTCAACTAACTACATAAGAGTCAAACAATGCGGGAACCAGCAGTTAGCGTAATGGCTATGTCGCTGGACTCCCACGTAGTCGACCGCGGTTCGCGTCCCGGACCCGGTGGCTT
>NW_006159551.1:1345722-1360118 GCF_000334495.1 Tupaia belangeri chinensis | reverse complement strand
AAAAAGAGTCAAATAATGCAACCATTACACCATCTGCTGGTCCCATAAATAGATTTTCTTAATAAATGTTTCCTATGTTATAGGTATTGTGACAGGATAAAGATACACTTAATATAGTTTTTGCACATATTATAAAAATTGAACATAATCATTTTAAAATTAAAATGCCATCAGTATTTGTTTATAAATAAGAAAATAAAGATCCCAAAATGTTAAATAACTTGCCAATGGTCACACAAGATAGATCGGAGTTTATGATCACTTACCTTATACTGAATTTTGTTTCATTGTATGCGATTATTTGGTAGCATATAGATAGGAGGTTCTTCCTCCTAGTCACCTGAGGTGAGGGAGCTTGTAGTCACGTTAGCTACTCAACAATAAAAGCCACAACAGATCTTAAACTAAAACTAGGAGAGTTAAATGATGTGCTAAGTTTAGCTAGTGAGAGTCAAGTTCCCTGATTTTCTCCCAAGGACTCTTCTTCCCCAGTTGGGTGATACCTGAAGTTTCATGAATGCACTGAAAATCAATCACAACTGCTGTAATGTTGTGTCAGGTTAGAGAGGAATAAAGGATGTCAATCTGAAATCTATGAGCCCCCCTGGCTCTTTTACAACTTTGGGCTGCATTTCAGAGAGATCTATGCTACAATCCAGAGAATCCCACAGAAGATACATTCACTGTGACGGAATACAACATCGGATAAAGCTAACCACTGCCACAACAATTTTGATTTTCCTTGGCTTAAATTATTACATAGACAATTCTATTTACCTTCCTTTTCCCTTTGCCTACATAGATACCCAAGGAAAGAGAACAAATGTTCTATAAATGGATTGCCACGGATAATTTAAATCATGCAACAAAAGTTAACACTTCAAAGTGTGAGCCTGTAACTTCATTAAATGGAGCTTTTCAATCATCAAGGGAAAAGCGGAGTTTCAAAATGCAAAAAGATTGAGTGAATGGAGTGTGGCACTGATTCAATTACCAATGCACCACTATGTAAACAGTATTAAACATTTAAGGTCTAAGTCACTCCAAGCAGTATTAAATACTTTCTCAGAATGTGAGCAAGCACCCTAATTATCAAAAAATGCATCCTTAAATGAAATAGGAGGAATTCGGTAAAATGAAAAATTATGTAATCATCAACATACAGTCATTACACTTTATATTTCCAGTAAGTAATTTTGGAGAGGGAAGGGGATAAAGTATATGAATTGAATCTGTATCACTTGGCTCCCTGTATTGGATACGATGAAGAGAATAATTTGTCCTTTGTCAATAAATGTAATGGTCTGTGACTTCACATCTCCTGTGGGGAATAACTCTTGTTTTATTGTTTATCTGCAGTGTGAAGACTCCCTCTGAAGACTTTATACAACATGTCAGTCAATAGATGAAAAATGCACTCTGTAAAAGTGCTACCCGCACCTTCTTTGTCAAGAATAGCTTTCAGTAAAAGAAAACTATACAAATATTTGTCATGCGTTTTGGCCCAAAGAAGTATTGACTGTGCAAGCAAATTATCAGCCAAACATGAACTTACCTCAATGCAAATGAAAATAACAGAGTGATCATCTGCAACAAATGTCACTGCTTAGTACAGAACTTTTGAGATGCTATGTATATTTCCCCAAATGCACCAAGTGATTTTAGAATTCAAATGGGACATAGTGGTTTAGTATGTCTAAGCACATGTACTTACTGGCTGACGTTCTAGAAAGTGAAGGATGCTGGGACCTTCTCAGATGGAAAGCAGCACCATGGAATAAGGGCTTGAAGAGGGTCTATCTGTCCAACCACCCCGGGAATCCCAGGAGGCTTTACAGGTAACAGAAAAAGTGTTTTATCTCTACATACAAGTTGCCCCTTCAACTACATGAGTGGAATTTATCTGAAACATAATTCAGATATATAGAAATATAGAATCTAGAATAAGCTATTTGGTTCTTTCAGCTAATAGGTCATTGGAAATGTCACGATATAGTTTTCGATGCAAAAATGCATCATGACTTTTCCGATGAACCAATAAGACATCTGTCTGGGAAAGGTCTATGATAAGAACCCATACCCAAGTGGTTAAGGGAGTTGGATCCCACATGCCAACTGTGGTTCTAATTACAGCCTTGAAAAACATAGCATGTGCATGTTGGTGTGTGCCCCAAACCCTGACAGAGTGAAGAAACGGAAGAGAAGTAATTGCAATATGAATATGCCCTATTGGAAGGTTGGGGGTTTCTCTAGTGTGTGCATGTACCTTCTAACAATTAAAAAAAAAGAAGTAAAAAATGTTAAATGTAAGAAGCCAATTCATCATAGATGGTGCTACTGAAGATGACATCCTAAGGGCAGGCAGCTCTGAGATGACAGGGGTGTTTTTTGTTTTGTTTTTTTGTTGTTTTTTTTTTTGTAGGGGGGAAGAAAAATTAAAAATATAATTCATATATATGTATATATATATATACACATACACATACATATATATATATACACACACACACACACATACACATATAAATTTTAACTAATTAAAATTAGTAAAGAATGTGATAGGGCCAACTCCATGGTGTAGTGGCAATGTGCTGCTCAAGGAAAGCTAAATTCTACACGGCAGATGTGGTTCCAATCCCCAGTCTGGCCAGCCTAAAGCACACCATGAATGAGCATGATGCCCAAGATCCAATGGGCTGGAAGACTGAAGAGGATAATAGTGTGATCAGATCCTATGACTAGTGCTCCTTCCTTTCTTTCTCTCTCTCTCTTTCTCTCTCTATCTTGCTCTCTCTCTTTTTCTCTCTCTCCCCCTCCTTCCCTCCCCCTCCCCTCCCCTGCCTCAGATGTGTACATACATTCTATCACAAATAATGAAAATGGGAAGAAAAGAAATGAGATACATGGCAACTCTCAAGAAGAAAAAAAAAAAAAAAGGAGAATCTCTCGGCCAAGAATGGGCTGGAAGACTGAAGAGGATAATAGTGTGATCAGATCCTGTGACTAGTGCTCCTTCCTTTCTTTCTCTCTCTTTCTCTCTCTATCTTGCTCTCTCTCTTTTTCTCTCTCTCTCCCCCTCCTTCCCTCCCTCCCCTCCCCTGCCTCAGATGTGTACATACATTCTATCACAAATAATGAAAATGGGAAGAAAAGAAATGAGATACATGGCAACTCTCAAGAAGAAAAAAAAAAAAAAAGGAGAATCTCTTGGCCAAGATTTCTATGAATAAGCCACAGAGTATCTTCTTAATTCTGACTGGGTCAGGATCCCTTACAGTCAGGAGAGCAGGATGTACTGATTGGCTTCTGTCTAAGTCATAGGCTTCTACCCCTGGCTGAGCCCCTTCCAAAGTACTTGGGCTGAGCATGGAGATGGGTATGATCATCCATGGGGAAATTACAGAACAGTTACCCAAAGGAGAAATGGATGATAAAAGGCCAAAAAGTAGTAATAATAAAGAAAACAATAATGTCCACCAGAGACAGTGTTTGTGTGTGTGTGTGTGTGTGTGTGTGTGTGTGTATGTGTGATTTGTTTTGCTTTGCCATTGGGCAAGTGTGCTCACCAGATAGAGACAGAGAGAAACAGAAGAAGAGAGGGGATGACCATGCCACAATGCCTTCTCCTCCATTTTCCTCTTGGAATTTTGGGCACATACGCACAGATGCCCAGTAAGATTTTCTTTCTTTCTTTCTTTTTAAGAGAGGTTTTTGTTTGTTTGTTTTTCTTTGTAATAGAATGTATGTGCTTGCCAAAGAGACAGAGAGAAAGAAAGAGAAAAATCACTCCTCGAGGGGATGGCCACACCACAATCCCTTCACCTCCATTCTCCCCCCAGGATATTGGGCACACACATATACGTGCAGGGCATGAGTTTTAAGCCACCAGGTCCAAGACTCAAACCATGGTTGACTATATGGGATTCCAGTGACATAACCATTATGCCATCTGCTGGTCCCAGTCTAGCAAGATTTTCAAACAGCTGAGTTCAGGATTCAAACCCCAACTGGCTATGTGGAGTCTAGTGTCTTAACCACCACACTATCCGCTGCTCCCTGTTTTGTGTTTTATTTTTTTATTTTTTATCTCTTTCTTTCTTTCTTGAGAGAATCACCTCCAACAGGGTCTTCATACCATGACCCACCCCCAGCCTCATCCAGCCAGAACCAGAGACACATGCAAGCCCAGCATGTACAAGAAAGCTTGAGAAGTCAACCCAGGACTCCCATGTGGTCCAAGATCAGCACTGCAGAGCAACGGTACCATTACACCACCACCTGGCTCTGACAGTAGTAATTTACAAGTGGAAGGGAAAACCAAATTCGGATTCCTTTAAACTTAGACTCATTGAAAGGCAAGTCAAAACCCAGCAACAGTAAGGGGCAGAAACAATTGATGGATAAAGAAAAAGAACAAATTAAGACTATGATACCAAAAACCAGGTCTGCTTCTTGGGCAAACTGTGCCCTGCATGAATTATAAAAAGGCAATCACACTGGGTGAACAAATTACAAAGAGCACCTAATTTCAGCAGACAAATTACAAAAAGGCATTTTTTTTTTTTTCTCACCAGCTTTCTCTCCAGAGAACCAAGTGAAGGGGAGCACTGGCTAGATTTTAGCACTTCCTTTGATCAATGCAAAAGCTGCCAATCAGATGGAGTGACCTTGTCAGGAGTTCCTTGTTAGAGAAAAAGTAATGGTTATGGAATTGGGAGGAAACTTTTATTTTTGACATCATGAGGCAAGGAAACGGTCGAGGTCAATGGTGACAATTTCATGAGACCTGATATTCGGCCATAGTGGTGCCTACTAAGCAATATTACGGAGGAATGCATCGCCCTCTGTCAAATCCAAGACATCAATGGTGGTAAGATATACCATTACCTTACGCAGGACTAACAAAGAAAATGATAATGCTCCCAATTAGATGGTGATAGAGCCCAATATCACAGATGTTAAAGTAGAAAAAGGATGTACCTTAGTGCAGATACAAAGTTTGTTTTTGCTTGCTTGTTTGTTTTTGAGAGATTTTTGGTTTAGGGCACATGCACTCATCAGAGAGACAGAAAGATAGACAGAAAGTGAAAAATCACCCCCCGGAGGGGAGATGACCATGCTGCAATCTCTTCTCCATTATTCTCCTCTCAGAATTTTGGGCATGCACACATAAACACACACCCAGTGTGGGTTTTAAGCCAATGGGTCTGGGACTCAAACCACAGTCTACTACATGGGATTTCAGTGACGTAACCATTCCGCCATCTGCTGGTCCCTAAAATATGGTTTGTCATACGAAGAAACTATCAATGGAAATAAAGCATCTTCAGAATTAGATAGGCAACAGTGTGTTAGGTAAATACGAATTCTTCTGAAAAGTATCTTAACTTTCAGCAGACCAACTGGTATCAGAATATTTTTTACGTGGCCCCAAAAAAAGTTGGAAGATCACTCCTATAAACAGTTGTAGTAAATACTTTTGAAAACGTAACAATTAAAATCTCAAAAAAAAACTTGGCCAGCCTGTTACATGGTGGTTAGGACAGCTGGATCCCACATGTCCCACAGCAGGGTTCAAGTCCCAAACCTGTGAGTTTAAGAAATAGTCATGGGGCCAGTAGGTGGTATAGTGGTTAAGATACTGGATTCCAACACAGTCATTCCGTGGTTCCCGTCCCAAACACCATGGCTTAAAATTCATGGCAGGTGTGTGTGTGAGCGGGCATGCGTTGCCCAAAATCATGAGAGGAGAGTTGGGGAGAAGGGACTGTGGGGTGGCCACACTCCCTGGGAGAGGTGATTTCTCACTTTCTGCTTCTCTCTGTCAAGCTAGGACATATGCCTTACAGCAACACCTCTCCCCTTCCAAAAAAAAGAGAAATATTCCGTGTGCATGAGCACACGTGCACAAAGACCCAAGAGAAAAATGCGGAAGAAGGGACTGCAGTATAGCCATGTCCCATTCAGAAGGTGGGGTGGGGAGCTTTCTCCCTTTCCCTCGGACTGCAGTATAGACATGCCCCATTCAGTAGGTGGGGTGGGGAGCTTTCTCCCTTTCCCTCTTCCCCCTCCCCTTTGTCTCCATTGAGAACATGCACTCTCTACCAAATTACTTAAAAAAAAAAAATAAAACTCAGGAAAGTAAGATTTAGCTATCTATTTATTTTTAGAGAGGTTTTTACTATAGAGTGCCTGCGCTCGCCGAACAGAGAGACAGAAAACAAGAAATCACCCCCTGGGCAGGATGGCCACACTGCAATCCCTTCTCCTCCAAATCCTTGGGATTTGGGGCACAAAACCACAGTCGCCTATGTAAGGGTCCAGCAACATAACCATGACACCATCTGTTGGTCCCATTATCCGCCATACTCTATTTCCCCCAACTCTACCTACAGACTTCGCATATCTCCAGTCGCGTTTTCTCACAACCTCGTTCGCGCCTTACCTAAAGCAGGCCTCGGTCTGACGCGGTCCGGCCTGAGGGCGCCGCGTGGAACCCGCTGAGGCCGGAGCTGGGCTTGAGAGGAGCGTCACCCCGAGCTGCGACGTGGACGTGGACGTGGCCATGGCCGTGGCGGTGGCCTGGAGCGCTCGTCGATGACAGCCAACGCCAAAGCAGAGCCGGGCGGCGGGCGCCGGGTAGCAGGTCTGTCCGCGGGGCCGAGCGCAGTGGGCACGTCCGTGGGCGCGCCGGGGCTGCGCGGGCCGCAGTCTGAGAAACCGCCTTCGGGCGCCAGACCCGCAAGAGGGGCCGGTCTGGGCGGACCTGGCCGGCCTAGCTAGAACCGGGTGGAGACGCTGCGGCCCGGGCACAGGCCCGACCCATGAGCTCCGGCCCGTGCGATTAGCTGGGCCTGAGTGTGCCCGCGTCCCACCTGGGCTTCGCGTCCCACCTGGGCTCCGGGGCGAGGGCCACACGTGGACTCGGGGCTGCGCAGATGTGCGCAGGCGCGTCCTGGCCGCCGGGCCTTTCCTTGGAACTCTTGCTCGCTGGGATTTCTAGTTTCCTTCCCTGAAGGGAGCCCTGTCCCCTGATACCCGCAGCCTGACCTCTGCTGGGCCTGCAGCCCTCGGTTCCGAGGCCGGCCTCGCTGTCCCCTGCTACCCTTACGAACGTTCTGGTGTCCACCTGCCCCACGCGCTACTCTCGCAGCTGTGGCCCTCGCGTTTCACAGAAGTTTCCCTATTTTATTTTTCCATCCTTTCTCATCTCGGGATTTCTACCTTCGCTGACTCCCTAATAATTCAGACCTTGGCCTGGATGACAGCGGAAAAAGTATTTTCCAGTGGTTAAAGTGGGACCACTTGGTGGTGCATTTGAAACATTGTTCCAGCTATTTCAGTGGGTTACTTCATCTTTTTCTTTTTGCCAATCTTTCTCGTGTAACTTCTTTCTAGTCCTGTGGTAAATAGTTCCCACGTGTTATTGTCTAGCTTGCGTAGGAACGTGTGGTCGTAGGATAAACATTTGCTGGTTTTGTTGGAAATGAGATTCTTCTAATGCTTTGTCTTCTTTGTCCTCCTTCTACGAGATAAGACTGTCTTCTCGATTTTTGGTTTTTAGAAACAGATTTTTTGCTATAGGGCGCGTGTGCTCGCCAGAAAGAGAGAGACAGAGAGACAGGAAGGGAGAAATCACCCCCCAGGGAGGATGGCCACGCCGCAATCCCTTCTCCTCCATTCTCCTCTAGGGTCTTGGGCACGCACGCACAGGTGCCCTACATGCGCCTACAGACAACAGTTCTAATCATTCTCCTCAGCCATTTTAGCGTTCTAAGGTGGTAGTAAGAGAGTATATCAAAAAGTTCACGTTAAGGTAGAATTAAGTTTATTTTAGCCCCTCAAATTAAAATTTGTTTTTTTTTTCTTTTTAAAAATTTTTGCCAGAAGTGCACGTGCTTACTGGGGAGAGACAGAGAGAAAGAAAGAAAATGAGAAAGCACCCCCCTACTGCACCCCACTCTGGAGAATGGTCCTTTCACAATCCTTTCTCCCCCACTTTTTCTTCTTTTTAAGATTTTGGGGGGTATGCACATGTGCCCAGTGTATTTCTCAAGCCACCAGAGCTGGAATTCTAACCACATAGAATCCGACTCCCTTACCCACAATGCCACAGTGCCAGCCTGCATAGTTATTGTGTAATACATATTTTCCATGAACTTTTTGAAGCCCCATAATAATATTTATAGTGTCTAGAATGAATTGTGTGTTAGCTGCTGCCTCTGTTAATCATAGCAGCAAGCCTATGAAATTGGTACCATTTGTTACCCCATTTTACAGACACGGAAACTGAGGTAGAAAAGCTTAAGCAACTTGCTAAGGTCACAGAGTTACTAATTATCAGAATAAGTTAAAAAAATGTTCATGATAGCATTACGTGTAATAGCCCCAAACTAGGCAGGGGGAGGGAGTTGGGGGGAGGGCAGGTGTCCATCAGCAGAAGAATGAACAGATGCATTTTGGAAGGTTCACACAGTGTAGCACCCAGGACAGTGAGAATGAACCCCTGCTGTTTATGCACCAAATTAAATGTAGTATGGAAGAAAGAAGCCAGACCCTGAAGACTCTGTCACTCTGTGTGAAATGCCAAAGCCGGCAAAATAACAGGGTGGGGGACTGTGATGGGTCAGAAGGAGTTTCAAGGGTCATGGTAATATCTAGGATGTGGCTACATTGTGAGAACCAAGTTGGATGCGTATAAGTTGTACATTTTTTTAAGAATCATTTTATTTTATTTTATACATTGCTATCATTATTATTATTTCATTTGACCAGATAGATAGTGACAAAGAGATTGAGAAGAAGAGTGAAAAAGCAAGCAGCCGGATCTGAGACTTGAACCAGATGGCCATGTGGGAGTCTAGCACCTTAACTATCATGCGACCAAAGTTGTGCACTTTAATGTATGCACTTTGTTGACTTCCCATGGAACACCCTAAGCCGCTTCTATTCCAGTAAGATGGCGCTGGAATAGAAGAGCAGTAATTCTGTCTGATCTTTAGGCTGCTGGTGACAGATTCCTAGCAGTACAAACACATGCACTAAACAAGCCATTTTCCTCCTCCCCGTTTCCTGCAGCAGTAACACCTCCAACCTAAATTTAGAAGCTGATAGGTTTGGAATCATCAAATAGTTCATGGAAAATACGTACTCGGAAAAAGTAGGCAGAGATGTCTAATTTTTTGGTCCCATAGTAAACCCATATTTTAGTTCTACCTGTTCTCCAATTTTTTGACATCCCCTGGCATATTAACCTTCCATTTTTATTCACCCAATGGTTTGTTAGAGACAATCGAAAAGACTATTCTCTGAGACCTATGGCATATGTCAGGGCCCAGCATATTTTGTTTTCTTCACAAAATGACATAAAACTTTTTAGGTTTACGGGCCGTATATTCTTTGCCACAACTATTCAACTCTGCCATTCTTTTGGGTGGTTGGAAAATTCATGATGCATCTTTGCATAGAAAAACATGTCATGACTTTTCCAATGTCCCAATAGCATGAAACCAATCACAGACAAAATATAAAATAATGGATGCTGCTCTGCTCCAATGAAGTATTATTTATAGCAATGGCTGTACTTGGCCTAAAGGGTTATAGTTTATGAACTCGGAGAGTAGACTTCATTTAATTAATAATTTCTCCAGTTGAATTTTTATCTCTCTCTGGTTAATGCTCATTTTATCCTGGTTAAATTTTTACCCTCCTCCTTTCCATCTACTTTAGAAAATCCCAGAAAAAATATAGATAAAAGAGACAGGAGATGCAGATCTTTAGATAACATTTACATGAAAAATGTAAGCATTTCTATGGCATGCCCTTTGCCTGTCAGATAAAACAATGTATGTGTTGTTTTCCAAAAAGACTAACTCAGAATTTTCTCCATGCCTTTAAGTGAAAAATGAAATGTTCATTGTTGGATTTTTTTCTTGTGAACTACACAGATGCACAAAGAAATGAAGGGAATTGTTATCAATTGTGTTAAGTCAAACTGTTGAATTTACGAAAGATAAATTAATAGTCTAAGTCTTTTGATTTACTGTTCTGCAGAAATTCCATTCTATGGATAGTGAAGGAAACTGAGGTCATTTTAATTATGTGTCATTTCCATAAAATTTTATTCTTCTTAAGAGTTTTAAGAGTTGGAGAGAAATAGCCAAAGGATATAATTCTGCTTATCCACAGAAACGGTCACCTTGTGGTCTTCCTGTCATTACTATAGGATGATGTTAGCTGCTTGGAGGGATTTTAGATTGACAAAGTGATGACCTATCTTATTTTCAAATACTGTTTTGGCATTTCAAAAGGATTATCATTTTGTCCTTTTTAAAGCATTTCTGTGCCAGGTTTTTGAAAAAGATCCAATACAAGACATCTTTCGGAGACTTTATAAAATTCACCTAACAGATCTTAAAATAAATGTCAACCGCAACCACCAGCGTCCCTTATGTCTCGGGTCATGCTCACTCTGAGAATCCATGGGTATATACAATAGTTGCAAAGGAAGAGAATTAACATCCACTCACCAACCGTCCAGCAAGCACTGTGCCCAAAGCTTTAAACATACGCTGCACAATTAAAGCCAGTGAGAATAAAACGACAATTTCAAGTTGTCTCAGATAAAGAACTCATCTGGGAAATGTATATCATCGTATTTTTCAGCACCTGTTTCTATAAAAGCATTTTTTCATGTCCAATCAATTTGGCAACTGGGGTGAACAGATGGCTTAATAATTGTGAATCTTGATTTAATAGTGGAAATAGGATTTCTCCAACTGATATCTGGCCAGTGTTTCTAACACTTATAGAGCTATCCTTTGGGTTTCTGGATACCTCTTCCAATTAAAAACATAGCTATATGTGAGAGCTGAATTCTCAGGCTAGCTCACAAATGCCATGTTAGAACTAACATAGATGAAGGTTTATTGTCATAGTGTTAAAAAGAGGCAACTGGGCATTTAAAAGAATCTGTTCTGTTCCCAACACTGTGTCAGGTTGTTCCACTTCTCTCTATCGTCCTGTCCCTTCCTTCCTAGGACTTGGAAGGCTACTATGTGTTTAGTGCTGACTATGTGCCAGGAACAGCGTGAATGCACCACTTTATGCCATGGAGCATCAAAATCATTATCCTCATTTTGAAGATGAAAAACCAGAAGCCCAGAAAGGTGTGTTTTAATCAAGGTGAAAGCTAGATAGTGACTGAAACAGAATTTGTACTAGGTCTGTCTAATTCTGAAGCCTGCAACCTCTTCTTTTGTAGGTTTTTACTATAGGACATGTACACTTGCAGGAGAGAGACAGAGAGAAGGGAAGTGAGAAATCACCCTCTAGGGAGGATGGCCATGCCACAATCCCTTCTTTTCCATTCTCCTCTCTGAATTTGGGGCACACATGCACACACACACCCAGTGTGACTTTCAAACCACAGAGTCCAGGACTCGAACCATCAGCCATATGGGAGTCTAGTGCCACCTACTTGCCCTGAAACCTGTGATCTGAATCACAATGCTCTCTCTTTATTTATTTATTTATTTTTTCTTTTTCTGGCGAGTTTTTTTTTTTTTTTTGAGAGATTTTCGCTATAGGGCGTGTGCGCTCACCAGACAGACAGAGAGAGACATAGAGACAGAAAGCAAGAAATCACCCCCTAGGGGGGATGGTCATGCCGCAATCCCTTCTCCTCTCGGGATCTTGGGCACGCATGCACACGCGCCCGGCGTGAGTTTTAAGCCACTGGGTCTGGGACGCGAACTGCGGTCGACTACGTGGGAGTCCAGCGACATAGCCATCATGCTAACTGCTGGTTCCCTTTTTCTGGAGAGTTTTTTGCTATAGGGCAGGTATGCTCACCAGAAAGACAGAGAGAGACAGAGAGACAGAAAGCAAGAAATCACCCCCTGGGGGGATGGCCACGCTACAATCCCTTCTCCTCCATTCTCCTCTCAGGATCTTGGGCACGCACATACACATGCCTGGTGTGAGTTTAAGCCACCAGGTCCAGGACTCGAGCCGCAGTCGACTACATGGGAGTCCAGCAACATAGCCATTATGCTAACTGCTGGTCCCTCTTTCTTTCTTTTTAAAATTGTGGCAAGAACACTTAACATGAGATCTACCTTCTCACCAAATATGTAAGTGCACGATGCAGTATTGTTAACCACAGACACAATGTCGCACCACAGATCTCAAGAACTCCTACACCCCATTTCTTCCTTGCCTCAGTCCCTGGAGACCACCATTACACTCTCAAATTCTATTTTCTAATGATGAATTCCAACCTAAATCTCAAGAATCCTAATTCATCTGACCCCAACCTCAGTACTCTAAGAAAATCCCCATTCTCTCACCATCTTCCTTAAAGAAGGCTCTTGCCAGTGTTCCATCTGACTCTCCAATTCTTCCCTCCTACTTTGCAAGGTTAAGTGAAGCTAAATTGCTGGAATTCGAATCCCAAGGCTGCCAATTACCAGCTGAGTGGTCTTGGGCAAATTACTTACCCTCTCTGGACTTCAGTTTCTTATCTGCAAAACTGGGATTTACTGGGAGAGAATTTCCCCAAAGTCAACTCGGAAAAAAACAATCCACATGAAAGTTTAGATTTACTAGAAAGTGTTCCCAGGAAAGACTAATAAGGGAGTGAAGAAGTGGAGTGGGGATGAGAAGGGACTTGTGATTTCAAGCGGAGTCCCACTGAGGGAAACTTGGATCAGTCCCATGGTGGGGCTTTGGTATCAGTCTTACCTCATAGCCATCTTAGTCAGGGGCAAGGGAGCTGGAGCACTTAAACTCCCATGCTGTCCAGCCATGGGATCAGTATTGCACCACTGAGTCATAAACTCCCAAAGAAATGTCTATGAACCCAGAAAAAGCAAGCACCATAACCTGGAGGAAGGTCTGTATCAGAGGTGTGGGTACTGACTACAGAGACCGAAAGCACACCAACGCTGGTGTTTGTGAAAAGGGTAAGGAGATCAGGTAGTTCCGGGCAGAGCACTGATACCATCTGCCAGAAGTGGATGAATAATTCCTTCTTATGAGATTGGTGGGAGGGATTTTGTTAACATCGTGCATATAATAGTACCCAATTCACGGTGGGCATAATGAAGAGTATATTCTTGGAACAAATAAAAAAAGCTACGAGGATGGTAATGCAGGGAGTCCCCAAAACAAACAGTGATGAAGAGTTAAAGAAAATTCTAGCTTTAAACTCTTGACTTTTTTTCTTTTAGGGTATGAGTTCTCAGGCAGACTAGGAAGGATTCAGAATCATTTTTTTTTTTGAGAGGTTTTTGCTATAGGGCATATGCGCTCACCAGAAAAAAAGAGACAGAAAGCGAGAAATCACCCCCCAGGGGGGATGGTCATGCTGCAGCTCCTTTTCCTCCATTCTCCTCTCGGGATCTTGGGCACACATGCACATGCACCCAGCATGAGTTTAAGCCACTGAGTCTAGGACTTGAACCACGGTCAACTACATGGGAGTTCAGCGGCATAGCCATTACGCCAACTGCTGGTCCCAGGATTCAGAATCTTCAGGAGTAGGATGAATGAGGATCTGAGGCAGGTACCATGATGCCCTGGAGAACTAATTCTCACTTAGCAACTCTGCTTGACTATGGTATATTGAGCAAACTAAATCAATCAAGAGTTCCAGGACCAGGGTTGGCCTGTGGTGTAATGGTTAAGATGACTCTATCCCACATGGCCAACTGCATAATTCGAGTCCTGGACCTAGTGGCTTGGAAAATATGTCAGACCTATGTGTGTGTGTGCCCATGATCCCAAAAGGAGAATAGAGGAGGAAGGATTGTAGCTTGGCCATCCCCCCAGGAAGTGCTTTCCCACTTTGTCTCTCTGTCTCTTTCTGTCTCTCCTCTATCTCCAGCAAGTACACGAGGCCTTTGGCAAATAAAAATTAATAATAAAAGAGTTCTAAGAGCTCAGCACAATATCCAGACCTACAAAGGCTAAGGAAAGACCTGATATGACCACATTGAGAATGAAAGTAGAGTCTTCCCAACACGGAACCATCATGATGGAAGTCCAGAGCACTCGAAGTCACACTGGCAGCCCTGTCTATAACCAATCTCCTAACACCTTTTCTCTGCTCTCCCAACCTAGACTGCTCACATCCCTTTTTAGGACCTTATAATGCTAGATAGTTAATGGTATAGAATAAAAGATAAGAAGTAGTTCTTATCTTTAACAAAGAATGGTCAAGCAAGGACCAGGCAGTGATGCACTGGTGATTACAACTGGACCCAGATGGAAAGGTCTTGGGTTTGCATTTTGGAAGCTCCTCTAATCACAGGTACATGGCATCTTTTCTTTTCTTTTCTTTTCTTTTTTTTTTTTTTTTTAGGGAGGTTTTTGCTTCAGGATGTGACTTATTC
>NW_006159551.1:1331710-1337769 GCF_000334495.1 Tupaia belangeri chinensis | reverse complement strand
CTTATCTGCAAAACTGGGATTTACTGGGAGAGAATTTCCCCAAAGTCAACTCGGAAAAAAACAATCCACATGAAAGTTTAGATTTACTAGAAAGTGTTCCCAGGAAAGACTAATAAGGGAGTGAAGAAGTGGAGTGGGGATGAGAAGGGACTTGTGATTTCAAGCGGAGTCCCACTGAGGGAAACTTGGATCAGTCCCATGGTGGGGCTTTGGTATCAGTCTTACCTCATAGCCATCTTAGTCAGGGGCAAGGGAGCTGGAGCACTTAAACTCCCATGCTGTCCAGCCATGGGATCAGTATTGCACCACTGAGTCATAAACTCCCAAAGAAATGTCTATGAACCCAGAAAAAGCAAGCACCATAACCTGGAGGAAGGTCTGTATCAGAGGTGTGGGTACTGACTACAGAGACCGAAAGCACACCAACGCTGGTGTTTGTGAAAAGGGTAAGGAGATCAGGTAGTTCCGGGCAGAGCACTGATACCATCTGCCAGAAGTGGATGAATAATTCCTTCTTATGAGATTGGTGGGAGGGATTTTGTTAACATCGTGCATATAATAGTACCCAATTCACGGTGGGCATAATGAAGAGTATATTCTTGGAACAAATAAAAAAAGCTACGAGGATGGTAATGCAGGGAGTCCCCAAAACAAACAGTGATGAAGAGTTAAAGAAAATTCTAGCTTTAAACTCTTGACTTTTTTTCTTTTAGGGTATGAGTTCTCAGGCAGACTAGGAAGGATTCAGAATCATTTTTTTTTTTGAGAGGTTTTTGCTATAGGGCATATGCGCTCACCAGAAAAAAAGAGACAGAAAGCGAGAAATCACCCCCCAGGGGGGATGGTCATGCTGCAGTTCCTTTTCCTCCATTCTCCTCTCGGGATCTTGGGCACACATGCACATGCACCCAGCATGAGTTTAAGCCACTGAGTCTAGGACTTGAACCACGGTCAACTACATGGGAGTTCAGCGGCATAGCCATTACGCCAACTGCTGGTCCCAGGATTCAGAATCTTCAGGAGTAGGATGAATGAGGATCTGAGGCAGGTACCATGATGCCCTGGAGAACTAATTCTCACTTAGCAACTCTGCTTGACTATGGTATATTGAGCAAACTAAATCAATCAAGAGTTCCAGGACCAGGGTTGGCCTGTGGTGTAATGGTTAAGATGACTCTATCCCACATGGCCAACTGCATAATTCGAGTCCTGGACCTAGTGGCTTGGAAAATATGTCAGACCTATGTGTGTGTGTGCCCATGATCCCAAAAGGAGAATAGAGGAGGAAGGATTGTAGCTTGGCCATCCCCCCAGGAAGTGCTTTCCCACTTTGTCTCTCTGTCTCTTTCTGTCTCTCCTCTATCTCCAGCAAGTACACGAGGCCTTTGGCAAATAAAAATTAATAATAAAAGAGTTCTAAGAGCTCAGCACAATATCCAGACCTACAAAGGCTAAGGAAAGACCTGATATGACCACATTGAGAATGAAAGTAGAGTCTTCCCAACACGGAACCATCATGATGGAAGTCCAGAGCACTCGAAGTCACACTGGCAGCCCTGTCTATAACCAATCTCCTAACACCTTTTCTCTGCTCTCCCAACCTAGACTGCTCACATCCCTTTTTAGGACCTTATAATGCTAGATAGTTAATGGTATAGAATAAAAGATAAGAAGTAGTTCTTATCTTTAACAAAGAATGGTCAAGCAAGGACCAGGCAGTGATGCACTGGTGATTACAACTGGACCCAGATGGAAAGGTCTTGGGTTTGCATTTTGGAAGCTCCTCTAATCACAGGTACATGGCATCTTTTCTTTTCTTTTCTTTTCTTTTTTTTTTTTTTTTTAGAGATTTTTGCTATAGGGCGTGTGTGCTCACCAGACAGACAGAGAGAGAGACAGAGAGATAGAAAGCGAGAAATCACCCCAGGGGGGATGGCCATGCCGCAATCCCTTCTCCTCCATTCTCCTCTCAGGATCTTGGGCATGCACGCACACACGCCTGGCATGAGTTTAAGCCACCGGGTCCGGGACTCGAACTGCAGTTGACTACATGGGAGTCCAGCGACATAGCCATTACGTTAACTGCTGGTCCCTACCTGGCATGTTCCAGGTCTAGGGCTGGAACCATGTCGTTGGTCATGTAGTGTCCAGCTGCCTTAACCACCATGCCTCAGGCCAGCACCAGTCTTAGAACTCTTGAACTGACTGATTTGCTTAGTCCTTACGACTCTTCCAGCAGCTCATCTACAAGCACTCTATGCTCGGCTGTAAGATTTGCCTCTTTGGAGGGACCCCTGTACTTTGGAGAAAAACAATTACAAAATGTGCCTCATTTTACCTGCGGTTATACTGTAAATTATCTCCACCTACCTGCAATTATTCTTGCTTGTAAACAGTTCCCTCTTTTTTTTTTTGTTTTATATGTATTAGTGTATTTCCTCCATGAGACATACAGAAAGACAGACTCAGCCATCCCCAACATAGTCTTCATGCCATGATCCACCCAAATCACAGCCAGCCCGGAGTATACATGCAGCCTGTTCAAGAGATCCCAAGATACAAAACCAGGATCTTTCCACCTGGGTCCAGTGGCATCACCACTGTCCTGGTCCCTGACCATTCTTTCTTAAGGGCAAGAACCATTTCTTATGTATCTTTCTATAACATCAGATGTCTAGTGTTATAGGTGAAACAAATCATTTCTACCCCTTAGAAAAGCTGCTTGAAGACAAGGCTGAAAGCAAGGTCAAAGTGGGCACGTAACTTACCTTTGTATCTCTTGCCATTAATCTAGTCTCACATCTTACTCAAGACTCAAGAATGGCTGGCCCCAACAGGGTAAACTGCTACCTCTGTGGGATAAGTGGGACAAGGAGACCTCTCTTTCCCCCTTCCCAGATTGCCAACCAAAGCATCAGCATTGCCAAAGAAGTGGGTGAGCATTCAAAGGAGCACCACACCTGTGATGGTGAATTTCCTGGTTTCCTGCCATGAAGCCACACCCCACTGGTGGTCCCCAAGGTGATGTTAGGGATTTAAATATTTTTAAAATTTGAGCCATGATTTATTTAGTGTATATTAGTGTATATTTTATTATTTAGTGTGTATGTGTGTGTGTATATATATATATATATACACACACACATATGTGTGCGTGTGTGTGTGTGTGTGTGTGTGTATCTGTGTTCATAAAGGCTTATATAAGACAAAGTAAATTAGAATCTACTAAGTAGCTATTACTGTGGGTCTGAACATATGTAGCCAAACTTCTAAAGGAAGCATGGAGATAACTTTAGTTTGAGAAACACTGATATAGTGAAACTAACATTTAAGTTATAAATAGAAGACCTAGATTCCAGGCTTGTGGCAAAAATACGAAGCTGTATTATGAGGGGTCTTTAAAAAGCTCATGGAAACATGTGTATTATGAAAAAATATTATGCTACATTTCACAATATTTGCACCAAAATAAACTCATACTTCAATTCTATTTTTCTATTATTTTTTTTTACAGAGGTTTATGCCTCAAGGCCCATGTATTTGCCAGAGAGAGCAAGAGAGACAGTGAGAAGGAAAGCGAGAAATCACCCTGCAGAGGAGATGGCCATGCCACAATTCTTTCCCCATTCTCTTTCCAGGATGTTGGGCACTTTCGCACACATGCTTGGCTTGATTTTCAAGCCACTGGGTCTGGGACTCAAACTACAGTGGGCCATGTGGGAGTCCAACAACACAACTGCCATGCCATCTGCTGGTCACTTTTTCCATTACAGTTTTGAAGTTCTCTAGCTTAGCCTACACAGTTTCCATTTTCCTTTCAATGAGATGTAGCAACCTGAATTCCTTTCCTGTTAAATTCACATGTCCCAACTGTGTTGGAGACACAGGTCCCTTTTTCACCAACTATAGTACAAAGGGGTCGATGAGGCTTATTCTGGCATCTTGCTGAGCCCTGGGAAATTCCCACAAAAGTCAGATTGGTTTGAATGTGAGAAGCTGAAAACGAAAAATTTAAGGTCAAATGGAAGGTGGTCAGATTAAGACCAAAGACCAAAGATCAAGTCTAAGTTAAGGCCAATATCTTAGGTAGAGATAAAATACAAAAACCATGCAGGTTTGAAGTAAGATAAAAATGACTTTATCTAACTCACAATTTGATTAAAAGCCACAAGAACTACAGATCACTGTCTTTTTCTTGGTAGCAGACGTGAACCCTCTAATCAAAGAAAGGAAACTCTTAGGGGAAAGATAAATGTATATATTTTTAATTGCCAGATGTCACATGTGCTAGAGTCACAGAGAGAAGGAGAAAGCCCCTCTCAATGGGCATGTTCACACTGTAATACCTACTCCATTTTCCTTCCTGTGGGATTTTGGGTATGCACACACATGCACCTGGTGTATTTTCAAACCATCAATCCTGGGATCCACACTCTAGATGTTCAAGTGAGTTCTAACCCTCTTCACCACCATGCTACAGGGCTAGCCTGGTAAAGGATCATAGAAAAATCAGGCACACATCTGAAGTGTTTGCAAGGGGCACAAAAAGAAAAAAGAGTTTTGAAAATACAAATTTGTATTTCTGAACCTATATTTTAGCTAATCTAAAATGAGCTTTTGTGAGCCAAGATGTGCTTTTGTATATAACAAATTTAGAGAGAGATTTTTCCCATAGGGTACATATACTCACCAGAGAGAGAAAGAGAGACAGAAAGCAAGAAATCATCCCCAAGGGAGATGGCCAAGCCGCAATCCCTTCTTCTTCACTCCCCTCTCAGGACCCTGGGCACACATACACATGTGCCCAGCATGAGTTTTAAGCCACCAGGTCCAGGATTCAAACTGCAGTTGACCACATGGGAGTCTAGCACCTTAACCACCATTCCACCAGCTGGCCCCACTGAGCTTCAATTTTATAATAAAGGACTTGATATCTGCCACTGAGTCTCAGTGCGCTGTGACTGGCACACAAAGACTAGCTTCAGCCTACTGTAAGGACGAACACTAGAGCCACAATGGATTTAGACTAAAACTATGCTTTTCATCCAGAGATCCCCCAACTTATCTTCCTGCCCCATCTCTGTAGGACCCCATGCCTCTACTAGGCTTCCCTCTGTATTTAGGAGCCAGCTGGCCAAGGTTATGGCTTTCCCATCCAATGAAATGAACAGACTCAAGAAGGAATAAAACCTATGGCCCTTTCTCTACCAGCGTCATTCAGTGCAAGCAACCTCAGGGGACAGAGAAGTGCTGAATAAAATAAAAAAGAATTATGTATCCTTAGGTAGACAATCAGACTCTATTGAAAAGAGAGAGGGAAAACACAACAAAACAAAATTTTGTTTTCATTAGCACCATAGTCTAGTTATTTCTGAACAGAATTAAATCTACCAGGTGTCAGTGACTGATTCCCATCACTGTTTATCTGAAACAAAAGCAGGAGATACACTCTGAAAAACATTTAAAATTCACCCACCAAGGCTCTGTTTTAAACATAGTCATTCTCTTGGGGCCAGCAGTTGGTGTAGGGGTTACTTCACTGGACTCCCACATGGCTAACTGCAGTTCAAGTCTCAGACCCGGTGGCCTAAAAATCAGGTTGAGCACATGTGCATGCGTGCCCAACATCCCAGGAGGAGAATGGAGGAGAAGGGATTGTGACATGACCATCTGCCCTTGGGGGGGTGGGTGTGATTTCTTACTTATCCTCTCATTGTCTCTGTCTCTCTCTCTCTCTCCCCTCCTGGCAAGTGCACACACCCTAAGGCAAAAATCTACTAAAAACAAAAACAAAAAACCCAAAACACCATTCTCTTCACTTGTGATGTGCAGATTTCTTAAGCAAATGTCTGCTTCAAGTCACTGGAGAGAGGATTTCTGTGATTTTTACAAAGAGAGAAGGAGCAGGTGTTAATCTTTATACAAAGAGCATGCTGAGGCTGGAGAGTTTCTATTACTCCCTGGATTTACACAGTGTCTCCCTAAGTTCTAGGAACCAGGACGAGAAAATTAGGTTAGGCAAACGGCAGCAAGAAGTATTCCTCCAGAGGCCCTCCGCC
>NW_006159551.1:1301290-1331679 GCF_000334495.1 Tupaia belangeri chinensis | reverse complement strand
CTCTTCCTATTAGCAGCTCTAGTTCAGAGAATCGCGATGAGTTGTGGATCAAACTAGTCACAGCAGTTGAAAGCAGAATAAACCCCTAATTACCACAGGTAGAAGACAACAGTGCATCTTAAACATCGGTACAGTGGTGCAGTGTTAGTCAATGCAAAACTCATGATGCTGATGCCACATGAGAGGGCTCGGGGTTCCCGTCCATCAAGGAATGTGCCCGTGATCCTGGCTGGCTGAGGCTGGGGGTGGATTGTGACATGAAGATGCTGTTGGGGATGTCTGTGCATCTGTCTGTCTGTCTGTCTTTCTCAAGAAATACTGAACATGAGAACACAAGAGGGAAGATTTAAGATGTTTTGATGGGGCCAGCAGGTGGCGTACTGGTTAAGACATTGCACTCCTGCATGGCCAACTGTGTTTTGAGTCCCTGACCTGGTGGCTTGAAAATCATGCCAGCATGTGTGCATGCATCTCAAGATCCCAGGAGGAGAACATGAAGGAGAAGGGATTGTGGCATGGCCATCCCTCCTGGGAGGTGATTTCTCACTTTCCCTTTCACTATCTCTCTCTGGCAAGTGCACATACCTTATAATGAAAACCCTAAGGGGAAAAATAAAAAGATTTTTTGATGAATATAGAGATGTCTTTTCCTCCCATTGATAGGTGTTGGGAGAAACATCAATAAAGAAGGAAAGATAGATTTTTAACTATATTTGTCCAAGTGTGTTTTTAGAAAGTGATACCACACTGAGACTAGGCTGTTTAGGACCCCATTCCCAGTTTAGGGTTATGCACGAACTCACACACTATGCACGATCAAAAGCCTGAATGAAATTAGAAAGAGTCCCTATTCCCTGTGCCTCAAACACACACATGTCCTCATTTGTCTCCTCAGGTTTGTAGGTTTCTCATGGGTTCTAGACACTATGAAAACCACATACACACACACACCCTTCCCCAGGAGAGAAAGAATGAATTACATTTTAAAACTCATTTAAGACAAAAAGATAACATAAAATACTAACAATAAAGAAAGGAATGTATTATTAAAAGGTACTGCTCTTTCTGACTTTTATCTTCCCCCCACCTCCCTGAATCATCCAACAGGCCTGACTTAGGACAAAGTTTCACCTTGCATATTTCACATGGACTTCATATTTGCCCTCAGATGTGACCTTACGTATCGCACCACTGTACAGATGTTTCAGACAGTGCATGTGTTGATAGGATATTTTTAAGTGCACTGCTAACAAGTGGCTCTTCTTGTTCCTTCCCACCCCTCAACTCCTCACTCTTCTATTATTCTATTTATGATTTATATATGCACTCTAGCATCTGCATCTGGTTCTTTAATTTTGTTCCTTTCTTTTTTTCTTATTCACCACGGAGTACATGCATGTGAATGTGAGAAGGTGAGAGAGAGAGAGGGAGTACCCTCTGCAGCACCCTGTCCAGCCTCGATCCCCTTCCCCCTGTCCTTCAGCATGGTGCATCTTGGGCATTAGAACACATACCTCACGTGGTTCAGTCACATCAGGCCAGGGCTTCAAACCCCCGTCACCATGTGGAATCCAACCTCTCCTGAGCAGTGCTTATTGCTGTACCATGGAGCTAGGCCAACATCCAGCTCTAACTCATGGATAGGAGTAAGATCTCCATACAATGGCAGGGGAATTTGTGAGAAAACACACTTCAAACCTCTTCAAGGTAGATCTCTAGAGCATTAAGCTAAAAGAAATGGCACTGAAGGAGAAGAAAGGGAGTGTCTGGAGCATTGCTCTGTGCCTGCCTTGCATCAAAACACTTTTTTTTGAGAGAGAGATTTTTGCTATTGGGCACATGTACTCACTGGAGAAACATAAAGTGAGAAATCACCCTCCATGGGGATGGCCACACAGCAGTCCATTCTCCTCCGTTCTCCTCTCAGGATTTTGGGCATGTATGCACATGCACCCAACATGAGTTTCAAGCCGCCAGGTCCAGGACTCAAACCACAGTCGACCATGTGGTAGTCCAGCACCTTAAAAACAATGCCACCTGCTGGCCCCTTGAGCCACTTTTCTAATGTCCTGTGTACCTGTGTCATGGGGTGGGGATGATAGACCTTGGGACCACAGCAGAATGAAAGGGTAGGTAAAAGAAGGACCCAAGCAGTATTGTCACTCCTCCTTATACTGATAACCACACCTTCCAAATGACAAAGTATAACAGAAATAAATGAAATAAAGAGATATTTACTAAAAATCTTATGTTGGAACCAGCAGGTGGCATGGTGGTTGGGGTGCTGGACACTCCCACATGGCCGAACAATGGTTCGAGTTCTGGACCTGGTGGCTTGCTTTCTCACTTCCTCTTTCTTTCTCTCTCTCTCTCTCTCTCTCTCTCATCAAATTAAAATAAATTAATGAAAAAGTAAATTAAATAATTCTTTAAAAATATGTTAATTTTTCTTTTAAAAATTGGGGCAAGTCACATAAACTTTATAAAATAAACTACTGTAATATTTTTTTAGGTGTTGTTCATATCAACCACTGTATTGACCTACTTTTTGTCTACCTTATATATTTTTGCCACATGTACTGTAGGACAAGAAAAGGTTGCCTTGAGAACCAGAGGAAGATGGGAAAATGCAGAAACGCTTATACGATTAACTGGCACAGTAATTTCCAATTAGAGCTATGTAATTAGGACTATGTAAAATAATTAGAACTATGTAAAAATTAATTTTGATACAAGCAAGGTTGCAAATATTTCACTGAGGCAGAAATAGTTCATTCTTCTTAATGTCTGTGATTTTCCCTAACTTAACATTTTGTCAGACTCTTACACATCAAGTGCTCCAAAGTATAGGAAGTGAGCAAAATGGAGAAATGAAAACATAAAAATGAGGTCATGAGAGGGAAAATTTTTTTTTTAATTAAAAACATAAACCCACTGTCTACAAATGAGACAGAACCAGCCAGAAAGTGGGTGGGAAGTTAGTCACTAGGTGAAAAAATGATCATTATAGTTTCTGACAAAAATAGTAACAGGAGGAAAGGTTTTCAACCAAGTCGGAAGTGAGTTATAAATAACTGAACAATATTATTCAATCCTGATCATTCTCAAGAGAGAGCACAGCACTTCTGTCCATTAAAGTGGTGCCCAGTGATGACTGGAGATGCCCTGGTGTTTAGGAGAAGCTGCAGCTATACAGAAAAACTAGGAGGTCATTCTGCACTCAGTCCCTAGTTCTTGGCTGTTCTCTGGGTGCCCCATCACTCCTGAGTTTTGTGGGTTTTTTGTTTGTTTGTTTGTTTGAGAGGTTTTCATTATAGGGCGCATGTGCTCGCCAAAGACAGAGAGACACAGCGAGATAGAAAGCAAGAAATCACGCCCCCCCACCCCCCCCCCCCCCGCCCCGGGAGGATGGCCAAGCCAGCCATTAAGCTAACTGCTGGTCCCTCCTGAGTTTTCTTTGTATAACTTCATAGGGTTTGGGGGAACAGAACCATGGTATATATTCATCATATTCCAGTCACATTTGGTGTAACCGTTGTTTCAGGATCAAGGAAAGATAAGCAGGAGATGGTATTTCACAGAGAGGACCCAGATGGTGACCCTGCAAAGCCGCCCCCGACTGTGTGTCTACAAGGTTGTCCCTACATGTCTGCTGAGAAATAGCAAAGAATTTCCTTCAGTGCCCTCCTCTGCTCCCAGCTGGGCCTGGCCTCACTATGCCTGGGAGTTGCCTGTGGTCCCTTCTCACTTAAGTCTTGAAAAAAAAACAGAATAAGCATACATAAACATAAATATAGATGGGGACTTTTAAAGTTTTGGGTGGTTTTTGTTTGGTTTGGTTTGAGTTTCTTCTGAGAGAGCAAGAAAGAGAGGGAGGGAGACAAGGATCCCCAGTAGCGTCTTCACAAGATTCATCCCCTACCTCAGCCAGCCCAGATTACAGACCAGTATGCATAGGGAAGCCTTGAGACACAAAGCTATTACAGTAACTTCCCATGTGTTGGGACCAGCAGATGACCTAATGGCTATGTCACTAGACTCCCATGTAGTCAACCACGGTTCAAGTCCCAGACCCAGTGGCTTAAACTCACACTGGGTGCATGTGCACATGTGACCAAGACCCTGAGAGGAGAATGGAGGAGAAGGGATTGTGGCATGGCCATCCCTCCTGGAGGGTGATTTCTCACTTTCTGTCTCTCTGGTGAGTGCACGTGCCCTATAGCAAAAACCTCTCCAATAAAAAAAAGAAACTCCATGTGGTGGGTGCACTGTTGAAAGCATTTCATTACTGCTATACCACTGCCTGGTCCAAGACAGGGGTTTTTATTAGGTGGAGGTGCTAGTATCTATCCTGGGTTACATGCGCATTTTCAAATGTGTTCAGAAGTTGTGGCAATACCAGTTTTTTTGTGGGAGGTGTGATGGGAAGGTGATTGGTTATGGAGCATTCGCTGGCATTCCAACACAACATAGAAGAATGTCCATTCAGTCTTGTAAGAGATGGAAACATGTCCATCCAAATGTTAGAAGAGATTGTGTTTCAAGATGTGTCTCAGAGGCATTGGGAGGAAATCAGTCTCTTTAGAAGGCAGCAGTCCAGGACTGGCAGGTGGTGTGGTGGATAAAGGTGCTGGATTTCCACATGGCCAACTGTGGTTCAAGTACTGAACCTGACAGTTTGGTTTCTCGCTTTCCCTTTCTCTCTCTATCTCTGGTCAAATTTAAATAATAATAATAATAACAAATGGAATTAATTAAATAAATAATTATTTTTAAAAAAGAAAGAAAAAAAAAACAGCAGCTCCTTCTAGGAAACCTAGCTGGCTTAATGCCCCAACCCTTCTAGAAGAGCCTGTCTCCTTATAAGTACAGACTTGAAACTTTATAGCCTATAATCTAGAGGAAAGTAGTATATTGCTAGAAGGTCTTCCACTATTAATACTATTAATATCAAACCAATTATGGGCACATAAATGACTTCACACAGATGGCCAGCCAGCAATCTTTGCTGGTAACATGCTATAGACGATATAAAAGTAACTACTTTGTCTTTATTCTTTTTTATAGAGCTCTCACTCTTGGATTAAGGCCTGGATTGTACTTACTAGTTGTAAATTTGACTTACTGAAAAACAGAACCTAATGCTAGATCATTTATAAGGATCAGAAATTTATTTTGTACGGTTCTGGAAACTGGGAAGTCCAAGATCAAGGTGCCATTGAATTCAATCGAGATGTTCACTTCTGCTTGCAAGATAGAACCTGTTGCTGCATCTTCACGAAGTGGAAGGCAGAGGGAAAAGGCATTAGCTAGTCCCCTCAAGTCCTTTTATAAGGGTAGTAATCCCAGTCATGAGACCAGAGGCTCCTAAATGTTCCACCACTAAATGCTATCACATAGAGTCTGAGGTTACAACATATGAAATTTGGTGAGACACATACATTCAAAACATGGAAGAGAACATAAAGCAACTTAAGACTTAGTGCCTGCCCTCAAGGAACACACAAACTAAAAGATCCAGATAGTATACACACACACAGAATATATAAATACACACACATATATGTGTATATAGGTATGTATATTTATATATAACTGAATATAAATTATATATAACAGCATTAATAAAAACTAAATGAGTAATTATATATACTTAATAGACTTAAAATTTGAAAATGTTACATTTATCAACCAGAAAGGAAATACAAGTGCATCAATTGGGATGAGCCAATGGCGTAATGGTTACAACTACCCCCATATGGTCGACTATGGTTCAAGTCCCATACTTGGTGGTTTAAAACTCACATAGAGTGCACGTGCATGTGTGCCCAAGACCCCAAAAGGAGAATGGAGGAGAAGGGATTGTGGCATGGCCATCCCCCGGGGAGATGACTTTTTGCTTTCTCTTTCTCTCTCTCTCTCTCTCTCTCTATATATATATATATAGATAGATAGATAGATAGATAGATAGATAGATAGATCTGGTAAGTGCACATGCCATATAGCAAAACTCTCTTTAAAGAAAAAAAAAAGCATCGACCAAAAATTAGCAGAAGTCATGTATAAACAGTTAATTTGCAGGAGAAAATCTAGATGGTCAATAAACAATGAGATACATTTTATTTTTAAAATTAGGAAAAATTTTCCAAATGATAAGAATTGTTAGTAATGGTAAGGTGATATAATAATATAAAGTCTAATGTTTATTTTGTTCCTGCTCTCATTTACTCATTTTATTTCACTCAATTATTTTCCCAACTCTTTGAGGTAGATACCACATTTCTTCATGTCAAATGAGGAAACTAAGGAAGATAATACACAGGAGATACACACTTAGTATGATGGTTAATTTTATGTGTCAACTTGGTTGGACCACACTGTCCAGGTTCTTGGTCCAACATTATTCTGGATATTTCTGTGAAGGTGTCTTTTGGATAAGATTAACAGTTATTTATTTTTAGTATTTATTTATTTCAGGTTTTTGCCATAGGGTGTATGCACTCACTGGAGAGACAGAGAAAGAAAGATGACCACACCACAATCCCTTCCCCTTCATTCTCCTCTCGGGATTTTAGGCACGCACACAAACATGCCCAGCATGAGTTTCAAGCTACAGAGCCTGGAACTCAAACCATGGTTGGCCATGTGAAAATTCAGCACCTTAACCACCATACTATTTGGTGACCCAAGATTAACATTTAAATTGGCGACTTTTAAATAAAGTAGATTATTTTCCATTATGTGTGCTGTCCTCATCCCATAAATTGAAAGCTGCGTAAAACAAAGATTGGCCTATTCTGAGCAAGAAGATATTCTTCCAGCAGACAGCTTTTCAAATGGAACTGCAACTTTTCCCTAAGTCTCTATTCTCTCTCTAAATTTTGGACGTACCAACCCCCACAATCTCCACTATTGCATAAACCAGTTCTTTAAAATCTCTTCTCTCCTCTCTGCCCTTCTCTCTTTTTGGGGGGAAGGAGGGTGATTTTTTTTTCTATACTACTATTACAGAATAAAAAATGGAGGTGGGGGGCTAGCATGTGGTGTAGTGGTTAAAGGCTCTGGATTCCCACATGGCCGGCTATGGTTCAAGTCCCAGACCTGGTGGCTTGCTTTCTCTCATTCCCTTTCTCTCTCTCTCTGTCTGGTCAAATTAAAAATAATAATAATAAAATAGTAACAAATTGAATTAAATAAATAAACATTTTTAAAATGGAGAGAAGAATAGTATCCCAATGTTTTATGACGATTGTTAGAGTTCAAAGATTTAGAAACTAAGAAAGAAAGAAAAACATAGGAATAAATCTCTAGCAACACAGGTTCAGCAATACCATTTCCATCTAAAGTAAATCAGAAAATAAGCCCGTACCGAAAGATAAGAAGTCGGGGATCCAAATAGAGTATACCAGTTGAGTCAGCTGCTTGTAATTCTAATTTATTTTTTTAATTTAAATCAATAAAGATAACGAATATATTACCGTCTTGTTCCTAAGCAGGAAAAAAAATAACTGGATGACTGATAAAATATTAACTGAATTCTTGCTTTTCAGACTGACTAACTTAAGTCATTAAGCATTTAAATATGATTTTTATTATCAACACTCAGTAGCTAATAATCATCACACCCATTTGTTACCCACTAATTATATCAACAACATGTAAAATACAGAAATGTTCTAAATTTGAGAAAACTGCTGTGTCAGAGGCCAGAATTAAAGCTTTGCATCCATGCAACCATGTTAAGGTTACGACATGACATGTATGTTTAGAAGTACTTGGATTTAATTTCTAAGTAATCCTTAAAGTTCAGTGCAGATATTTATGATCCCCAGAGTGGATATTGATACTTACATCCAAATTCTCACATGTCTGGATTTATGTAAGTAATCAGTGCTGATCACTATTGAAATTACTACCAAACGTTTAATTTCTTTTTTCTTTTTCTTTCTTTCTTTCTTTTTTTTTTTTTATAGAGTTTTTTGCTATAGGGTACGTGCGCTCACCAGAAAGACAGAAACAGAGACCTAGAAAGTGAGAAATCACGCCCCAGGGGGATGGCTGTGCCGCAATCCCTACTCTTCCACTCTCCTCTCAGGATCTTAGACACGCACGCACATGCATCTGGCCGTTGAGTTTAAGCCACTGGGTCCAAGACTTGAACCACAGTTGACTACATGAGAGTCCAGGGACATAGTCATTACACCAACTGCTGGTCCCCAAACGATTAATTTCTAAAACCATGTGAAGTGTATTCATGTTGGGTCAATTCATTTTACAAGCTGTAGTGATATACCATGATTGAATTATAGAATAAATTAAAATAATTTTAAAAGCCCTTACAATATTGCTTCCCACTTTAACCCTCACTTTGATCATGTTCATTACATGTATATATACGTCCATGAACATTCACATGTACACACACATCCTGCTGGTTCTGCTTCTTCACAGACCCTTGACTAATACCCTGTATACTTAGTCTGTGGTGAAGCCAGTTTTCAAACTCAGATTTTTTTGACTCTTAACCTTTGCCACTACCTTTAACATGTTCCCCATAAATGCTTTTTGATATAAAAAATTCACATACCCTTTTAGGAGAACAATTTGGCTATATACACTAAGAGTCTTTTAAAACATTCTAGGGGTTTCTTCTAAGTCAAAAGTCAAGATCAGATGAAGGTTTATGTACAAAGCACTTTTCCGAGAATCCATTTAAAGGTCCAATAGTGAGAGTGTTAAATAAATTATAGTGCATATATGAGTAAATATTAGGCAGTTATTAAATTATGTTTCTGAAGAACAGTGCCATGGGGAATTACTCGGGAGATACTATCAAAATTTTTAAAAAAGATAAATTATTATATATGGCGTGTGATCTTGATTATGTGAAAATGAATGTGTATTCATAAATGTGTAGAGGAAAAAATGGAGGTAATCTCTTCAACATGTTCAGAGGTTTTATTTCTGGGTGTTATTATTCAAGCTCATTTTCTTCTTTACAATTTTACATTTTCCAAGAGCGTTATGAAAAAAATAACTTATTTCATTTCTTACGGCTTTTTGGGTCAAAGCAACAAACGTAGCAATGAGACCCTCAGATCTTTAAGGAAACATCTGACACATTAGGAAAGACAAGTTTTCTAGGTCTGAAGACAAGTTTTCTAGGTCTGAAGAAACCCCACCAGGGTTTCTTTACCTAGTTAGTATCCATGGGATACTAAATCACTTGACTAAACTAAGCCTCAGTTTCCTCATTGGTAAAAATGGAAATAATCAGCATGTGTACCAAGTACTTCTCAACAAGTGGGAAGAGACAGAGTTTTGACATCTAATGGCGTTAATCTGCATTCATTGCATTATAAAAATTATATAGCATAATTCGTGATTTTTTTTATCTGACAGAGGTCATGTGCATTCACTGCAGAGAAAGAGAGAGAGAGAAAGGAAATTGAGAAACGCCCCCTCATGGGAGATGATCACACTGTAAATCCCTTCTCTATTTCAAAATTTCGGACTTGGGCATGTTTCTCAAGCCATCAGTCATGTGGGATTCAGTCACCTTCACCAACTTGACCTGTGATCTTTTTTTTTTTTTTTTTTTTTTTGAGAGAGAGAGATTTTTGTTATAGGGCACATGTGCTCAACAGAGAGACAGAGAGAAGACAGAGAGACAGACGGTGAGAAATCATCCTTCAGGGGGATGGCCAAGCTGCTAGCCCTTTTCCTCCATTCTCTTCTCAGGATTTTGGACTGGGTCCTGTGATAATTTTTAGCAGCTCTCTTAAGATGTAATTCATATACCCTATAATTAGCTCTCTTTAAGGGAGCCTGTACAACTCAATGGGGTTTAGTATGTTTGCATAGTTCCGAAACCATCAATATGATAGAATTTTAGAACACTTTTCTGACTCCGGAAAGTAGTCCATGTTGATTAACAGTCATCTCCACTCCCCACTATTCTCAGACCTTGGGCATCATCTAATTTCTTTCTCTGTGGAACTGCCCACTGTGGACGTTTTCCATAAATGGAATCCTACAATGTGTGTCCTTTCTGTGTCTGGCTTCTTTCATCTGGCACATTCCCAAGCTTCATCCATGTTGTAGCATGTCAGTATCTCATCCCTTTCATTGCCAAGCAATGCTCTACTATATTAACATGCCATATTTCATTTATTATTGACTGGTGGATATTTGGATTGTATCAGCTTTTGAGTTATTATAAATTGTGCTTCCATGAATGTTTTTATACAGATTTTTGTGTAGGTATATTTTATTTCACTTGGGTAAATAGCTAGGAGTGAAATTTCTGGACCATATGGTAACTTTATTTTTAACACTTGGAAGAATTGCTGAACTGTTTTCCAGACTGACTGCATCACTTGACAATACAGCAATAATGCATGAGGGTTCCAATTCTCTCTAATGATTTTTTAACTACACATTTTGGAGTTATTTATCTACATGGTTGCTCTAAAGCCTTTAAAATGCATCCTAGCTTTTATACTAACTTGATTTCAGTGAGATGAAACTATTCTTATATAATTCCCTCTTTTTGTCTATCATTGTTATACATATTACATGTGTGTATGTGTATGTGTGTATATATATATATATATATATATATATATATGTGTGTATGTATATTACAAGCCCAACAATACACTGTCAGAATTATTCCTTTGTGTAATTTTATATCTTTTAATGAGGCTGAGAGAAGAAAGGAGGGTAAATATGTATTTCTAGACTTTGTCATATTAACCTTTTTATTTGCCATTTCTGGTTCTCTTCATTTCTTCCTATATATTTCAGTTTCCATGTGATTATCTCCTCCTTCTAAAACTGTTTAGCTTCCAGTCATGAGCTCTGCATTGTTATTTTCAAATATGTTACACATTATACATTATAAGTCTAACAATACAATTATATACATATTATTTAGGCAAATGCATACTGAGTCAGTTAAGAGAAGAAAAGAGACAAGGTAGCCAGTTATACCATTTTTTGGATGCCTTTTACGAAAATGTTTCTTCCACTAGGAGCAAGTGTGAATTACTTTATTTAACTTTATTTGGTTATTCTTAATTTGACCCGATAGGGACAGAGTGAGAGAGAGAGGAGGAAAGTGAGAAAGCAAGCCTCTAGGTCTGGGACATGAACTGTTGTCAGCCATGTGGGAGTCCAGCACCCTTAACCACCATGCTACCTGCCGGCCCCAATTATATCATCTTTTATAACTACCTACATACTTATCTATACCAGTGCTCTTTTCTTCTTTGTGTGGATATAATCTGAAATTGTATCACTTGATTTTAGCTTGAAGAATGTCCTTTAGTATCTCTCCAGAGATGGGTGTGATAGCAACAAATTCTCTTAGTTTTTGTGTATGTAAAAATGTCTTTATTTCACCTTCAGATCAGCCAGGTGGAGAATTATTGAATGGCATCTGTTTTCTTTTTCTTTTTTTTAAAGAGAAAAACTTTATTTGTATGGCAATATTTAAATGTATTTAAACATCAGCAAAAGAGGTTTAACTTCTCAATTTGTCTTGGAGAATATCATGAAGTTTCCTGGAACCTGACCATGAACAAGCATAAGAATTCAGGTGCAGTATGTTCTTGCAGAAAATAAGGAATTATATGAAGAAATACTACACTACTTACACAATCTTTGGAATGTTTTCAAATTAACTTCAGCTGTGGAGCTGGTGATTTTCTGATTAATTTGATCAATGTAGACAGCAAGCTGTATAATTCATTAAAGGAACTCTGGGCAATTCAGCCTTTAGCTCAGACTCCCACATTTCAGGGCCTCCTCTCCACAGAGACTCGCTCACCTATACTGACACTTCCCCACCTCAGGACTTGATTTCCCAAGCCTCTTATAAACCAAACATTGCTTTAAGAGGAAATGTCTGAGAGAGAGAGAGAGAGAATGAAGGGCAACTGGTCAGTCCACCCAGATCTCCCAAGGTGGCAGAGGATTTTGGTAGAATTTATTCAGTCCAAGGTCAGACATTTTCTCCTAGGTTAGTAAAGTTCTTTGGATAAATTACTCCAGTTTTATCAGATTTCATAGTTAAGCAGCTTGACTATGTCCTCCCAATGCCTTCTGGCCTTCATTGGTTTGGATGAGAAGTCACCTATTAATCATACTTAAGTTCCCTCAGAAGTGATGACTCTTTTCTTTGTTTATTGTTTTCACAATTTTCTTTTTGACTTTAACTTTCAAAGCTTGTCTGTGATATGTCAGGCTATTGATCCTTTTGCATTTATCCTATTTGGAATTCCTAAAATTTGTGATGTGAGGAGCAATATTTTTTAAAGCAAATTATAAAAGTTTTCAGACATGATTTCTTCAAGTACTGTTTCTCTCTACTCTCCTTCTGGTGCTCTCATTATGCATATTTGTTATGCTTAATAGGATCTCCCATAGTTTGACTATGTCCCCTAAAATTTATGTGTTAAGCAATTGTAATGGGATTAAGAGAGTAAAACTTTGATCCAATGGTGGTGTTGAAAGGTGGGGCTTCTGATAAGAGGTTAGTGATTGGGTAGTTAAAGCAGGAGTCCCATGTTTGAGTCTTGGCGGATTTATAAGAAAGGATAACGAGGCAGGAAAAGACCACATAGATACAGAGCATGTTCTGCTATGTTCAAAATTCTGCCCTCCACCACTGGGTGATGCCTTGGACTTTCCAGACACTGGAATCATGAGTCAAATAAACCTCTATTCTTTATCATTTATCCAATCTCAGGTTTTTCTGTTACCAACATTATAGTAGACTAAAACAGTGTCCAACATTTCTCAGAGGTTTTATTTTTAGGTCCAAAACTCGAACTGTGATCAGCCATGTAGGAGTCCAGCGCCTTAACCACCACACCACCTGCTGGCCTTCTCTGAGGTTTGGTTCATTTTTCTTCATTCATTTTTTCTCTGTGTTCTTCACCTTAGATAATTTTTATCATTCTACCTTCAAGTTGCTGATTCTTCTACCATATCTATGGTTGAGGCCCTCTGGTATGTTTTTCATTCCAGTTTTTGTATTTTTCAATTCTATAACTTCCATTTGATTCTTTTTTACAATTTTTACCTCTTTATTGATATTTTTATTTGACAAGACAACCATAATGTATTCTGCCAATCTTTAGGCATATTTTTCTTCACTTCTTTGAACATATTTACAATCTCTGCTTTGAAATCTTTGTATGCTAAATATATGCTCCCTTCTAGGCAATGAATCACCACCACTGTCCCCTTTCTGAAGCTTATTCTCCTGTTTGCTTTTTATTTGCTTAGTGATCTAGTAGACTATTTCACTGTTGTCTGTTTCTCCTCTCAGTGTGCAACCTCTGATGTTATTCCCCAAAGGTATAGCCTTAGGCATGCACACAGTGGATCTGAGCTGGTCTGATCCTATTAACATCACATCAAGACACCAATCTCCACTAATTGCTACCTGACTCTTCTATTGTACTTTTCCCCTTTATTCTAGATGGGGCATATGCACACACATAAAAGAGGGGGGGGGGAATAAAAGGATCATTTGATGGGACCTGGTCATGTTGCAATCCCTTTTCTTCTAATGCTCCATTGTCTTCGGATACTGAGCACAGACAGAAGAACTTAGTCTGTGCTGTTGGGGCTGAGAGTCAAACTCTAACCAGTCATGTAGCATCCAGGTTCCTCTGTATAGCTCTTAACTACTGTGCTATAGGACCAGCCTTCATCTGTTGTTTCTGACAATGTGCTGGAGCATAAGTTATGCTACAAGCTTTCCCTGTACAGTTTGAACCATTTTCAGGGGCAGAGAATGGCTAGTCTTTGAGCTTGTTTAGGCTCAGAAAGACTCTTATGAGCTGCTGTTTTCTCTAGTTCTCACTGCTAAACCTGATCTGATCTACCATGTTGATATGAGTTATCATGGAGCTAGCAATCTAAGGGCATTACCACTAACTGGTCAACACCAAGATATTTATTGTTTTCAACAACACAGTTAAGCATTCCCATTTTGGGTTCCAAGTAAATCCAGTGCTCTTAGGAAGCTCTGGGGCACTCTCCAGTTTTCCAACCTGATTTATCCCCTGAGTGTCATCCCTTTGTCAGTGCAATAGAGCTGGAGACAGTGAAAGTGATCTGCTTCTCCCAGAGTGGTATGTCTGCCCTAAGGGCTGGGCTTTGGGCAAAGATGTTAGCCTCTGATCTCAGCTTGCTTCTCCTGGTGTGGAGTCCTCATGCTGTACGTGAGGAGTGTTCTTGACCTTCCATGCCTGGGTAGAGCTTCTACCCAGAAGTAAGTAAGTATCAGGTGGGAAAAGGGACACCAGTCCTCTCAGTTGCACCTGCCTAGACTACAGATTGGAGAGACAGGAAATGAGAGAGGCCACTGGCATGGCTTCCTGGAGTGCAGCAGTATCTCTAGCTAAGAGCTGTGGAAGAGACACCCATCTTCTTGGCTGCACGTACCTAGCTCTACCACATTGAGCTGGAAGGAGCATATAGAGGGAGCAGATCCTGGCTAAAATACCAAGTCTCTGTTCTTACCTAGGTTTAATAAAATTGTGTTTCCTGATTTTCTTTCTATCAATAGGACAATTCCCACAGATTTTTCTTCTTTTTTTCTTTTTTTTCTTCTTTTTTTTTTTTAACAGAGACTTTTGCTTCAGGGTATGTGTGCTTGCTGGAGAGACGGAGAGACAGAAAGAGAGAAATCACCCTCTGGGAGGAATAGCCATGCTACAGTCCCTTCTTATCCAATCTCCTCTTGGGATCTTGGGCATGCATGCACACACATCCAGTGTGAGTTTTCATCCACTAGGTCCAGGATCCAAAATGTGATCAAATAAATGGAGTCCAGTGACATAACCATTATCCCTTCTCTGGTCCCTCCACAGATTAAAAAGAAAAATAATTTTCAGGGGCCAGCAGGTGGTGTGGTGGTTAGGTACTAGATTCCCACATGGATGACTGTAGTAAGAGCCCCTGACATGGCAGCTTGCACACCAGCTTCATGTGTGTGCTTTGCCAAAATTCAAGAGGAGAATGGAGGATAAGGGATGGGGTGTGGCCATCCCTCCAGGGGGGTGATTTCTGGCTTTCTCTCTCTCTGTCTCTCTTCAGTGAGTGGACCTGCCCTATGGCAAAAACTTTAAAATAATAATAATAATAATAATAATAATAATAATAATAATGACTTTCCACAGTGAACTGGTTGTTTAACTAGGAAAAAGATCCACTGTGCTACGCACAGCACTATTCCAGAAGTCCATCTGAGTCGTAGAAGAAAGGAAAAGTCATGAATATGTTGACGTCAATAGCACTCTAAAAGAATCATGGTCCATGACTTCGGACTGTCCAGATGAGGAGTGAATACACTTTACGGGGAAATCACATTGTCGACAGCTTTTTATAGCAGTGGCACACGCCATTGCTCTTTCTCATAAACTTCGTATTCCAGCAAAAAGAATGTCACTGAAATGCAGCTAAGAGCTGATCCAGAATTCTGGTACTTGGAAATGAAATCCTCAAGAGCTAGTAATAAGATTTAGCCACTCTGATTGCAGGCACCTGCTAGAGACTATAGGGAATAACGCAAACAAACAATTCCACTTAAGTGTCTTCGAATCTGATCTTTTAACCTTGGAGCCTAAAAGCTCCACTTTGAAATCTTACAATTAAAAACATGCAAAAGTATAGCTTTCAACAGAAACCCTTCAAGACAGCAATGAAAACTCTGTAGGGGAAAAAAAGGTAAACGTCTCTTAGGAAAAAAATAAATAAATAAATTGGTAAGCAAGTAAATTAAATGTCAGGTAGAAAATGCATGGTTAAGCCACTTGGAAACTTGTAATTTAGTTAACATCAAGATCTCAAAATCAATTTCATACTTTACCTCATGTTAGAGTCTATCACAGCACAGGGGCAAAATATTGGAAAAACTTCATTCTCCAAGTACTGTAATTTAGCTACAGAATACTTAACTAATGACAGATGAACAGCAAGGAGTAGAACAAAATATCAGAGCAATAAAGGTATGGCAGACCAAAAACACAGGAAAATGCTTTGAAAGCTACTGCGAGATACAAACTTGGCAGAGCCTAAGTGTCTGATTCACAGACACTTCCTTCTTTGTTTCTTAGAGAGATATTTGGTACAGGACGCCTATGCTCCCTAGAGAGACAGAAAGCGAGAAATCACCCTCCAGGGAAATGGTCACGCCACAATCCCTTCTCCTTCATTCTTCTCTTGGGATCTTGGGCACACATGCACACGCACCCGGTGCGAGTTTTCTCCTGGTGTGGTTTTCACCCAAAACGCAGTCGAATAAATGGGAGTCCAGTGACATAACCATTATACCATCTGCTGGTCCCTCCACAGATCTTTTTTTAAATAATTTTTAGGGGGCACCACTGATTTTTTTATTTCAGTTTTTCAGCAAATTTTAAAAATTATTTAAAATTGGGACCAGCATTTAGTGTAATGGCTATGTAGCTGGACTACCATGTAGTTGGCCGTGATTCAAGTCTCGGACCTGGTGGCTTAAACTCACAGCAGGTGCATGTGTGTGCATGCCCAAGATCCCGAGAGGAGAATGGAGGAGAAGGGATTGCAGCGTGGCCATCCCCACTGGGGGGTGATTTCTTGCTTTCTGTCTCTCTTTCTCTCTCTGTCTTTCTGGTCAGCTTTCCCACCCTTTAGCAAAAACCTCTCCAGAAAAAGAAAAAAGAATTATTTTAAATTTATTTTTTCTTGTTATTATTAATTTGAATTTGACCAGAGATAGACAAAAAAATGAGAGACTGAGAATGTGAGAAAGCAAGCCACCAGGTCCAGGACACGAAGCATGGTTGATCATGTGGGAATCCAGTACCTTAACCACCACACCACCTGCTGGTCCCACGTTTTAAAAATAGTTGTAAATGACATCAGATCATACTTCTACTCAGAACCATTCAATGACTTTGTTCCTTACTCCAAATAAAGCCAGAATCATTAGGCTAGCTCTGAGGCCCCACCTACATCACCCTGTCCACTCCACTCCCCATTTCCCCTCTGATCTCAGTGCCTCTCGCTCTCCCGCAAGCCCTGACCCAGCCACACGGGCCTCCCTGCTGCTCCAACTGCAGAGACTTTAAACTGTGCACCTCCCCTCAGCACAGAAACTCTTCCCAGATGTCTACATAGCTCCACCCCCCTTCCTCATCTCAGATGGGTTATAACTCATGCGTTTCTAGACGCCATTTAAAAACTGCAGTCTTCCCCCCAACACACTCCATATCTCCTTACTAGCTTCATCTGTCTCCATTCTACACACCACCATCCACATATTAAATATTTTAAATTTTTTAAATTATCTAACTCTCCGACTATCATACAAAATGCATAAAGGCAGCAGTTTCCATCTGCTTTGCTTCCTGATACATCCCCTAGTGCCTACAATAGTTAGCGACATTCTTGGCAGGTGACAGGTCCATGTGGTGGTCACATAGAGGTGCACCCAGAATCCCCTTCAACAATGGATTTACTGCCCAACTGTAAGGAACATGATCAGCCAAAGGCCTCAAAGTGTCAGGGTCTGCCTCCACTGCAGAGAGCTACCTTGCCCAGGGACACTCTCCTGAGGCGGACCACCCCCCAGGACCTGCTAGTCGAGCTCTGGAACAGACCTCTTTTACAGGCAATGATGCTCCAGCACCCCTCCTGGGGAAGTTGAAATTTATCAGAACCTACTTCACCATTGCCTCTCCCTCCACCCAAACCTCCACCCTCTCCCTTTCTTTAATAAGCATTGCTGTGTAATATACTACATTCCAACTCTGCCTCGGCATCTGTCTCCAGAGGTCCCAACCTGTAGTAGTATGCGATGAATATTTACCAATGAATGACTATGCCCTGTATCAGGCATGGGGTTCCTAGCATGAACCCCAGGACTAAAGGCCATTGACCTTCATAAGAAGGGACAGGTGAACTGAAATCTGAAGACTAAGGAGAAATTAACCTGTTGGAGACCACAGGGCATTTCAGATAAGGGTCCAGGCCTATGCTACAAAGAGGACTGGAAAAATGCCTGATTGGTTAGAGAGACATGAGAGATAGTTTAATGGAAGAAGAGGAGGGAAGAAAAGAAAGGGGAGAGGAAGTCTTTTTTATTTCTATTATCTCATTATACCCTTCAATGGCCAATCTTGATCCAGAGCCTAAATATTAGCAATAAGAATATTGGTTCCTCATTCCTCTTGAGGTAAAAAAAAGACCCTATGACTTGCAGAACACTGATCCCCCGATATGCATGTCCTAATTCCTGGGACTTATGGGTATATTACCCTTCATAGCAAAATGAACTTTGTAGATGTGACTAAGTGAAAGACTTTGAGATGGGGAGTTTATCCTTGAGCATCTAGGTGGCCCCAATGTAACCTCAGGGTCCTTATAAGAGAGGAGGTCAGAGAGAAATTAGAAGATGCTGCTGGCTTCAAACACGGAGAAGAGACCATAAAATAAGGAATATAGCTGGGATCTAGAAACTGGACATGGCAAGAAAGTGGATCCTCCTCAAGAGCTTCCAAAAGAAACACAATCCTAACAGCAGCCTGACTTTAGCTCAATTTCAGACCTGTAGCCTCCAGAATTAGAAGGCAATAAATATGTGTTGGTTTAAGCCATTACATCGGTGGTCATTTATTTCAGCAGTAATAGGAAGCTCATACAGATCTGTTTTTCAGAAACAAAATTATTTAATGTCCTCCCACTTCAGGAAGAGAGAATACCTGTCTCCTGTCTAGCATACCCCAGATGGACACCCTTCTCTGCAAGGGTGACTTTCCATGTGCAGGTAGACATACAAACATGTATGTATGCATCCCAGTGAATATGGTTATCTCATAAGGAGATAACAGGTTAAATATTCATATCCTGGGACCAGCAGATAGCATAATGGTTACATCGCTGGACTCCCACAGAGTCAACCACAGTTCAAGTTCCAGACCCAGCAACTTAAAACTCACGCCAGGCACATGAATGTGCATGCCCCAAATCCCAAGAAGAGCATGGAGGGGAATGGATTGCGGTGTGACCATCCCCTCGGAAAGTGATTTCTCTCTTTCTATCTCCTCTCTCTCTCTCTCTCTCTCTCTCTCTCAGTTTCTCGGTGAGTGCACACACCCTATAGCAAAAATCTCTCAAAAAAAAGTGTGTGTGTGTGTATTTATACATATGCACACACACACACATACATACATACATACATACATCCATAGCTTTCTAGCAACTCCATGTGTGTAGGTGAGGGCTAGCTTCTATACACATCTCAACAGTCCCAACTCTGTCCCAGGACTATACCTGGCATGGAAGTACATTTACATTATTTCATTTTATACCTGTCGTAGCCTTGTGGGGTAAAGATCCCACCACTCTCCCTACTATGCAAAGAAATGAGTATAAATTCAGGGAGATCAACTGGCTCTAAAGCCAAGATTCTAACGCAGAGCAGTCCGGCCATCCCCAAGCCTATCGCCTTGCTGCTGAGAGATTTAGAGACTCCCCACTACCAGCCTGGGCCTGCTTCTTAAGCTTCCTGCTATGCTATCTGCATCCTCCCAGTTCTAGCACATTCACACGCATTCTGTTCTCCTACCACAGTGGCTGGCATTCTTTCTCCTCAGTCCATATGGCTTCCCTCTCCCTGGCCTTTATGCATGGTGCCTCCTCTATAGGGAACTCTCTCCCTCTCATCTTGGCCTGGTGTATCCTACCTATCCTTCAGGTCATGGCATATGGTGCCAGGTGCCAGGCGGGGCACTTACATGCCTTCTATCAATTACTCTTCACCACAATTCTTAAGAGTTCCTGCTCTCTCCAGTTTACAAATGGGGAAACTGAGCCCAGGGAAGAGAGAGGAAGTTCAAATTCAGATATTTTTTGACTATAAATCTTGTGCTTTCAACCAGACTAGATGTTTCTCATCTGCTCACTAACTAGATTTTCTTCCTTACATATCAGTTCTTGAGTGTGAGCACTGGCTTTCTCTTAGAGGGCGAATGCTCTCAGGAGGATTGTGCTTGATGGTGTCTTTAATTGCATACATTATTAATAATGTATGTTTTGAGATTGTGCTTTATTCTTTTCTTTTTTCTTTTTCTTTTTCTTTTTTAAGGTCTTTGCCATTGGACGTATGCACTTGCCAGAGAAAAATAAAAAGAGGCAGTGAGAGGGAAAGTAAGAAATAGCACCCCTCTAGAGAGATGGCCAGGCTGCAATTCCTTCCCTTCCATCCTTCTCCTAGGATTTGCGGCATGCATGCACAAACACCCAGCATGATTTTTCAAGCTGCCAGGTGTGGGACTAGAACCATGTTCAATGATGTGGGAGTCCAGCGACATAACAACAGTACCATTGGCTGGCCCTGAGGCTATATTATTAAAAAGAAAGATGTTCAGGGAGTAAGAGAAAGGTGTAGTGAACCAGGGTTGAAACAAATTTTAACAGATTTTAGTACCATTTATTCTTAACCGTTGTGCAACGGGGTAACCCTAGTCTAAAAGAACTGATTTTGCTTCCTATGTCAAAGCACCTATGGCAATGGAAAGCATTGGATTCTAGAGTCAGAATATCTACCTGTATCAACTTGGGAAAACAGAAAACCATCTACCTCAGGGTATTAATACAAATTAAAATATGTTATTGTATAACAGCTTCCAATTCAATAAAACTGAGTTGAATCTGACTTCACAATGAATCTGAAAAGAAAAAAAAATATATTAAATAACTCTGGCATCTCTTTGTTACACAGGAATATCACTGTTGTCAGCTGAACTATTTTTCTAGAAGATGTTGGCTGGTGCTTAACAGGTCATAGAAAAGTAATGTTTTGGGTTCAGAGCAATGAGACCAAGATAGCCCCTCAAGGCTAATTATCAAATATTCTTTAGTATTTTCAAAACATAACATTAGTGCTCTATAATCCCATACCGAATCATCAGATGTAAATTTTAATTAGTAATTGACATTTCCAAATGTCCTCTCTTGTACCATTGTTGATATAAGTGTATCTGAGAATAAGCAAAATATTTAATGAGAGTAATACATGATGTTTACACTGATTTTAAGAATAAAATTTAACATGGGCAGCTAATTAACCTCTTTTCATTCCTATCATAAACATCCTTGTTCCATATGGCATTTAGTATCTCATTTTAGTACCTAGTTAGCAACAGTAGCCTAAATATTTCCTTGCAAATCACTTAAACCCTTCATTAATAAAATTTTTATTTCAATGAACAAGAATGTATCATGCCTCTCATATGTGCAAAATTCCTGTCTAGGGGGCCAGCAGATAATGTGGTGGTTAAGGTGGCTGGACTCCCACAGGGCTGACTATGATTCAAGCCCAGGACCTGGCAAGTTGCTTTCTCACTTTCCTTCTCTCTCTCTCTGGTAAACTTAAAAACAAACAAACAAACAGAAAACAGTAGCAGGCTCCAGCAGATGGCATGGTGGCTAAGATGCTGGACACTCCCACATGGCCAATCACAGTTCGAGTCCTAGACCTGGTGGCTTGCTTTCTTATTTTCAACCCCCCTCTATCTCTCTGTGTCTTTCTCTGCTCAAATTAAGAATAAACAAATTAATAAATAAAATTAAATTAAAAAGTAATTATTTAAAAGAAAAACAAAACAGGAAGCAAGAGCAATGAATAAAATAAAATAATTCTTAAAAAAAAAATAAAAAATTCCTGTCTGACCACTTGCTGGTGCAAGGGAAGTGGGACCATTCATAAGTAGCTTGTAGGAACTAGGAAACTGGGTGCAGTGTAACTGATCCTAAGTAAACCGAGCAAGCAACCATGTGCAAAGTTGCCTGAGGGATACAGCAACTACTTATAATAACTGGTCCCTGGGCCAAGGAGTCTTATTCATCCACATTGGTCAGAGAATACATATCTGTAAAAGAAGCTAAAAATTACTAGTCATGGGGCCAGAAGATGGCACAGTGATTAAGGTACTGGACTTCTACATGGCCAACCATGGTTCAAGTCCTAGACCCAGCAGCTTGAAAATTACACCAGAAATGTGTGCATGTGAGCCCAAAATCCCAGGGGAAGAATGAAGGAGAAGGGATTGTGGCATGGCCATATCTCCTAGGGGGTGATTTCTCTCTGTCTCTCTTTCTCTCTCTCCCTCTCTCTCTGGCAAGTGCATATGCCTTATGGCAAGAATCCTTTAAAAAGGAAAAAAACTGATCATGTCCCACCCCATACTACAACCCTCCCCAAACAATACTAACTGCCAGACAGCCATACGTCCCATATAGATGAGAACAGATGTCAGTCCTCTATATGTAAATTTTCTACATATGATTTATTCATTTCAGAAGAACCAGATTAGCTGAGGGAAATGACATGGGACTAGTAAATAACTTCAATAGATCAAAAATAGAGCTTACAATGGTCAAACAGGAGACTTTTCCAGTCTAGGGGGTCTTGCCAGATCAGGGGCCTGTCAGCCACAGTTACCTGGTTATTTTATTTTTTTTTTTAATTCCTGTTAACATTTTGCTTTTTCTCTAAGTCTAGGCTAACAAAACTTACAAAATCAAGCATGTGTGTAAAAAGTACAATGTAATAATAGGCTTGCCACCAGGGAATGTGTTTTTTCTATGTGTAATGTAATTCATGAAGATTATGATTCTTTCAATAAGGTTTTCTGAGACTCGTCTTAGTCATATCTAGGCGATTTCCAAATATCTTTTGCCTATAATAAAATATCTTTTGCCTATAATAATCAGCATGTGGTTTCTCAACTCTTCTAACTTTCAGAAGATTATATTACCCACCCTTAAGGCGCTAATTCATTCTGATTGCCCAGGTTGTCTCCAATATAATATAATCTTACTCTTTGCCTTAAATCCAACCCATTAGGCTAAAAATAAATGTCATTTTGTTGCAAACATGTGTTAGACTTTCCAGGTAAATAAAACTTATGAATTAGAAAATAAATAGTCTTATGTTTACGATGCCTTCCCCCCACCACACACACACACTCATTTTTAAAACCCCAAGACATTACAAGGTATCAAGTCATCAATGAGGTAAATGATGCTTGTAAACATAGCTGTGAGGATTCCTAACTTTGCAGTCCACTGATCCATATAAACAGGGTACATTTAGATTCTACCCCCAGAATTTGTTTTCTTCTCTTGCTCTCTAGGGGCAAAAACTCATATGCATAAGAGAAAACGATCACACTATTGAGCAAAACTAAGCTGGAATTGCGGACTTCACAGAAAAAGAAATAATGAGTACCAACAAAAGGAAAAAGAAAGGAAAGCCTTGTAATGCCAGGGAGAATTAATTCCCAAAGAAATGATCCAGTTAAGTAAAGATTTGTGGTTCCGTGTTATCCTTCCCAACTACTATTCCCTTGGTAACTCCAGGGATTTGTCCAGTTAGAGGCTGAGAGCGCATGTGCCCCCAAACATAAATGTGTGCTCTCATCTCTGACAGATACACGATAGTCTTACTGGGAATCCATTTCTCAAATAAGGCAAGCATTCTCCACAGAGAGTGTCCCTGGGGCAGCAAGGATGTGTCCATATTTAATGTTTATCTGTTTAAATAAATCATTTACAGGGTTCCTATTGGATTGTTGGGAAAGTCATGATGCATTTTTGCATAGAAAACACATCATGATTTTCCTGATAACCTAATATAAAGACTGAAAATGATGGGACAGGACCAGCCTCACACCAAAAGCCCTACATACTCATGAAAAATATTTCCTAGAAAGATCCAGGAGGGTACCACTGAGACACAAGTCTATGAAACAGATGTGTCTTGACCAGTAATTTGCACGACATATTGAGATAGTGGTAGACAGGAAAAATCAAAGAAATTCATTAAAGTGGGCCATCTACTAAGAAATAAAGGCCTCTTCATTCTACAGTGAAGCTTCCTTTTCCTTTGGAACATGGACTTTCCAGTGACAGAATTGGGACAGATCTCTAGCTGGGTATTTTTATGCACTGTAATCAGAGCGCATTCATTGATAAGAAACACTAAGGGAAGATAAACGAGGAAAATGTCATCAAGCTTCTCAGTAAGCTTGAGACCAGGTCCTACCACCTAGTTTCATTGGCTGACCCAGTGACCTTGCAGTGGTGTGACCTATGAACGTATGAGTGCTTTTGCATCGCCCTGTTATTAAGCACAGCTCCACTGACAGCTCCATCTTCATCAAAACCCAAGCACACATTAAACCTCGGGGACCTTTTGGCATTTCTGTAAGCTGTCGCAATGTTAATGAGCTTACTTAGAGACAGCTTGATAGACATCCATATGAAAACCCAGTAAAGCTCAATGAATATTCACTTGGAAAATGAAGAAAGTGAGAATAGGAAATATTGACGAAAATGACAGAGAAATTCAGAACCCTGAAGGCCATGTGAAGGGTTTTGTTCTTTAGTCTAAATTGGTTGAGAAATGACTGGAGAGTTTAAAGTAGGGTGGGAACGACTTGGCCAATTTCAAAGATGACTCCGGCTCAGCAGGGAGAATCCATTAGAGAGAATTGGGTGTGTCATGCAGTGTTAGCCCTCCCTTTTGAAGCTCTTATTAAAAAACAGTTGATAGGGCCAGCAGGTGGTGTGGTGGTTAAGATACTGGACTTCCATATGGAGAACCATGATTTGAGTCCCAGACCTGGCAGCTTCCTTTCTCACTCTCCCTCTTTCTCTCTCTCCCCCTCTGTCTTCCTCTGCTGAGTGCCTATAGAAAATAATAATAATAAAAAAAGATGATAATAGTGATAAAAGAAAATTAAATAATGTTTTTAAATAATGGATTTTTTTCCTCAGTGGCTTCCCCTTGACTAGAAACTCTAAGAGGGCAAGTCTTAATACTTTTTCTTGACTACATAAATTCATAAAACTTGACAAATCGAAGAGGTGTTTAACACATAATCTTAAAAATAAGTGAGAAGAGACAGAATTATTTTTTCACAATAGAACAAGAACCACTACAGTATACATGCAGATTCCCAAGATCTCTTCCCCATGAAATGACATTTCATGTGCAGTAAGAAGTTGGTATTGAACCATGTCTCTTTGGGAACCTTATCTTGCAGATAACCCTCCCAAGGGTCTTTTCCCTACTGCTGACCTAAGTCTTTCTCTTCACCCTCTCAATTATCCCATCTCATGAATATACTGATCAAGATTCTTTCCTTGACCAAACTATAGGCAGACTCCTTCAAACCCAACTAGACCTATCTTTGAGCACATCCCTTGGGTGCCCAATTTTAGCAAAGATCCTGCTATGTCTGCAAGGCAGGAACCTTCCACTCTCAATATCTGATCACTTTCTATACACGATTGTGTTCCTCATCATCCACCCTTCCCCAAGTGATGTCTGATCACTCTCCTGACTTACCTTAATCAAAAATTCTGTTAGGTCAGGTGAGCCAGAATCCTCCCTTATCCCGGATGTCTTCTTTTGGTAATTTTCCATCCCCTATCCCCTGCCTGCTACTTGGCTATAAATTCCCACTTTACCTTTCTGTATCTGGAGTTAAGTCCAATCTCTCTCTCCTACTGCAAAACCTTGTTGCAGTGGTCGCTATACCTACTGCAATAAGTCCTTCTAAATAAAGGCTGCCTTGCCATGCTTGAATGTGTACAGTGAAGGCCTGGATGGTAGCACTGTGGTAAACATGAAGCTCTGTGAGGAAGACCTACATGTAAAGGTTGTCAGTTCAGGTCAGGAGACCTCCCCTAGGATCCTGGGCACACAGGTGCCCATAAGTCAGAGCTGGCTGAGGTTTGGAATGGGTCAGAGTAGCAAGACCCTGTTGGGGTGCCATATCGCTGTCCCTCCCACTCATAGAACAAATATTTTTTTTTAAAAAATATGCTGGGACCAGCAGTTAGCGTAATGGCTATGTCGCTGAACTCCCATGTAGCCAACTGCGGTCCTGGACCCAGTGGCTTAAACATATGCCGGGCGCGTGTGCGTGCGTGCCCAAGATCCTGAGAGGAGAATGGAGGAGAAGGGATTGTGGTGTGGCCATCCTCCCTGGGGGGTGATTTCTCGCTTTCTGTCTCTCTGTCTCTGTCTTTCTGGTGAGTGCATGCGCCCTGTAACAAAAACCTCTCAAAAAAATTTTAAAAAGAAAGTATGTTATATGGCATGTGCACTCACCTGAGATAGAGACACAGAGAAAGAGAGAGAAGGTAACAAAGCACCCTCGGGGGTGGGGGGAGGCCATGCCACAATCCCTTCTCCTCCACTCTCCTTTCAAGATTCTGGGCACACACATACACACACCTGTGTGCTTTTCAAGCCACCAGGCCCAGGACTCAAAGCATACAGTTGACCATCTGGGATCTAGCCACCTTAACCTCAATGCCACCTGCTGGCCCAGTAAATAAACTTTGTTATTTTTTTACAGTTTTTGCCATGGAGCACATGCAGTCAATGGAGAGAAACAGTGAGAGGAAAAGTGAGAAATCACCTCCTAGGGGGATGGCCATGTTATAATTCCTTCTCCTCCATCCTCCTCCTGAGATTTTGAGCACACCTGCATACACACCTGGCATCATTTTTAAACTACCAAGTCCACAACTTGAACCACCATTGGCTATGTGGGAATCTAGCACCTTAACCCCTATACTACCTGCTGGCCCAGTAAATAATCTTCTAAAAAATATAAAAAGAACCCCAAGTGTCATGAATAATACCTTGCTAAAGTATGCAGGAAGACATAGTATCTTCAAAGAGCAATTATTCTCTCTCTCTCTCTCTCTCTCTCTCTCTCTCTCTCTCTCTCTCTTTTAGAGAGAGATTTTGGCTATAGGGCACATGCATTTACCAGAGAGAAAGAGAAACAGAAAACAAAAACTCAACCCCCAGGGGGGATGGCCATGCCACAATCCCTTTTCCATTCTCCTCTCAGGATTTTGGGCATGCACACACACATCCCTGGTGCAAATTTTAAGCCGCCAGGTCTGGGACTTGAACCGTGGTCGACTACATAGGAGTACAGTGATGTAACCATAACACCATCTGCTGATCCCTCTAATCTTTCTCTTCAAGAAAGAAAAAAGAGTTTATAATTTCTGGTAAGAAGATACAGGTATAGAGGGAGGTCACTTGGATACATTTTCATATTAGAATGTGTGTAAAACAAGAAATCTTCAAAAAAGATTCATGCTCAAGGATATATTCAGCCCGTTATCTTACGTCATCTTCAGCACAACCTTCCCTATTCAATGAGGATCTTACTTAATAAGCAACAGATAAATACATGTTGTGAATAAGAAACTCAGGAGCCGCAAAGTCTTTCAACCAGCACTGATGATCTAAATGCATATGTCATTTTCATGGGCAGGGAAGAGAATGACACTTTTCAGAAAGATTTCAGCAACTGAACATATTCCATTCAATGTAAAACTTTCAGTTTCTCTATATTTTTCTCTCTCAGTGAACAAGCTTATTTTCCTATCAGATACAAACTATTTTAAAATACCTTTTTTTTTTTAAACCTGCTGTGGACATAAGAAAAAAAGGCAGGAAAGAGGAAGATAAGTGAGATGATAAGAAAATAAAAATGACATAAAAAAACACACTTGCTCCAGAGAAACATGTCATGAATTCAAAGACCTATCAAACCAATAGGGTGTTAAATACCGGGCAGCCCAAGGCCCTTACATTCAGAAAAGAACTGTGAGGAGAGCTGTCTGACCCACCATGACATTCTGCTTGGGAATTTCCCTTAGCAGAAACCTTTGTAAGCTGCAAAACTCCTTTTATATTTCATTTTTTTTTCCCATGGTAACCAAAAGTGTTCCAATGAAAATGTCTAATATAGTTTCGGTAACAGACGACTTAGGTGTCTTTGGTCCATCAATACGTTAACTGAAGATCTGTTACAATGTCAGTCCTGATTACCTTTTATTTTTATAGGTGACTTTCTAAAAACCACACATAAAATGCTAACTCTAAGTCTACAGAACTGGGTGAAATTTCATTGTCATTCTTTGACCATGTATTTAAAAATACTAATAAATTTTTAGAAAAGACTTAGAACACTGGAAATACATAGCTGTAGGGAGATATGGTAGGTTTGGGGGTTTCTTAAGCAGCTTTGTTGTTATATAAATAACATGTCATACAATTGACCCACTTAAAGTGTATGAAATTGGGTCAGCCCTGTAGCATGGTGGTTAAGCACTGGGCAACAGGAATGGCACCCTACACAGCTGACTACAGTTCAAATCCTGGCCCTGGAGGCTTGGAAAAAAAAAAAAAAAACCTGGGGGTACTTGTGCATGCATGCGTGTGTGTGCCTGGAATCCTGACAGGATGGTGGACAAAGGACTGAGGTATGAGCATGATCCGATAGGGATGCTCGTTCGCGCTCTCGCTCTCTCTCTCTCTCTCTGGTGAGCACATGCCCTCTCTGGAAATTAAAGGGGAAAAAAGCTCTAAAAAAAAAAAAGAAGAAATGTACTGAATCAATGAATTTTAGCATATCCACAGTTATGCAATCACCCCAAAAAGAAGGCCCATACTCCCCTGTTTATTGCCCCAGCCACTGGAAACCACTAACCTTTTTGTTTCTATAAACTTGCCTGTTCTGAACATTTCATGCAAATAGAATCGCATAACATGTAATTCATTGGGATTGGCTTTGTTCATGGAACATGTTCAAGGTTTATTTATACTGTAGCATGTATCAAGATTTTATTCCTTTCTGTTGCCAAAGAAATTCCATTGGATGGCTGTACTGCATTTCATTTATTTATTCATCAGTTAATGAATATTTGAGTTGTCTTTACCTTTGCATTGCTTTTAAGAATGTTTGTGTACAGTTTTACGTGTGGGTATATCTTTTTATTTCTCTCAGATAGATACCCAAGAGCAGAATGGCTGAACCATATGGTAACTCTTTGTTAAGCATTTGAGGAACAGCCAGACTATTTTCCAAAGTGGCTGCCCCATTTTACATTTCACCAGCAGCATGCAGGGTTTCAGGTTCCACGTGAGAGGTATTATACACATGAATTGATATCCACGTCTAATATTTGAAAACATAGTAAAATGGACTTTTGAACAGATATTGAATCTTAGGAAATAAACTGCTGCCCCCCCCCCAAAAAAAAAGAAAAAGTCTTATTTCCTAAAATTTTAAATTTTTTTCCACTGAATCTTTCTTCTGCTTTTCTCTTTTAAAACAAAAACTATTCAGTTGTATAAAGAAAAATGGCTAAGAGCCAAGCTAGACAGACAGGTGTCAAACAGATTTCCTTTTTTAAGACAAATATTTCTTCTTCTCAATCAAACTCAAAATGACACTGACCCGGGACCAGCAGTTAGCGTAACGGCTATGTCGCTGGACTCCCATGTAGTCAACTGCGGTTGGAGTCCCGGACCCGGTGGCATAAACTCACGCCAGGCGCGTGTGCATGCCTGCCCAAGATCTCGAGAGGAGAATGGAGGAGAAGGGATTGCGGCATGGCCATCCCCCCTGGGGGGTGATTTCTCACTTTCTATCTCTCTGTCTCTGTCTTTCTGGCGAGCACATGTGCCCTATAGCAAAAACCTCTCCAAAAAAAAAGAAAAGAAAAATGACAGTGACCTGATTCTCATGAGTTTAGTTTTGCCCCCCAGACTCTGCTTAGTTAGTGATTATAATTTTGAAACTCCCTGTTTAACATCTATGTTAGACTTGTTATGTCATTTATTACAGTCCTCTTAGATATAAATACATACAGAAATATCTATAAAAAGACTTATTTTTCACCTCTGCTTTTCTGTCACTTTCTTCCATTTTAAGTATTTTAGTACTGGGATGCATTTGTTTGGTTGCAATTATTTTTTGAGTAATGTATTACTTATGTTAATTGTGTGAGATAGTATCTAAGTTCCTATCTAAAAATAATTTTCACTAGACATGGAAATAATTATTTGACTGTGTTTTCAGGAGATTATAAGGGCTACTCTTCTTCTGATGTCTAATGTAGCAACAAAGAGAATGCAAATGCCAGCCTGAATTTTTTTTCTTTGAAAACAACTATTCTATGAAAAAGATGCTAAGGTTTCTTCTTTTCTCTCCTCTCCTCTCCTCTCCTCTCCTCTTCTCTTCTCTTCTTTTATTTTCTAAAAGACCATAGATTCAGTTTATTTTTAACACCCATCATGCCATGAATTCCTAGGGAATAGGTTCCGGTAGCTCAGGCTCCTTTCCAGTGGTTCTCACCAAGTGTACTGCTCTGGGTGGAGCATGCTGGCACTTTAGTTGAACCCAGGTACCTTTCTTTCTTTCTCTCTCTCTCTCTCTCTCTCTCTTCTCTTTTTTTTTTTTTTTAAGATTTTTTTTTTTATAGGGAGGGTGGTCTCC
>NW_006159551.1:1272470-1301044 GCF_000334495.1 Tupaia belangeri chinensis | reverse complement strand
TCCCTTTGTCTTCATTATTTATTTAATTACTGGAAGATGATGGTTCTGACCAAGAGGCGAAGATGCTAAGTTTTCTTCTTTATGCTCAGAGCTGAACTTTACCAGGTATGACTCTTCTCTTTTCAATTCTGTCTAGATATCTGGGTGACTTCACCATTTCAAAAGCTTTCTCTGGCTCAAGATTTCCTGCTTTCACTTGTTTAATATGCCTCCCCTTTCACTTCCTTCTCCTCCTTCTGAAGGAACAATTAGTCACTTCTTAGGGGGCTGGGAACTGACTTCCAAGCATCCTATCTTTTCCCTCATCATCTCCACGTGCTTATAACGTCGCTCTATGTTTTTCACTGTTTCTTTCACTTAATTGTCAAGGTCAGTAATGTAAGCCTCTACAGTACCCATCCTCCTGCAATTAATACGTGTAGTTGAAAGCCGTGCTAGTGTGTGTGTGTGTGTGTGTGTATAGACATGACTTTGTCTGCTACTGTGAAATTTAGGTGGAATGTATTCAGATTGTCACCTGTCCTGCCGCAGTTCCACTTATGAGAGGCCATTTATTCCTTAGGGATTTGCTTATTCTCCCATTCTCTGGTTGTAATATCCAAGTAGACATATTTTCTTTTTTTTCTTCCTCTTTTTTTCTTAATTGCCATAGGGTGCCTGTGCCCCCTAGCAAGAGATAGAGAAAGTGAGAAAGGACCCGCAATGAGGCATGGTCATGCCACAATCCCTTCGCCGCCATCTTTCCATCCCATTGGGATTTGAGACAGGAATACACATGCACCAAGCATGTTTTTCAGGCTGCCCAGGCTGGGACTGAAATCGTGGTCAGCCAGGTGGGATCCGACTCCCTGAACGACGAGGCTATGGGGCCCATCCCAGTATGTTTTCTTTTCTGTTGCTCCTTCAGTGACCATCTGAACTGCCTGCCTTCCCTCCTCGGCTTCCCCCAGAGCAGTCAATATCCCAGTGATGTGGTTAAACTCTTCTCTGTGGTTCCTCAGCTACCAAATGATAATCCTTCTACTTCAGCAATGACGCCATCTTAGCCCCATATATAGCGGTCCTGTAAATCTTTCACAGCTAGGAATGCCAGGGAGCTTTCAGGACAGCCATCAGAGGCTGTGGGCCCCTCATTCTAAGGGTTCTCCAGAACCATTGCCAAGTCATCGGTTTCCTCTCCGTTTTTGCTAGATTGTTTTGCAGCAGGTCCCTACACCCTAAAGACAAGTAACAACTCTCAAATCTAGAGCCTAAAGTCTACTTCTCCCCTTTCAGTCACTCCTATCTGCTGACTTGGTCATTTCTTAACTCAGGATAGGTAAAAATAATATTATTAACAATAAAAGCAACATCTAGCATTTCTGGAACACTCAATATTTAAAGTATATAAAATGCAGTAACAAACTGGAGAAGCTTTCTTTCTACCTGTTGGTGCCTATGTATCCTTCGTGAGCCAGTCCCGATGTACACAATGGAAATCTGAAAGGGCATGCAATGGGGGCCAGCAGATGGAGCTGTGGTTACATCACTGGACTTCCACATGATGGACTGTGGTTTGAGTCCCAGACCTGGTAGCTTGAGACTCACACTGGGCACGTGTTCATGTGTGTCCAAAATGCCAAGAAGAGAACAGAGGAGAAGGGGTTATGGCATGATCATCCCCCCTAGGGAGGTGGTTTTTCACTTTCCCTCTCACTGTCTCTGTTACTCTTTCTGACAAGCATATACCCCCTAAGGTCGAAAAGAAAAGAAAAACAATAAAGAGAAAAGAAAGCACATGCAATGTCTTTGCCAATGAAATGAGGCAGAGTTGGAAGAAACTGTGAAGTGAAACAGCAACATTTGAATGACTTGCTATTACAATATTTCCCAAAACTTCATACGGTATAAAATATACAATCAATGATACAGATTCAAAAGCTTAAGAGTAACTGGTAATCAATGTCTTCAGAAGAGCCAAAGCTAATCAGAGAAAGCTGGGATTGAATCCTGGTTTCAGTTTTCTGCATCTTAAATTCCTCTTGTGACATGGGAACTACAATACCCATGGGGTCTTTGCAAGGCTTAAATGAGAAAATATTTTCTTGGCTCTGGCGCAGAGTAGGTGTTTCACGTTATCAGCACCTGTTCTGCTTCCTTTCAAACTAATATTTAAGACAAAGCCTCGGGACCAGCAGATGGTGTTATGGTGACATCACTGGTCTCCCACATAGTCGACTGCAGTTTGAGCCCCAGACCCAGCGAGTTAAAACTCACTCGGCGCATGTGCGTGCGTGCCCAAAATCCTAAGAGAATGGAGGAGAAGGGATTGCAGCATGGCCATCCTCCCAGGTGAGGGGTAGGGGGAAGTCTCTCTCTCTCTGTCTCTCCAGCAAGCGCATGTGTCCTATACCCAAAACAAACCAAACAAACAAACAACAAAAACGCTCTTAAAAAATAGACAAAGCCTCACGAGTAAAGTGTTTACTTTGTAAAAATAACAGAACTCCTGTTAGGCCGAGTGGCGCCGCCAGGCCCGCCCCCATCCTCTGCTTATTTATGAGTTCCTGTCCTCTGTTTATTTACGAGTTCCCAGGGCTCCTCGGGCCCCATCCTTGAAGCCCTGACATGGTGGTGATTCTGCTAACTTGGCCTAACAGCCCTAGCATGGGTGATGATGCTAAATCAGCCTATGCTAACTCAGCCTATGCTAACTTAGCCTAACATTCCCTACCCAGAGGATCGGCTACCTGAGGGTGGGAAACTTCTGGCTTATCTGTGCCATTCTGGGTCCTAGAATAGTCCCTGGCATGATGCAAGAACTGGGTAAACGGCAATGGAGCACTGAACAGTAATATCAGCTGAGGTGAGTTGAGTGCCTTAAAAAGACTATTAACCGGGAACCAGCAGTTAGCGTAATGGCTATGTCGCTGGATTCCCACATAGTCAACCGCGGTTCGTGTCCCGGACCCGGTGGCTTAAAACTCACGCCGGGCGCGTGTGCGTGCATGCCCAAGATCCCCAGAGGAGAATGGAGGAGAAGGGATTGCGGCGTGACCATCCCCCCTGGGGGGTGATTTCTCGCTTTCTGTCTCTATGTCTCTCTCTGTCTGTCTGGCGAGCGCACACGCCCTACAGTGAAAATCTCTCAAAAAAAAAAAAAGACTATTAGCCCTTACTGCAATAATGTCTCCTTCCTGCTGCTATTTTCTAGATGGGGAAACCAAGACTCATCCAGGCAAAGTAACTTCCCTAAAAAGAGAAGTGGAATGATTCCAAATTTGTGTTTCCGATGACACATTTGTGTTCTCTGCCCTGAATCATGCTACCAGGTACTATTCTCTGACAACTTCTACCAGGGTGTGAACAGAGCCCTCCGTGGTTGTTTAGAGCAGCCCATCAGTGAGTCGGGAAGGCCTCGCAGCCAAATGGTGCAGAGTGTCCATCTCCATCAGCCCGATAGCTCAGCATTCGTAGTCCCTGTAGCAGTACAGAAATGGCCTAAGGCAGCTGAGAACACAAATGCTTCACAAAAGTGAATTAAACTTGCTATAGCCCAGGAGAGAACAGTAATGGCATGGTGAGCTCAGACAGAAAAAGGTTACAGGACAAGTTGCTCCAGGCCAAATTTATTCATAGACCTGGAGGAAACTTGGGACGCCCTTTTCAAAATGAAGAAAACAATGTCTTTATTTCATAGAGGAGAAAAAACCGGGTTCCAGAAAAGGAAAGCCATCTGCCCAAGGTCAAACAAGTTAGTGAAAGAACTGTGGCAACCAAGCACAGGATTTTTTTTTCTTTTTTTTTTTTTTGAGAGAGAGATTTTTGCTATAGGGTGCATGTGCTCGCCAGAGAGACAGAGATAGAGAGATGGAAAGTGACAAATCACCCTCCAGGGGGGATGGCCACATCACAATCCCTTCTCCTGCATTCTCCTCTCAGGATTTTGAGCACATACACGCGTGCCCAGTGTGAGTTTGAAGCCACTGGGTCTGGGACTCGAACCGTGGTCAGCCATGTGGGAGTCCAGCAACATAACCATTATGCCATCTACTGGTACCCTAAGCACAGATTCTAATCCCCAAGGCTATCACAGCATCATCATCATCAGAGTCATGACGAAGATGAAGGTGACGTGGTGGTGACGCTGCTGATGACAGCTCTGCAATCCTGCGCTGAACACTTTCTCTGGGTCAAGTCATCTGTGCTAACACATTTTACCTCATTAAATCCTATAAGGTTCATTAATTCTATTGGCTTCAATTTAAAGCAAATTGGTGTAGAGGGAGCGTCACCTAACGAGGGAGCTCTGAAATCAACATATTTTTCTGTCCTGTGTTAATTCTCAGTGTAAGCAAAAATAATTGAGTTCTTTGCTTTAGGGAATGTTCTTTCTAGAAAATAAGATGATGGATCAACTAAGAGAGCATAGTTTTAAAGACTGTTGGCCTACTTTTCCAGACTTTCTTCAAGAAACACACCTCACTATCACGTTACAAACTTGGCCCTACACTAACTGGTCCTTCCTTCTTTTATTTATTTTTATTTTTTTGGAAAGGTTTTGTTGTTGTTGTTTTGGTTTTTTTTTGTTATTGTTGTTTATTTATTTATTTAAAATTTTTTGCTATAGGGCATGTGCACTCACCAGAAATATATATAGAGAGAGACAGAAAGCAAGAAATCACCCCCAGGAGGGATGGCCACGCCGCAATCCCTTCTCCTCCATTCTCCTCTCAGGACCTTGGACACGCACGCACACGCACCCAGCATGAGTTTAAACTGCCAGGTCTCAAACCCTGGTCAACTACATGGGAGTCCAGCGACATAGCCATTACACCAACTGCTGGTGCCACTAGTCCTTCCTTCTTGCAAGGCCAGCCTGAAAGTCACCCAGTGCCAGGGCTAAAACACATTACCTATCTTCCTCTGAACTCTCACTTCTAAAATGCTACAAGAATTCTTTCATGGTGATATTCTCTTCCGTACAGTAGGTGTGGCAAACCTAGTCTGGCTTGATCCAGCAGTTACTTGAGTGGTTTCCTGGGGCGTTGGCACAAGCATGTGGCAGAACTGAAGCTCAAGTCCAGATCTGCTGAACAAAGTCTGTGTTGCTAATCACAGAAATACCATCCTCTTCATCATCATACTACTACTCCATAATTGAACTCGAACGCCAGCTATTTTAGAAAGTTTCCTAATGATCCAAGTCATATTCAAAGGCTATCTCTTATTCCCAACATATCCTGTCTATCATTATCACAGGAAAGATACACACATCACTGCTGTATGTACACATCATGAGACTAGAAATCATGGTTTTATTCACATATGCCTCAAAAAATACCTGCTGAAAATCTGCCACAGTCCAGGTTTTATGCTGGTTTTATGTGTTTATTCCAGATGCATTTCCATCATCTCAGCATATAAAATGCATCTAATCAATATTTATTTTAAAATGAATGGGAGGGGCCAGCAGGTGGCATGGTGGTTAAGATCCTGGACTCTCACATGACCACCTGCAGTCTGAGTCTCAGAACTGGTGGCTTGCTTTCTCACTCTCCCTCTCTCTTTCTCTTTGTCTTTCTTTGGTGAGCACACATGCCCTCTAGCAAATGAAATAATAATAATTTAATTAATAATTTTTAAAAACATAAAAATAAAATAAATTAGATGATTCAATGAATCCAACCAATACATGGCTGGGGTTATAGAGACCTCCTAATTGTAAGAACAAGCAGAAGACTTCCACTGTTGGGTTGGATTGCCTTTTATACCCTGAAAATTCTTGCAGACCCTGGTAGAAAATCAAATGAAAGGAGGAACATTCATTATGTTTCCCCCCCTAACTTAGGAGCAATAGCTAACAGATCTGCATAGGAGTAGAATCCTATGAAAATCAGACCCTGTTCCATTTATCCCTATTGGAAGCACCCAACAATTTGAAAGAAGGGATTCATGTCAGTCACCTGGTGACATTACCTGACAGTATTCCAGGAGGTCTTGAAAGTCAAATGCACTACTCTCCTCATTCTGAGTAACTTAGGAAGCCAGTGAGCAGCCTTCCAGTCCTAAGTCAAGTTTCCACCCTATCCTCTTCCAAACAAGCACAGGAAAATGAATAGGATTTCAGGACAGTGCTTGCTTTCTCCAAATGACTATAAAAATTATTGTTAGGGTGAAACAGCAGTGCTAAGACAGAATGGTGATGTGGAATAACTTTCAACTGACTAAAGAGAACATTGTGAATACTCTTTGGGTCCTGCCATGCTTCTGTGTTTCCTTTGGTCATTCATAATCATGAATAAAAAGGCTATGCAAAAAAACTATCAAGATGGAAAATTCCAGAGAATGTTGTCTCTAATCATAATTTCTCAGAAGACAGTAGCCAGGGATGCCCCTTTTTAGAAATGAAAGGAGGAGGTCAGTGCCCATCACTCATACCTTAAACAATTCTTTATATTCACGTCTCAAGTACACATGAAAAGGAGCTCACTGCGAGGCCAGCAAGTGCCGTGGTGGTCAAGGGCGCTGGATTCCCACATGGCCAACTGTGGTTCAAGTCCCGGACCTGGGGGCTTTCTCTCTCTCTCTCTCTCTCTCTCTCTCTCCACACACACCACACACCACACATTTTCTGGTCAAATTAAAATAAATGAATAAAGTTAAATAAAATTATTTTTTAATACTTTTTTTTTAGAGCTTTTTGCTATAGGGCATGTGCACTTGCCAGAAAGACAGAGAGACAGAAAGCAAGAAATCACCCCCCAGGGGGGATGGCCATGCCGCAATCCCTTCTCCTCCATTCTCCTCTCAGGATCTTGGGCACGCATGCACACATGCCTGGTGTGAGTTTAAGCCACCAGGTCCAGGACTCGAACCACGGTCGACTACATGGGAGTCCACCGACATAGCCATTACACCAACTGCTGGTTCCAATAAAATAATTCCTCTTTTAAAAAAAAAAAGTATCTCAGTGCATCACCACTTCCTTCCTGAGATCAGAAACAAAGAACCAGAGGAATTACCACCTGCCTTTCTTACCCTCTACCAGGTCTGAAACAGGGTTATGTTGAGACGACTAAGGGAAGAATGGATGTACTAGGTACTGGCAACTAAGAGAGGGTAAGGAATACAAAGAGAAATAAATCACAAAACAAACACGCAGCAGGAAACCAGCCCAGAATGTCAGGGGAGATAGCAGAAGTTTAAAGATACACGCTGACTCCAGCTTCTGCTTGAGATATGGTCAGCAGAAATAGCACGGCTCTTTCCAGTACAAGAAAAGAAAGACACAGACACAGACACAGGACGATTGGCAAATGCACAACTTCCTGCCACAACTCAGCGGACTGGAAGCTGGATGGTGTCTTGGTGGTAAAACAATACACTCTTAGAGGTTGACCCACATCAGAAGACTCTAGGCACCTGTCTGTAGGCCTCCCTGAAATATCAGGCACACACACGCCCGTGATCTGGGCTGGCCGAAGCTACAGGGGGATCACAGCATCAACGTCCTAGTAGGGATGCCTGTCTCTCTGTCTCTGTCTCTTTCAGTCAAGGAAGAGAGAGATATGAATACATACATACTACATACATACATACATACATGCATGCATACAACAATTTAAAGGGCTGAAGTCCCAGAGCAACTGAAACAAATATTTTTTTAAAAAAAGAGATAGGTGCTGGGACCAGCAGAAGATGTAATGTTCATGTCACTGGACTCTCACATGGCCAACCACAGTTCGAGTCCCAGATCCAGTGGCTTGAAACTCACACCAGGTGTGTATATGTCCATGCCCAAAATCCCAGGAGGAGAATGGAGGAGAATAGAATGTAGCACGGCTATCCCCTTGTGGGGGTGAATTCTTGCTTTCTATTTCCCTCTCTCTCTCTCTCTGTCTCTCCAGCGAGCGCATGCGCCCCATAGTAAAAATCTCTCCAAAAGAAAGATAAATGCCTGTCTAACAACACGGGACACCAGCACTTGCTTACCTGGAACAGATATTCCTAAATGTAGATCAAAAGAATTCATCTAAAATGTTTAACAAGCAGATAAAGGCTGAACGTGGGCTAGCAAGAGAATACATATGAGCAGTCATCAAAAAGCTCCTGGAAAATGTATATTATGAAGAGAAAAAAAAACTAAGCATACATTAAAAAAAATTGCACCAAAATAAACTTATACTGTAGGTCTATTTTTCCATTAGCTTTTATAAGATCCCTCATAGAATTCCTGTGGGTAGTAGCTGTGAGAATTTGTACCAGTTATAGGCTCTTCTCCCAGAGAAAAAGACTGGCAAGAGTCCTTAGAAAGCATCTGTGAAGCTGCAGGCTTGAAAAAGAAACAGCAGTCCCAGGAGAAGGTGGGAAGTCTCGATGCCCTGCCCATAACATTCTGCTCAGGGCAGCAGAACCATCTTACAGTGGAGGATGAGAAGCCAACACTGTCAGCAGGGCCTCCCAAGATTTCTGTGGATCCTAGGGACTTCTGCCTTTGTGGACTTCTTTCTCCATTAAAATATAAATAAATGAATGAATGTGTATGTGTATATATACATAAATAAAATTGTGTTTTACAACTGAGATGATGTAAAGATGAATGTGAAGCAATATTGTAGCCCCTACAGAATTTTCCATGCATGCTGTCATTTCCATATGGGTCACTTACAGGATGGAAAACTGTTGGGGCCAGCAGGGGGTGTAGTAATGAAGGCACTGGACTCCCATGTAGCCGTCCAAGGTTCAAGTCCCAGACCCAGCAGCTTAAAACTCATGCAGAGCACATGTGTGCACATGTCCCAGATCCCAAGAGGAGAATGAAGGAAAAGGGACTGAGGTACGGCCAGCTCTCCTGGGGGGTGATTTCTCTCTCTCTGTCTCTCTGGTGAGTGCATGCACCCTATAGTAAAAATTAAAAAAAAAAAAAAAAGTAAAGGAAGGAAAATTTTCTATGAAAATTTTAAATAATCATTCATTTAAGCACCATTTATGATTAAGACAAAGGGAATTTGGGGAGAGATACAAAACTTTTAAATACATTCTATTGTATTGATTATTCAAATCCCCCAGTGTTACAATTCATTTATTTCCTGGATAAAGAAATAAAGTGAAATTATTAATGCGCCCATGCCATCAATAATTAACATCATCATGAGAAAAAGTGGGAGAGCTGGTTTAAAAAAACACTTCCTCTGATCGTAATGGATATTTATCTCTTCTGTCTTTATAACTATTAAAAGCTGCTCATAACACTTATTACTGTCACAAAGAGAAAGAATACTTAATCCATCATAATTTCAGGTGATTTATATATACATTGTAAAGGGGGCAGTTCTTCTCCTTGCCATTCATAAAATGGTAAGTTTCCAATAAATCATCAGTAAAGATTGCCATGAAAATGCCATCACCTCGTGTTTTAGCTTCAAGGAACAGGTCCTCGATGCAATGATTATAAATCAACTCCCTGTTTATGTGATCGAATCCATGTGTTATTCATTAACAGATTTCAGATTCAAGTAAATATTCTGTTCTTTACTCAGCCTGTTCAGGAATACGGCCCTCTGTTTATTCATGAGAAATGTGAGCTTCCCCAGCCTTCCCTGTATAAAGATACAGATGAAGCTGATTTACTTATCAGGACTACGTTGTACCTGTTCTTGTCCTTATCTGCTTATATAAGATCTCTGATCACCAGTAATGATTTACCCTAGAGGTCTGGAGCCCTCATAGTCTTTCAATTGCTCCTGGACCAAGTGGCCACTTACTGTCACCATGAGGAATCCACCATGCCCCCTTCATTGATCCAGCCCTATCTTCTGTCCATGAAGACACCAGAGAAAATGTCATCACCATCACTGTTGGTGGGACCCACCAAAAGATACTGACACCATCATAAATGATATATTTATCCAAGGCTTCCTAAGCCACCCAATTGCAAGATTATAGAAGATATTTTACACTCCAAGGCTCCTCTCCCATATTCTAATTCATACATATGCTATGGTGTGAATGTGTGTCTCCCAAAATTCATGCACGGAAATGTGATGGTCAATGTGATAGCATTAAGAGGTAAGGCCTTTAAGAGATGATTAGGTCATGAGGGCACCTCTCTCTAGAATGAGACCAAGGCCCTTATAAAAGAAACCTCACTTAGTGTTCTATTCTTTCTGCCCTTCTATCCCTTCTATGTCTTTGAGGACATAGAGTTCATCTTCTCTGGAGGATGCAGCAACAAGTTGCCCTCATCCCAGGAGAGATCAGGTCCCTTATCAGATGCTAAACCTGCTGGCATCTTGATCTCAGACTTCCCAGTCTCCAGAATTGTGAGAAATAAATTTCTGTTCTTTATAAATTACCCTGTCTATAGTATTTTGTTATAGCATCGCAAACAGACAAAGACACCACACTATCTGGTAAAAAGAAATTATTCTACTACTTACTAAAATGACAAGAATGATCGGGAACCAGCAGTTAGCGTAATGGCTATGTCGCTGGACTCCCACGTAGTCGACCGCGGTTCGTGTCCCGGACCCGGTGGCTTAAAACTCACGCCGGGCGTGTGTGCGTGCTTGCCCAAGATCCCGAGAGGAGAATGGAGGAGAAGGGATTGCGGCGTGACCATCCCCCCTGGGGGGTGATTTCTCGCTTTCCGTCTCTATGTCTCTCTCTGTCTGTCTGGCGAGCGCACGCGCCCTACAGTGAAAATCTCTCAAAAAAAAAAATGACAAGAATGATCTAATTCGGTACTATTGTAATAGGTGTCAGACCATCACAATATGGGAGAAAGACTAAGCTCAACTCTAAAAGCAATAAAGACAAGTGGGAGTTACAACCAATAAACAGAATGGGGAAGTTGGAGGAAGGGAAATTACTAAGAGGAGACATCAAGAATACTGACATGTTGGGTCCGGTAGGCGGCGTGATGGTTCAAGGCACTGGACTTCCACATGGCCAACTGTGGTTCAAGTTCTGGACCTAGCGGCTTACTTTCTCACTTTCTCTTTCTCTGTCCCTCTCTGGTCAAATTAAAGTAAATAATAAATAAATAAAGTTAAATAATTCTCAAATAATAATAATGAACTTCAGAAGATTCAGGAGAAAAGAGACAATGAGTTCCAGGACGTGCTAAAGTTCTTCTGCAACCTGAAAGAGGAAATACACACCATAAAAAAGAATCAAATTGAGCTATTAGAGTTGAAGGATGCCATTCAGGAAATCAAAACCTCTCTCAAATGTATTAAAAGCAGATTAGTCCACGCAGAAAATCAAATCTCATATGCTGAAGGCAAAACCTCTGATCTAGAAAAAAACAACCAAAAAAACTGAGGAAATAACCCCCAAAATGAGAATACTATACAAGAAATACTAGACAGCATTAAGCACCCAAACATCCGGATAATCAGTATCCCAGAAGGTGAGGAAACTAATAAGGGCATTGATAATTTATTCCATGAAATCTTTGAAGAAAACTTTCAAGTCTAGAGAGGCATTCAAATATCCAGACCCAAGAAATACAAAGGACCCCAAACAGAATCAACCCAAGAACATCTTCTTCAAGGCACATCACAACCAGACTGGTCAAATCTACAGACAAAGACAAGATACTAAAATTGGCAAGAGAGAAATGGCAGGTTACTTATAAAGGTTATACAATCAGTTTAACCTCAGACCTTTCATCAGAAACAATGCAAGCAAGGAAAGAATGGGAAAATACATTTTTAAAATGAAAAACAGTTTCAACTAAGAATAATATATCTGGCAAGATTATCCTTTATATGGAAAGAAAGGATAAAAACATTCCCAGATAAACAAGACCTGAAAGAATAGCAGACCCACTCTTCAAGAAGTTCTGAAAGGAGTGCTATACCAGGAAACTAAAGACACATAAAGAAATAAGAGAACAAAAGGCAACCAAGAAAATAACCAATTTAATGCTAAGGACAAGAAATATCAATAACATTGAATATTCACTTCCAGGATTAAAATAAAGATTGGACCACGGTAACACTGCATATTCAACAGAATAATGTTTGAACTTATAAGACTGAAAATTGTGAAATAGAATTTTATAACTTTTGAGTAAAACATTACTGATTTTTTTAATATGCTTGTTTTCCCAATTTAAACATTTTACTTTCTTTTGAGTTGTTCATAGGTTCAGCAATTTGTTAAAATATTTTTCTTGCTTGTTTCTTTAAATGGAAACAAACTTTTCTTCCTTCCTGACCCCTCTTGAATTGGAAATATTTGGCAGTATTCTTATTTTGTGACAGAAGGGTTATTTGCATAAAAGTTCAATAAGGCTTGTTGCGTTGAATCAGAAATTGGAAATACTCATTACTGGACAGCACTTTGACTGGACTGTCATATCTGAAGATTAACTTATATGCTGGGCATTTGCTTTTCAACCATTTGAGTAGGTGACATGTAAATATTTTCTCAAAAATATTTAGAACCAGTATTTCATGATGGGCAAAGTATTTTTACAAGCAAAACGAGAAATAGCAATTGACTGTTTTATAAAAATAATTAGAATAATAAAAATAATGATTGGGGAAAACAGAAAAGATATGGAATGTAGAAGTGGGGAGATTAATGTCTCTGTACTGACTGACATGCATGGCATTCCCTTTTGAAAAAACAATGTAATACAATGTAAAGTTATATGTAATCCAATGTAATATAAAGAAGATTATAATGATAATAAAAATAAAAATTAAAAAATAAAAAAATAAAAATAAAATATTTAGAACCATATTGTTATAGAGTCGCAAACAAAATTATACAAAATTATAAGAAATATTTTGAACATTATTTTCAAAATTCAGTAGTTTGACATTTTGAAAGTTGGTTATTAACCGTCAAGAACTATGGAGTAGGAACAAAATTTTTTGATAGGTAAAGTAAATGTTTGTAGAAAAATGTAAAAATAAATAAATAAATGGAAACAAGGATAAAGGAAAAAAAGAAAAAAAAAAAGAGGGCTCAGAGGAGCCTGCCTAAAGTTTGATAAAGGAGAGTCTCTTATCCCCTTGTGGCTATTTGTCTTCAAGTTCTCCCAAACTCCCTTGTCAAATCTTCTTTTGATTTTCTAAAAATCCCTCTACTGAGCCAACCCTAGGACAGATGAGATGACAAACTTTCCACCCCCAAGCCCTCTCTCCTCTCAGGCCCCAACAAATCTCTCTCTAGCTCTTTCAACCAAAGCCGAAAAGCGAATGACTGCTACAAGGTGACCTAACTGCTCACTCCCCACATTGGAATTTCAGGTAGAGCCCAAGAAAGACGACGTCATAAACAATGAGGGCACTGCAAAGAGTTGGTGCACAATGGAATCAAAGTAGGAGTTTATTTTTGGAACAAAAAAATAGGAAAACTAAAAATGAAAATCATGCACATTTTTCACAGTGTATACATGTTCTATGAACTTTTTCAGGACTCCTTTTAAATACAGCCTTTAGTTTCCAAAGTCAGCTTCCCTCTAATATCTTCCCCAGGCTAGCTAACTAGCCTTAACCACTCTAGACCTTATTCATGATTCTGTTGGGAATGTTAATGAACATAAGGTACTTAAAACAATTGATGATAGCCTATTTTCCTTCTTGGAGAGGTTTTTGCTATAGGGCACGTGCACTTGCCAGACAGAGAGAGACAGAGAGACAGAAAGCGAGAAATCACCCCCCAGTGGGGATGGCCATGCTGCAATTCCTTCTCCTCCATTCTCCTCTCGGGATCTTGGGCACACACACATACATGCCCAGTGTGAGTTTAAGCCACCGGGTCCGGGACTCGAACCGCGGTCGACTACATGGGAATCCAGCGACATAGCCATTATGCTAACTGCTGTTTCCCCTATTTTCTGCTCTAGCATTTTTCTTTTGTAAAACACACTCTAACTCACTGCTTTTCAATCTAGCTATGTCATTTCTGATATTCATAGCCTGTACTTTTGCAGCATATTCATCTGCTACAAACCTTACTGCAAACCTATAAAATAAGGCACAGTACTGTCTCAAACACACCTCAAGAAACTGAGGCTTAAAGAGGTTAAATAACTTGCCCGAGGCCACATAACAATCTGTGCCTGAGTCTAATCTAGACCTCATCTATCCAAAGAACATCTTCTATCAAGGAGAATTCATGAAATCATTCTTGATAAGAAAGCTAGGATTTATGGTCCAGTGGGCATTAAAATAGCCTACAATTGCTCCAAGCCTTACGCTTTCATTTCTTTCCCTTTGCCCCCTTTTTAATGGGATACTTAGATTTCCTACACTAAGGGAAAAAAAGATGAGATGAGGTTTCATGGAAGAAACTCAACTCTCAGCATTTCTAGCTAAAGCAGTAATCTAAAGGCAATCTTTTAAGGAGCTTCTTGAGCAACAGAAAAGCAAGAAACAGACACAATTTCCTTATAAATGCAAAATGCTTATTATTGAGTACTGCAACTCTTAAATATCATTTATAGTAGTCAATAAAATAATTTCTCAAAGGTTTTTGTTATGTCTGAAGTTATATGTTGTTGCACAGTGCATTTAAAATTTATTTTTAAGGGACTAGCAGATGACATAATGGTTATGTCGCTCAACTTTCACATAGTCGACCATGGTTGGAGCCCAGGACCTGGTGGCTTAAAACTCATGCCGAGTGCCTGTGCGTGCGTGCCCAAAGTCCTGAGAGGAGAATGGAGGAGAAGGGATTGCAGCCTGGCAATCTCCCCAGGGGGGCGATTTTTTGCTTTCTGTCTTTCTGTCTCTCCAGTGAGTACACACACCCTATAGTAAAAACCTCTCTTAAAAAAATATTTCTAAGAAATTACCTTATCTTGAGCTATACAGCAATCTTAGCACAAATAAAGTGATTGCAAATGGGACAAACTGCACATTCCCCAAGTACTAACATTAGTTGGCAGAAATATTGTCATAAATTAAATATTAAATGTAATCCTAATGAAGGCCATGATTTATATGAGAGGCTCTTCAAAAAGTCTATGGAAAAATATATATTATGAAAACACTATGCATGGATTTTAATCTTTTTTGGGGGGGGGGCACCTAAATAAACTAGTACTTTGACTCCATTTTCCCACAAACTTTTGGAAGTGCCCTCATGTATTGATTATTATTGTCATTATTTTGGTATTCTGGAAAACAACTTTCATTTGCTAACCTTCATTTTTTTCTTCATAAAGGGAATTATTCTAGGCCTTCTCTAATGTTCTAGAATTTAAAGCTCCAACCCAAGATTAGCAATGCTAATATGGTCATGACTGCAGTGTCCACTAGGTGGCAGAAGCAACAACTTGGCAATAGTCAATATTAAATACCAGCGAAAATTCCAGCACAAAGCCTCTAGAAGACTTACTGGAAATATAATCTCATTATTTTATAGATGAGAAAATTGAGGCCTCCAGTGATCATATTACACTTTATCTTTTCTTGAGTCTGTGACACTGGGCAAGATACTTTAAGTCCATAGTTTGTCATATGTAAAATGGGGGCTAATTTCATCTACCTAAATTTAAAATTTAAAATGAGATGGTATACATAAAGCACTTAATCCAATGTCTAGCATATGGAGCATGCTTCATTAAAAGTAATTATTATGGGACCAGCAGTTAGCGTAATGGCTATGTTGCTGGACTCCCATTGGCTGACCATGGTTCAAGTCCCGGACCTGGTGGCTTAAACTCACACTGGGCATGTGTGCGTGCGTGCCCAAGATCCAGAGAGGAGAAAGGAGGAGAAGGGATTGCGGCGTGACCATCCCCCCTGGGGGGTGATTTCTCGCTTTTTATCTCTCTGTCTGTCTCTGTCTTTCTGGAGAGCACACGCTTCCTGTAGCAAAAAAAAACTCTAACAAAAAAAAGTAACTATTACTGTTTTTACTTAAATAATTATTTAAAGAACTGAAAAGAAAAAGCGAATCTACTTTCTGAAATGCTGAAATCAGAAGGATATTTGAATAATTAATAATCTAGAAGGGATCTCACAACTTCACGTTTTGTCACTTTCTATAGGTAGATGTTTCCTCTAATCTGCCTGTTCTCGTAAGTTACTCTCTTTGTTTCCTTCTTTATCTTCCTGAAAGACACCACTACTTCTTAAAGGACAAATTTTACGATTTATAAATTTTAGATTTCTTTACCAATACCTTTGGATATCTACTTTGAATTTCCTGTCACTTGCTCTTCAACTGTGGGAACTTGGCAGGTCTCAGAGAAGAGAAGATAAAGCAGCCTTAGAATGAAAACAGTGACACTAACACCGTACTCTTACTGGACACTGACCCTCCACCAGGTGTTGCACAAGTGCTATCTCTGTAGGGACACAGTAAATCCTTACTACAAAGCTCTAAAGTACACATCATTGTTTTTTCATTTTACAGATGAGGAAACTGAGGCACATGTACTATACATAAATGTAATATATTTATCATGTAACAGAATGTTCCCAGTAACCTCAGAACAGTCCTTGTCCTCAATAAAATATATGACCATCGATCATCAAAGATGATCAGCTTTTGTTTTTGTTTGTTTTGTTTTTTAGATTTTTACCATAGGGCGCATGCACTCACTGGAGAGAGACAGAGACAGGAAAAGTGAGAAATTACCCCCAGGGAGGATGGCCATGCTGTACCCCCTGTCGCCACTCTTCTCTTGGGATTTTTGGGCATGTACGCACAAGTGCTCAGAGTGTTGTACCCCCTCTCGCCACTCTTCTCTTGGGATTTTGGGCATGTACGCACAAGTGCTCAGAGTGATTTTCAAGTCACCAGGTCTGGGACTCAATCCGTGGTCGACCATGTGGGAATCCACCTCTTTAACCACTATGGCATCGCCTGGCCCCAAGATCAGTATTTTATACCAATTTTTCTTTTTTTTTTTTTTTAGAATTATTTTATTATTTTTGTTGAACTTTATTTATTTATATCCATTTGAACAGAGAGAAAGAGAGAGAGAAGGGGGGTAGTTAGAAAGCAAGCCACCAGGTCCGGGACCTGAACCACAGTCAGCCATGGGAGTCTAACGCACTTACCCATCATGCCACCTGCCTGCCCCTTATATCAATTTTTCTGACTTAAATTCACTCCATTAGACCAAAATCAAAATGACTCTGGGGGCCAGAAAGTCATGTAGTGGTTAAGGCACTCCTACATGACCAAGCATGGTTCCAGTCCCAGATCCAGCAGCTTGAAAATCATGCCAGGCATGTGTGCATGTGTGTGTGCCCAAGATTCCCACAGAAGAACGGAGGAGAAGGGATTGTGACGTGGCCATCCTTCCTTGGGGGTAATTTCTCACTTTCCCTCTCATTGCCTCTGTCTTTCTGGCAAGTGCACATGCCCTAAAAAAAAAAAAAAAAAAAAAAAAAAAACCAGCTTACCAATATTAGAATCAGTCCTCTCTCAAGCATTTACAAAAATGCTCTTATTTCTTTACTTAATTTTACCATTTATAATATTTATAAATTTTATTATAATCTTATGATGTAAATTATATATATAATTTATAAAAATGAGAAAACATTAGGGAACCAGCAGTTAGCATAATGGCTATGTTGCTGGACTCCCACGTAGTCGACCGTGGTTCGCGTCCCAGACCCGGTGGCTTAAAACTCACGCCGGGTGCGGGTGCGTGCCCAAGATCCCGAGAGGAGAATGGAGGAGAAGGGATTGCGGCGTGGCCATCTCCCCTGAGAAAAGAAAAGAAAAGAAAAGAAAAGAAAAGAAAAGAAAAGAAAAGAAAAGAAAAGAAAAGAAAAGAAAAGAAAAGAAAAAAAAAGAAAAGAAAAGAAAAGAAAAGAAAAGAAAAGAAAAGAAAAAAAAAGAAAAGAAAAGAAAAGAAAAGAAAAATGATAAACATTTAATATTTAATAAGTGCCATAATTCTTCACCAGTTGATGTGTTCTCCTATTGTTATTTTACAGCAAGACGATGAAAATAGATCATCTTCTAATAAATCTCCAGACTTTCTAAGCCAATGTCCTTAATTAATGCTAAGCTTTCCCCCAGATTTCTCCACAGAGCTCTATTTACATCTTCAAAAAACCTAGGAACAAACTATTTCTTTTCTTAGCTCCCCAGCCAAGAGCCACTCTGCAATGGTCTCTGTTTTTTGCCTTCACAAGCAAATTTAAACTATTTTCTTTGGACTTCCTAATACCTAAAATCTTACTGATTCTGGTGAGATAATGAAGGACCAAACTAGAAAATGCTAGGAACTTAAATCATCTAAAGATCTTGTCTTGGCTCTGCAGCCTAAATCTGTCAACCCCTTTCTTATGAATGTCATCCAAAGGAACTTGGAACAAGTTCATTAAATTAGGCCCAGCCCCTAGCCTAGAGTGGAGGATAAGGGAAATGGATCCCATAGGACCAACTGCAGTTCAAATCCAGCTCCTGGAGGCTTAAAACATGCCAGGCATGTGTGCATGCATGCCCAAAATTCTAACAGAATGAAGAAATGAGAAATGGAAAAGAAACTGCAGTGTAACCACATCCCACTAGGGGGTGTTTTATCTCTCTCTCTCTCTCTTTCTCTCTGTCTCTCTTTGTCTCTGATGAGCTCATGCACCCTTTGGCAATTAATTAAAAAAAAAAGAAAGAAATATCACTAAGCATAGAAAGTCTCTCTTCAATAGTAAAATACAGATAACTATTTTATCCAGTTAAACCAAACATTGAATGAGCCCTTACCATGTATCATGAATGGTTAGGTGACTCGGAATGTTATGACCTATTTTTCTGTCTTTCTATGCAAAAATGTGTCATGACTCTCTCGACAACTTAATATATTGCATTTTGGTACACAAAAGTAAGACATAGTTTCTGCCTTCTGGATTCGTATCCATAAATTTTAAAATATACAATTAAAATGTTGACGAATCAGGGACAGCAGGAAGCATGGTGATGAAGGCACTGCATTCCCACATGGCTGATGTGGTTCAAGCCCTGGACTCGGTGGCTTGAAAATCATACAAGACACATGTGCCTATGTGCCTAAAATCCCAGGAGGAAAATGGAGAAGAAGGGACTGTGGCATGGTCATACCCCTGGAACAGGGGGAGCTGGGGTAGGCAGTGATTTCTCACTTTCCCTCTCACAGTCTCTCTCTGTATCTCTCCCAGCAAGCACATGCAGCTCTATGGAAAACAACTTAAAAAATAAAAAATTGAAGGATGGAGTTTGATCATCTTTTCACCCATTTTGTTCTTTTTCGTCTCACCCTTGATGGTGAAAAGGTCTTTTGGTAAAATAATGTATCATAGTTATACTATGGAGGAGCGTAACTAACGAGTGCTTACAGGTCAAATCGGGCCCCTTGTACATGTGCAGGCGGTGACAGCAGGGAAACAAGTCTGCAGGTTTAAACACAAGGCAAGAGCTATGATGACGCTATGGGCCATACCACGGCAAAAGTAAAGGAGAAATGAAGACTGAAGAGTGGAGGAATTCCCAGGTCCTCATGAAAAACAGGACTGGCAGAAACTGAAAAGCAACTTAGTAAAGGATAAATAAAGGGTGCATGCGGGATTTCAGGTGTGTTGGTTCCCAGCTGCAATAAGAGTGAGTTCTTACCAAGTAACTTACCAGAGTAACCAAGTAACTCTGCCCATCGGTTAGCTCTTGAGAAGTATTATGTCTGACAATATCCATCATATAAAGATGGACACAGAACACAGAAGTAATACCGAAGAGGGAGTGGTAATGAGACCCTAAGGACCAGATCCTGAGGGTCTATCCAAACCATGTGATGGGACAGACTTCATCTTGGGTGAATACACCTCAGGTTGCCCCTGCCATGAGAGCTGTCACCACAACACAGAAAACTTAACTAATACAGTAATTGGCTTTGAACCTCCGGCCAGTGCCTATAGCTATCAACTACTGCCACCATCATTCAAAATACCTAAGGACAACCGCAACCTTTTCTTTAAAATGTTACTTTGAAAAGCTCTCTTGTACTGCAGCCAGGTCTAATGATGATGATGATAACAATAATAAATACAAGCAAGTAGTAGTGCCTTCCATCTGATAATTTCTCAGCTGCCTCAGAACATTAAGTTTCATTTTCCTTCTTGTCATAATCACAAAAATGCATATAAGATGGGGCCAGCAGGAGGCGTGGTGGTTAAGGCCACTGGACTCCCACATGGCTGACCGTGGTTTGAGTCCTAGACCTGGAGGCTTGCTTTCTTCCTTTCTGTCTCTCTCTCTCTTTGTGTGTCTCTCTGGAAATATTAAAATAATAATAATAAAGTTAAATAAAAAAATAATTTTTGAGAGATTTTTGCTATAGGGTGCATGTGCTAGCCAGAAAGACAGAGAGTGACAGAGAGACAGAAAGCGAGAAATCACCCCCCAGGGAGGATGGCCATGCCGCAATCCCTTCTCCTCCATTCTCCTCTATGGATCTTAGGCACACACGCACACGTGCCCAGCGTGAGTTTAAGCCACCAGGTCCGGGATTTGAACCACGGTTGACTACATGGGAGTCCAGCGACATAGCCATTATGCCAACTGCTGGTCCCTAAAAATAATTTTTTACATATAAGACTATGCTTACTCATCTTGAAACATGTACATTTTTAGGTAGGTCTTAGGAAATCTATTGTTTTTTAAAAAAACATGAACACTTAAGTATGTTTTCTCCCAAAGTTTCAACTCTATGGTAAAATATAAAAAGAGAAAGGATTGAAAAAAATCACTTGCCTTGGGTTATGAGATACATCTAATCAATGAAAATGGTAAAATATATATTTATCATTGTAAACCTATTTTTTTAATAGAATCATCATTGTATGCCCCTGTATTCAGTTAGTATCTCTGTTTAGCAAAGGACAGGCCAAAATACCACAAGTGATGATGTGGAACAAGAGATTTTATGAGACAGAAGCTACTACTAATAAGATTTCAGATCACTGGCTCTGTAGTAAATTTCCTAGCACTATTCATTATGCTCTTGAAAGAGAACAACAATATCTTTTACATCCTATTTGAACCCATGGCTCCTCCTTCCTCAGTGTCTACCATGATGCCAAACCCAGAAGAGGAGATCAGTGAATATGGCCCAACCCTTGAGCAATATAGACAGCCATGACAGATTTAAATGGTGGACTCAGGTTGTCTTAACTACAATAATTATAGGACTTGATGAATGGCCAGTATTCTTCCTAAGGCACTGTGGAAATCTATACCTACACAAATTACTCCTGCCATAAACTATTCAGAACAAGACATCCAGATCATCCATATACAATTATTCAAACCTTTTTGGTTTTATCACAAAAACTTTATTTGTTAAATCGATGGAGACTTTATTGCATATTGCCATCATTATTTTATAAAGTTTATAAAACAGGAGTGTCACAATGATACCTGAAAAATCATTAAAATATGTCTGACTTATCATTTTTGGAACAAATTCAATGTCCATGGCATTAGCCTAAGACTTCATTTTTTTAAATTGACTTTTTTTTTTTATCTGAGAGAGATCAACTAACAAACATCCTCAACAGGGTCTTCACACCACAATCCTCTCCCCAGACTGTAGCCAGCCAGGGTCACTGGCACTGCCTGTATGTAAAGCCAGATCTGATACACGAACCTCGGGACTTCGTACATGATTCGAGGATCACACAGCAGCACCTCTGCTGCCTGTGACCCTGCAAGTGGGCCTAACTTGGCCCTTCATCACATTCACTATGTTCTATTTCACGCCATGAAGTCCATCTGGAGGACTTCTCCAGATGGTTTGCAAGGAGAGAGGATTTATGTGTCTGGCTCTCTCCTTCATGACACTAGCTACCCAGAACTGACATTCTCACACGAGCAGGTTGACCTACCCATCCCCTCAGGGTCTCTCAGGATGTACAATCTAGGCTCCAAAATATGGTGTTCTTTCCTTCTATTTTTTGTAAGAGAGATTTTTGCTATAGGACACATACGCTCGCCAGAGAGATATAGAGAGACAGAAAATGAGAAATCACCCTCCACAGGGTGGACCATGCCGCAGTCCCTTCTTCTCCATTCTCCTCTTGGGATTTTGGGCATGCATGCACACACGCCCAACGTGAGTTTTAAGCTCCTGGGTCTGAGACCCAAACCACGTGCAACTATGTGGGAGTCCAGAATGTAACCATTACTCCATCTGTTGGTCCACAAAATATGATGTTTTATTCATACCCAAAAGTACAGGAAAAATCAACCAAGGTGCGAGAGGAACCAAAGCAGAGAACAAAGAAATTAGTGTTAAGGGACCCAAGAAAGAACATAAGGTTTGTCTCTGCACATAAAGATCAGTGGAAGAGCATCTCAAGCAAACATAAAATGTATGACATATATTTTATGTATATAGCAATATAAATTATATATATATACACATACACAAACATTAGAACAAATGACATTGTTTTGATATGTGTTCAGTGAAGAAAACAAAATAGAGAGTTCAGAAGTAGACCCATGGAAATTTAATACATAGTAAATGTACTATTTTAAGTCAAGGAGGAAGAAATATTTATATTCAAAAAAATAATATTTGAAAACTGAATAGCAACCTAGAAAAAAAATAAGGATGAACGCTTTACTCTGTAGCAAGATTTAAAAAGATCTTATGGGGGCCCGCAGGTGGCGTGGTGGTTAAGGGTGCTGGACTCTCACATGGCCAACCATGGTTTGAGTCCCATACCTGAAGGCTTGCTTTCTCACTCTCTATCTCACTCTCTCTCTCTCTTTCTCTGTATGTGTGTGTCTGGAAATATTAAAATAGTAATAATAAATAAAGTTAAATAAAATTTTTAAAAAATAAAACTCATGAGAGCCAGTGGGCAATGTAGTAGTTGAGGCATCTGGACTCCCACATGGCTAACTACAGTTCAAGTCCTAGACCCAGTGGCTTGAAAATCATGCTTGGCACATGTGTGCACATGCCCAAAATCCCAGAAGAGAATGGAGGATGAGGAATTGTAGCTTGGCTATCCCCTCTGAGGGGTGATTTCTTACTTTCTTTCTCTCTGTTTCCCTCTGGAAAGTGCATGCACTCCATGGCAAAAAACAAACAAACAACAAGACAAAACACCTTACTAATGAAATAATGAAACAAAAAGGAAATTGTAACTATACTAGAAAAACCAACTCGTGGAAATTATTTAAAAGGTCAGAAGAGAAAAGTACCCTATGTATTTCATAGAGTCCAGAGACATACTAAGTAGAGACAAAAGATTTAACTTCTGCTACACAAAAAAATTTATAAATGTCTATACAGTAAACAAAAAACACCTAAGCAAGGCCCCCCCAAAAAAAGAAAAAAATGGTGACTACAGTTTAATTTCAAAATCTGGCAGCCTAAAAATTATGCTGGGAGCATGAATGTGCATGCCCAAAATCCCAGGAAGAAAATGGAAGAGAAGGGATTGCGACATGGTGCTTACCCCTTGGGAGTGATTCCTTACTTTCCCTCTCTCTGTCCATCTCTAGTGAGCAGACATGCCCTATAACAAAAATCTAGAAAAGAAACAATAAATAAAAAGACAGCAAAAAAGATATTTACAACTTATATCAGAGATCACAAATGTTTTTGATATATAGCAAATTTTTATGAGACACAAAATGAAAACGATTGAATTGAAACATGGGCAAACAATATGAACAGCTGATTTACAGGGAAATACAGCTGTTAAGTGCATGAAACGATTCTTAACCTTTCTTTTAGAGAAATAAAACTATAACGAGATAGAAAACCTGTGAGATAGAGTACCGTGATAGCAAATTTGTTAAATGCTATGTTGACAAGGCCATAACAAAGGCTCTTTTTATATGAGGCTCTTGGGAAAGCAAGTTGGTAGAACCTTCAAGGACAAAAATTTAGTAACATCTGTCCCTATCAAAATGGAAAACATACACTCACTCATCAAAGACTCCCGTGGTTAGGAACGTGCCACATAGCCACACGTACATATGCATATTGATGAGGTTGTGTGTATAAGATATTTATCACAGCCGTGTTTATAACAGCAAAGCCCATGAAACAGTTCATCGAGAGAGACCATCTTTCCACAACTGAATAATGGGCAGCTATTCCAAAGGAGGCACCTCTGTAGCTACTAAAGTGAGAAATTCTCTGAGGTACATAATTAATCCCATGGACTAGGGCAAGACACTGTTTAGACTATACAGGTTTTTATTTAAGTACATATTCTTTTTTTTTTTTTTTGAAGAGGTTTTTGCTATAGGGCGCATGTGTTTGCCAGCCAGACAGAGAGAGACAGAGAGACAAAAAGCGAGAAATCACCCCCAGGGGGGATGGGGCATGGCCACACTGCAATTCCTTCTCCTCCATTCTCCTCTTGTTTTGGGTACGCACGCCCACGCGCCTGGTGTGAGTTTTAAGCCACCGGGTCCGGGACACAAATCGTGGTTGACTACATGGGAGTCCAGCAACATAGCCATTACTCTAACTGCTGGTCCCATTAAGTACATATTCTTAAATATGCACAGAATATTTTGTAAATACAACTATATAAGTATTAAAATTATTTCTAAAGAGAAACAACAAGTTCAGAGTCAAGGTTTCGATATGGGTAGTGGATATAAATTATGGATTTTTTTTCTATGTTTTTTTTTTGCTTTATCTTAACGTTCTATACAAAATATGTGTAATATTTTTAGAAAAAAGAAGTTACAACCAAATGAAGAGATTTTATAAGCTCTAGCTAAAATACTAAAATGGCACTAATCTAAAGAAATTAACTAAATTAATTTCATATGAAACAGAACTGTGACTATAAAAGCTTACCAAGTACCTGGGGGCAGCAGGGGGCTTGGTAGTTAAGTCACTAGACTCCCACATGGCCAACTGAAGTTTGAGCCCCAGATCAGTGGCTTGAAAAATCACACCTGACACATGTGCACGCATGACTAAAACCCTGAGAGGAAAATGAAGGGGAAGGGATTGCAGTGTGGCCATTCCCCCAAGGATCATTGCTCACTTTCCCTCTCTGTCTCTCTAGCGAGCACAAGTGCCCGATGGTGGAAGCCTAAATAAAAACAACCAACCAAATAAACTTAGAGGGACATTATATGATTATAAAGGGGTCAGTTCTCCAAGAAGATACACTAATATGTTTTTCTTTTATTCCCTTACAGGGATCATGTGCTCACCAAAGAAAAATAGAAAGAGTGAGAGGAAAATTGAGAAACCACCCCCAGGAGGAATGGCCACACTGTGATCCCTTCTTCTCTCAGGAATTTGGACACACATGCACACACACCCAACATGCTTTTCAAGCCTCTGGAGTGCATGCACCCTCTAGCAAATTAAAAATAAAAAATAGGACCAGCAGATGGCATAATGGCTACGTTGCTGGACTCCCATGTAGCTGACCGCAGTTCGAGTTCCGGACCCAGTGGCTTAAATTCACACCGGGTGTGCGTGCATGCCTAAGATCCCGAGAGGAGAAAGGAGGAGAAGGGATTGTGGTGTGGCCATCCCCCCTGGGGGGTGATTTCTTGCTTTCTGTCCCTCTGTCTCTCTCTGTCTTTCTGGCAACCACATGCGTCCTATAGCAAAATCCTCTCCAAAATTTTTTTTTAATTAAAATTAAAAATATATTTTTAAAACATCCCTAGAACTTTAATACTCTCAGAAAAGCAAACTACTATGTGGATAGCCTTATTCTAAGGAAAAGTCAAAAAGGATGCAGGGAAGGACACACTCTGGCAGATGTGAAAGTTTCATTTCTTAATAGGATAAATGGTTTCAAAGCTGAAAGTACTCCTTTCGCCATGGAACATATTTTCTTAAGAAGCATCTGAACGACCAGCACAGGGCAGGAAACACAATCTCAGAACACAGAGTGGAGCCCAAGCCGAGCACACCCTCCCAATCCTACACACTATCCTCTCCATCACTATTTTTTCAGATTAAAAAAAAAAAAGCAAGTTAAGACATAACTGGTTTAACTGAACAATAGTCAAGGACCCATGGGACTGAGAGGCAAAAAAATAACCAACCCTGGGGCCAGCAGGTGGCATGGTGGTTAAGGCACTGGACTCCCACATGGCCGACCGCCGTTTGAGTCTTAAGCCCGCGGCTTGCTCTCTCACTTTCCCTCTCACTCCTTCTCTCTGGTGAGCATACATGCCCTTCAGAAAATTAAAAAAAAATAATAATAACAATAAGTAATTTTTTAAATGCCCTCTGAGCTATATTAATAAGGAAAAAAGAAATCACCAACACTATACTATTAGAGTAAACAGAAAGTAAGCAAGGCAATAAAACCCAGAATGTAAACGGGACAAATCACCAACCTGAAAATGAAATAGAGGAGGTTCTTTTTTAAAAAAAAAAAAAAATTGTGTATGTGTGTAAATACATACATGTGGACACATGTATCTGTCAATCCATTTTTCTATTTATCTATCTGAATAAATAAAATGAACTCCCATCCACAGGAGAACATAACCCTCAGCTGATTTACTACAGAGCAATGTAATCAAACGTGAAGTCAATGAAAACAAAACCTCAAAGAAAATGTGACACAACCAAAAATATGAAAATACAGACTCAGGAAACAAATTGAAGACAAAATCATAACAGGATGCAAAAATGAATTAAAAACACAAAACGATCCCGAAATATATATCTGAAAAGTAAATCTTGTATTAAAAGGAAATAATTAATAACAAACAACACAGATCTAAAAGACCAGAAAATCAAAGATGTTGGTGAAAGGGGATTAGATGCAAAAGACAGACAAAGAAAACAGCTTACTGGTTGGTTATGAGAATCGAAATGATTGAAGTTCCTAAAGAATCAATAAATACAACCCAAGTATAATAATATAATACAGTAATTGGAATTTCTCTAAAAAGTTTGAGGAGAAGGGATAGAGAAAATCTTGACACTTCAGTCCAAAGGAGTGCATTTCGTTATGTGGAAATTTGACACAAAATATTCAGTACTAACTCTCCCTTGGTTTAAACTCTAAGCATAAAGGGAACCAGCAGTTAGCGTAATGGCTATGTCGCTGGACTCCCACGTAGTCGACCGCGGTTCGTGTCCCGGACCCGGTGGCTTAAAACTCACGCCGGACGCGTGTGCGTGCGTGCGTGCCCAAGATCCCGAGAGGAGAATGGAGGAGAAGGGATTGCGGCGTGACCATCCCCCCTGGGGGGTGATTTCTCGCTTTCTGTCTCTATGTCTCTCTCTGTCTGTCTGGCGAGCGCACGCGCCCTACAGTGAAAATCTCTCCAAAAAAAATAAATAAATAAATAAACTCTAAGCATAAAGAAAAAACTCAAGTTACCCACAAAGAAAAAGTAAATAAATAATGCACAGAGAGGAAATTGTGGCTGGCTTCACAAGTTTCCACAAACAACATGGAAACAGTGGGAATTGTGGTTTTATAACACAACATGAATACGAAACAGGCATTATGTCATTAGTTTCAATCCCTTAATGTTTCTCACAAATTCTTAGTCTGAGGAAGATTTTTCTAGAAATAAATAACCCCACACCTAACAAGGTGCCAGCGTCTACCTCAGCGTGTGACTTTGTATATGGTGCAAATTGAGAACTCTCTCTAGCCTGTCCCTGTTGCCTCGGAATGAAGGCATTTGCTTCCAGAATTTGTATATGACATTGGACAAATTTTCAATAAAAATAAGCTCATATCACATAGGTTTTAGACTTGCCCATTAAAGTTGCTCTGATTTACAAAGGGAACTTCAAAGAGGTCATGAAAAAGTGGGACCAAAATATAAGTTTATTTTGGTGCACAAACTTTTGAAATCCATGTGTGGTTTTTTCATAATAAGCATTTGCCACCTACTTTTTTCTTTTCTGTCAGCTTTTGAAGACCTCCCTCCCACCATATTAGTCTCGAGCAGGAGCTGACAAATCTGAACAAGGTCCTCCTCTTCCATTTCTCCATGCTTTTGGGATTTGGGTCATGCATGTGCACATGTGTGGTATATTTTTCAAGCCACCGGGGCTGGGATTCAAACCACATTTGGCCATTAAGGGATCTAGCTCCCTTAATCTCTAGGTGATGGAGTCAGCCTGAGGTAATTTTTAATACATTCTATCATATATTTATTTCAAGATTTACATATTTGTTCCTTTTACTTGAGTGTTTGGAAATTCCACTTAAATGGTAATGCATAGGGACCAGCAGATAGCGTCATGGTTATGTCACTGGACTTCCACATTGTGAACCACAGTTCAAGTCCTGGACCCGGTGACTTAAAACTCACACCAGGCACGTATACATGTGTGCCCAAAATCCCAAGAGGAGAAGGGACTGCAGCATGGCCATCCTCCCTGAGGGGTGATTTCTTCCTTTCTGTCTCTCTCCATCTCTTTGGGGAATGCATGCACCCTATACAAAAATCTCTCTAAAAAAGTAAATAAAATATAATGCTTCAATGATCACCTTCATACCTAGATCCCTTTTACAAAAAAATCTCTGGTACTGTTTTAGTACAGACTTACAAAAGTGAAATCACAGAATATAGGCATTTTTGAGGCATGTAATATACTTTTTTATATTCCTTTCAATTCCCATGTATAACACCTGAGAGATACCTAT
>NW_006159551.1:1259505-1271039 GCF_000334495.1 Tupaia belangeri chinensis | reverse complement strand
TTCCCATGTATAACACCTGAGAGATACCTATATAGCTTTAAATAAATGTTTACGAGTAGGAGCCACTATCCCCCTCAAACATTAAAATTTAGATGATGAATTAATCTTTGCGATATTCCACCCAATACAAGCTATGTATGTATCTGTTGGTCAAAAGAAAGTTTAACTGTTGTTCTACGGAAAGACAAGAGACATTCATTTGCTTCAGAACCGTGGCTGCAGAGGTAAAACACCACGGCAAAATCTTGGAGCAGCATAATTAATCATCATGGACATTTCATTGTCAGTGAACATAAATCAAAACACAAGCACCAGTCTTCCCTGAGTGATATGAAACCCGCATAAACATGGAGAGAGAGAGCTGATGCTTGTCAGGGGCTGGTATGTATTTTTCACTTCTCCTACAAATAAGTACTGCAATGTTGCACATGAATACCTTCCACCCTGTGATTTATTTTCTCTACCAAGCATTACTCAGATATAGGAAAATGGCAACAGAACCTTGCTGCTAGCAGGCGGCATAAAAATGCCAGAAGATAAAATCATCTAAAATATCAATATAAATAGCCCAGGAATACTTCAGGCTTAAAATGATCACGGTACAGGTGGCTGATTCAACTGCCTAGACACATTGTCCATCACAAACTAGGTGTGAAGAAGTAGCGTTTACCATTTTGATTTATTAATTTAGTTCTTTTTAAAGGTTTTGCTTTAGGGCGCATGCGCTCACCGGGGAGCGAGACAGAGAGACAAAGACAGTGAGAGGGAAAGCGAGCAGTGAGGACTGAAAAAGTAGCACAGTACTGAATCTCACAGACCCAGATTTAAATCTGTTGGTTATTTCTATGTGATCTGGGGCCAGTTACCACTCCAAACCTGTTTTCTTCACTACAACATGGAGAAAATAATCTCACTCTCATAGATTACAAGTAAGAATAAGCATGAGGGACCAGCAGTTAGCGTAATGGCTAACTGGACTCGCTGGACTCCCACGTAGTCGACCGCTGTTCACGTCCCGGACCCGGTGGCTTAAACTCACGTCAGGCGCTTGTGCATGCATGCCCAAGATCCCAAGAGGAGAATGGAGGAGAAGGGACTGTGGCATGGCTATCCCTCCTGGGGGCTGATTTCTCACTTTCTGTCTCTCTGTCTCTCTCTGTCTGTCTGGCGAGTGCACGTGCCCTATAGCAAAAACCTCTCAAAAAAAAAAAAAATAGGAAAAAAAAAGAAGTATGATAATGTATACAAAATGACTACCATATGTCCTGAAAAAGTATTCTCAATTAATGCTGATTGCATCAGAAGCTTTTTCTACATTCAAATGATCAAAAACTGTTTATTCCATTTCTTCCAATAATTTACTATCACTCTTTTTGTTGTTGTTGTTGTTGTTGGAGAGGTTTTTTTTGTTTTTGTTTTTTGCTTTTTTTTTTTAACTATAGGGCGCATGCACTCATCAGAGAGACAGAAAGACAGAAAGCAAGAAATCACCCCCTGGGGGGATGGCCACAATGCAATTCTTTCTCTTCCATTCTCCTCTTGGGATCTTGGGCATGCATGCACACATGCCTGGCATGAGTTTAAGTCACCGGCCCGGGACTAGAACCGCGGTCAACTACATGGGAGTTCAGCGACATAGCCATTAGGCTAACTGCTAGTCCCAGTATCACCCTTAATGATAGCAAAGGTAAACTTCACCTTTATATTTCACTTGCTTTAACAATGTTGCACATGAGTCCTAATTGTGATGCCTGGGTAATTTTCTTTAATTCTATTGAACACAGAAACAGAAAGATAACTTCAAAGCCTGATAAGCAAATTCATGCTCTAGAACAGCCCTGATAGAAGTGAGTTTTCATTAAAAGCTGCCAAGCCTTATATTTTTCAACCTTGTATTTGTATAAAACCCAGACATCATTTTACTGTAAACATTTTATGTGCGCTATTACTGTTTCTTTCACTTTTATTAAAGAAGAGATATGATTAAAATCCTCATAAAGTGCATATAAAAAACTCCCTAGAGTGAGCAGATAATAATACTGTATGAGACACTTGCTGAATTCTTCAGAGTTAGGTATGATGTACATATATTATGGAATTCTTAAAAATGTATATTACTGACTGGAACGAGTGTGTTAGTGGGACAATTTTTTCCATCTGAACCCTTTAAAACATACTACAATCCTTTCCTGATAGAGAAGCAAGATGATAGGGAATCGTTAACGTCCATTATGTAAATTCATTGCTGGGTTTTATGAGCTAAAAATAGGGTGAGTGGCTTTACTAAATCTGGTGTTTATTGTCATAAAGGAAGAGGAAGAGAGATTCCCGAGTGAGATCACCATGACTGCCACTCTTCTTTCTTTCTTTTTTTTTTTGGAGAGGTTTTTGCTATAAGGTGCATGCGCTCGCCAGAAAGACAGAGAGACAGAACGCAAGAAATCACCCCCCGGGGGGGGAATGGCCACACCACAATCACTTCTCCTCCATTCGCCTCTTGGGATCTTGGGCACACACACCCACACACGTCTGGCATGAGTTTAAGCCACCGGGTCCGGGACTTGTACCACAGTCGACTATATGAGAGTCCAGCGACATAGCCATTATGCCAACTGCTGGTCCTCACTGCCACTCTTAACTGTAGGGATCTTAGGAACAAGTTCTCCAAGAAGTAGAAACTTCTGAGCACTCCCACCAACGGGAAAATCCCTAATACCTACACGTCTCCTCTTCTTCTTAATTAAGATTATGTACTTAATTTTATTTATTATTATTATTGTTAAATTTGCTCTAGGGCATGTGCACTCACTAGAGAAAGCGAGAGAGAAAGTGAGAAAGCAAGCTGCCAGGTCCAGGACTTGAACCTCAGTCAATCATGTGGGAGTCCAGTGCCTCAACCACCTACTGGCCCCAATATGTCTCCTCTTAGCCAGCTGCAACATCCCTCTACTAATAACCAAGTAGGGTTTTATGTATCATTCAGTGATTCTCAATTGAACTGGAATAGCAACTCACCAGCCACTCTGAAAAATGTGACTTCCTCAATTGCCATTACTTTACAATTGAGCACTAGCTTGTATTGCTTTCCTACATAATGTTGTCATGTTCTTGAAAAAGAGACATCTCAGTGAAGAGAGACTTTTTATTATGTCTTATAACCATCAAAAGTATGAAATAAAATGGAGTCCATCTGTTTATTCATTCAACCAATATCTTTGAGTCTTTAAGTGATGTTTTTACAATTTTTCATATTACAATCCCACAATCTCTCATTTCATATACCTTCACATTTTACCTGTCTCGCCTACCCCTAATCAACCCTGTGTAATACTTCTAATAGTTTGGCAAACCCAGACCTGTTTTCCAACCCAAGAATATGTCGATATTATTCTGTAGAGCTGAGGGCTGGGAGTGTTGCTTCGAATGGTTTGCGAACATCCTTATTACTTTAAAACAAAACCTTCACTTCTCAAGGTCCTGTAAGAAGAGAATATGAAGTGAGTTGGAAGGGACCTAGACTACTTCCTTGAGAGACTTAAACCAACAGCTTTTGCACTGCGTATAATGAGAATGGTAGGAAACCACAGGGATGGAATTAAGCACACACGCACACACACATATGTTTCACTGAAATGCAAACTTTTAATGAAGTAGAACAAAACATTTTATAAAGAGGGAGTCACTACCTAAAAGTATGCAATTTTCTAAATTACTGTAATTGAAGTTATTGTTGGGTTGTGAGAAGGATGACTTCAAGAGTTCCCTAATTGGTCCCCAAGCATGCCAAGATTTCACCAGATAATGAAATGCTCCTATTAACCCATGCTCCCTTGAACTCCCCAGGGAAAACTGCTTGTTTCCAGGTTAGTGAAGATGCCGAACCTTCCACTATCCTGTTTCTGATTGGTGAGTCGAGGCAGGAGCGAGAAAGGTTTTACATGAAATTGCTTTTTCTAAACCATGGGCTTTTCTGGTGGGTGGATGAGGCTATCTATAATTTATGACACTCAAAGATATCCAGGAAAATTTCTAGGGGCAGCAGAGATATCAACAACTATATAATTAGATTGTTTGCAAAGATCTATACTGAATAATTTTATTTCTCTACTACTGTAAGTTCTATATATGTGGTTGTTGAGGAAACCAAGCACATGTCTAGTTGCATATACTATCCTGTTCAGAGCTTATGAATTTATAGAAAAGGGTCTGTGCTTGTCTCTGTGAGCTTGCCTGAACATGCATGACCACAGATTTCCACCTAGAAAGCCACCTTACCACTGTCCCCCAATCCAGACTCTGCACACGGGTCTGATATTCCACTGATAAGGCAGAGGCATCTATGTAAGGCAAACTCAAAATGAAATATGTGGGAAAAGATGTAATGGACATGAGCCCATTGGATAGCTTCACTTTTCTATAATAAAATGTCAACCCCAAAGAGAAGGCTGGAACACCGTAGATGAATTGCAAGACTTTTTGGGCGACAGAGGATTAGGATGAATTGTCCAGGTAACACAGCCTCTAGTTGTCTAAAACCTATGGACTGCAAATGGCCTCCAAGAGGGCTCTTTACCCAACAGAGAAGAGCAAGAAATGGGGAGGCCTCGAGTTGGGAAGAACTGACACTGCTCTATTAAAATAATACAGGCGGGAACCAGCAGTTAGCGTAATGGCTATGTTGCTGGACTCCCATGTAGTCGACTGCGGTTTGCGTCCTGGACCCGGTGGCTTAAAACTCACACCGGGTGTGTGTGTGTGTGTGTGTGTGTGTGTGTGTGTGTGTGTGTGCCCAAGATCCCGAGAGGAGAATGGAGGAGAAGGGATTGTGGCGTGACCATCCTCCCTGGGGGGTGATTTCTCGCTTTCTGTCTCTATGTCTCTCTCTGTCTGGCTGGCAAGCGCACATGCCCTATAGCAAAAACCTCTCAAAAAATAATAATAAAATAAAATAATACAGGTGGGGCCAGCAGGGCCACTGGACTCCCACATGGCTGACCACGTTTCAAGTCCCAGACCTGGCAACTTGCTTTCTCATTTCTATCTCTGAGTCTTGCTCAGATCAAATTTAAAAAAAAATAAATAAATAACAATACTGATAAATAAAATAAAGAAAATGATTCTTTTAAAATAGTTTTAAAAATAAAATAACACAGGCAACTCATTGGCTGTACCTTAGTCTTTACATCACAAACTCAAGAACATTGGATGAAGAAAGGGTGAGGGTCATGTCACCATTCACAGCTCAGGTTGTTACCGTAAATGAAAATGTACCTTTTGGGTAGCAACCCTGATTGGGTAGGGGAGCACAACTGAGGCCTCAGTACCCAGGTTCACACTCCATAAATTACTTGGAATGGCTTTTCTTTCTCATAGTTTGAGATATTTTTTGCTGTGAAATAAAATGGCAATATATTAGGTCAATGGGAAAGTCATGAGGAAGACAAATAAACAAGGAGTGGGGTCAGCAGGTGGAACAGTGATTAGAGTGCTGGACTCCCATGTGGTCAACTGAGGTTCGAGTCCCAGACCCAGTGGTTTGATCTTGGACCTGGTGACTTGAAACTCACACCAGGCATGTGTGCATGCATGCTCAAAATCCCAAGCAGAGAATGGAGGAAAGGAGATTGCAGCGCAGCCATCCCCTCTGGGCAGTGACTTCTCACTGTCTGTCTCTCATCTCTCTGGCAAGTGCATGCACCCTGTAGCAAAAATCTCTCAAATAACTAAATAAATGAGAAGTGAAGGAGAGAGAGGGGTAGGGGGAAGAAGGGAGAAAGGATCATGCAGGCTTCATCAAATGAGTAGAACTATTCCTCGGCCTATATATTTTTTACAGTTTGTGTAGAATTAATATTATTTATTTCTTAAATATTGGATAAAATTAACCAGTGCAGCAAGCTGAACCTCGAGTTCTCTTTGTAGAAAACATTTTTTAAAGAGACTTTTAATTTACAATAATTTTAGATTTATAAAAAAAAAAAAAAAATTGCAAAGATATTCTGGCATCCCCGTTTCCCCTTCACCTCGTTTTCCTGAATGTGGAGTTTTTCCATGTCGGCACAATGGCTTTCAGGCTGGAAAAGTTCTCTGTCACAGGGAACTGTCCTGTGTGCTGTAGAACGTTTATTAGCATCCTCAGTTTCTACCTAGCCGATCACATCCACGCCCCCTCCAAAATAAAAGTCTCCAGACATTGCCAAATGTTCCCAGGGAAAAAAAATTAACCCTGATGGAAAAACACTGCTTCTAATGTGAACATCTTACAGAACCATGGTACACTTGTGAAAACTAAGAAATTAACATGGTACATCACTATTAACTAAACTACAGACTATTCAGGCTTCATTTTTCTACTAACATTTATTTTCTATCTGAGGATCCAATCCACAATACCACATTGCGTTTAATGCAGACATTATTTTATTTACAGGTCAAACATCTTGAATTGGTAAAGGGTTATTCAACCTATTCTGGGGTCTCTTAATAAAAAAAATCTATATCTCAGGGTCAGCAGGAGGCCTGATAGTTAAGGTGCTGTATTCCCACATGACCAAACTATAGTTTGAATCCTGGATCCAGAAGCTCAAAATATCACAAAAAAATATATATATATCACAACAAATAAATAGACAAACCAATGAAAATGTTTTAAAAAGTCATATTGGAAAAAAAAATCTACGTCTCAAAGACTTCATCCATTTCATAAATTTAAGTTGTTAAGTTTATCAACAGGAATCAGCAGATAGTGTAATGGTTATGTCACTGGACTCCCATGTAGTCAACCGCTGTTCGAGTCCCAGACCCAGTGCCTTAAAACTCATGATGCACACGTGTGTGTGCATGCCTAACATCCTGAGAGGAGAATGGAGAAGAAGGCACTGCAGCCTGGCTATCTCTGGTGGAGAGTGACTCCTCGTTTTCTGTCTTTCTGTCTCTCTCTGTCTCTGGCGAGCATACGTACTCTGTTGCAAAAGTCTCTCTTTAAAAAACTAAAAAAGCTTATTGACACACAATTGGTTGGTGTTAATTCTTCCTTCATTAAAAGATAAAATTAGGTACATTAAAATTTGAAGAGTCTTATTTGTGTATCCAGTGACTTAGGAATCAGGCAGCACTAGACCTTAACAGTTTTGCACTCTCCTGGAGGTGGGGGCCAGGGTGAGAGAAAGTTTCGTAAGACGTTTTGGAAGCAAGACAAGAAAAACATAGTTAGAGGTTAGTTGGGGGTTTCTAATTGATTCATTCTAATTTTTGTTTTATTGTTTATATTGGGCTTTGGTTTGTTTACATGGAAACCTAAAGCTTGGGGCTGTCTCAAGCTAATAGCCACCCAATAAAAATATATAAATAAATCGCACTTTATTATCCACTATTGTCTCTAAAATGTGTGGCGATAGTTTCATGCTCATTCCTGATACTGATCACTTGTATTTTCTCTTTTGTTTCCTGATCACTCTGGCAAGGGATTTGTTTATTAGTCAATTTTATTGATCTTTTCAAAGAACAAGCTTCTAGTTTCGCTTCTTTTCCCTATTATTTTACTTTCTGTTAGTATTTTTTTTTTTCTTGTACTTCTGTCGCTTCCTCATTCTACTTTGGTATTAAATTGGTCTTCTTGAGATGGCAACAAATTATGTGACACATTTCTTCTTTTGTAATATAATCTAGCACTATAAATATACTGTTAAGCACTGATGAGGATGCAGTACACTCATATTTTGTTTTTATGTTTAATTTTTTTGTATTTTCTTTTGTGATTCTTCTTTTACTCATAGGTACTTACACATTTGCATTTAATTGCCAAATGTTTGAAAACATGTCACAAAAGTCATGATGCATTTTTGCATAGAAAAAAATACGTCATGACTTCCCAACGACCCATTATTTTTCTGTTTGTAATTTCTAATTTAATCGTTTTATGGTAAGAGAAAATACACATAATTTCAATCTTTAAATGTACTGAGTTGTGGGCCAGTAGGCAACATGGTGATTAAGACACTGGATTCCACATGACCAACTCTGGTTTGAGTCCCAGACCCGGTGGTCTGAAAAACATGCTAGGGGTGTGTGTGTGCCTGTGTGCCCAAAATCCTGAGAAGAGAATGGAGGAAAAGGGATTGCAGCATGGCTATCCCTCTATGGGGTGATTTCTCACCCTATCTCTATTTCCCTCTCTCTCTCTGGTGAGTGTGCATGCCCTATAGCGAAAATCTTTTAAAAGGAAGTATTGAGTTGTTTTATGGCCTAGGGTGTACTATCTTGGTGGCCATTCCACACACACTTCAGAGGAATATACATTCTACTACTGTTGGGGGAACTGTTCATTAATGTCAATTTGGTCAAACTGATTTACAAAGTTAATAACATCTCCAATAAACTTACTGATTTTCTTTTCTATACAAGTTTTATCAGTTAAAAAAAAAAAGAATGTTGAAATTTCCACTTCTAATCATAGAGTTGTCTGTTTCTTCTTTCATTTCTCTTTTAGCTTAGTTATCTTGGAGATGTTATTAGGGACATACACACTGCAGACTCTAGGTGGCTTTTTAAGAATGAACATCTCTCATTACAAAATGTCCCTTGTATTCCTGGGACGATTCCATGTTCTAAAGTGTACTTGCATCATATAAACATTGCCATTCCAACTTTTTTATGATTAGTGTTTCTGTGGTATATCATTTTTCATTCTTTTCCATTTTATATCTTTGTGTATGTACAAAGTGAGTTTCTTGTATACGGCATATAGTTCAGATCTGCGTGGGTTTTTTTGTTTGTTTGCTTTTGGGGGTTTTATTTATTTATTTATTTATTTTTTGAGAGGTTTTGCTATAGGGAACGTATGGAGACAGACAGAAAGAGATAGAAAGAGAGAAATCCCCCCCCCCCGGGAGATGGCCACACCATAATCCCTTCTTCTCCATTCTCCTGTTGGGATCTTGGGCATGCACGCACACGTGCCTGGAGTGAGTTTAAGTCACTGGGTCCAGGACTTGAACCGTGGTCGACTACATGGGAGTCCAGCGACATAGCCTTTATGCTAACTGCTGGTCCCAGATCTGCGTTTTTAATCTAATGCAGCAAATTCTTCATTTGTCTTACTTTTCAACCACATATGTTTTTAAAGTTTTTTTGTTTGTTTTTGTTTTTTTCCCCACAGAGTACTTGTGCTCACTGAAAAGAGACAGTGAGAGGGAAAGTGAGAAATCACTCCCAATGGGGGATGACCATGTTGCAATCCCTTCTCCAGTCTCCTCCTGGGATGTTGGGCACATATTTGCAGGTGCCTGGTGTGATTTTTCAAGCTGCCATGACCCGGACTCGAACCACATTCAGCTATGTGTGAGAGTCCAGAACCTTAACCACCATGGCATCTGCAGTCCCCAGCTATATTTTTTTTCTGGTTATAGAATTCTAGGTTGACACTCTGGGTTTTAGTTTTCCTTTTAATACCTTGGAAACATTTTTTTTCTTGTTTCCCAGTTTTCATAATATCTGACCAGCAAATGTTAAAAATATTCTGTTTATATATATATATATATATATTTGTCTTTTTCTGGTTGCATTGAGATTTTAATCACTGGTTTTCCGAAGTTCGACTATCATGAACCTTTAGATGGATTTGTGTATGTGTTACTCTTACTTCAATTTTATTAAGCTTCTTGGATCTGTGACTTTTCAGAGTTTAGCACTGTATTGTCAAAACATTTGAAACAGTTTTTGTCAGAAAAATTCACGAAGAATTCGAAAATTGTCAGCTCTCAGTTTTTAAGCATTCAAATATGTTTTCTGTTTTCCTCCTTTTTAACTTTAATCACACATGTTCAATCATTACGTTGTTTGACACTGATCCTTAAGTCACTGAGGCTCTCTGGTCTTTTCCTCTTCGCTTGGCTTTTCTATTTCTGTGTTTTTAAATTCATTCATCCTTTATTCTGCAGCATTGAATGTATTGTTAATCCACTAACACTTTATTTCTGACATTGTGTTTTGTACTTTTTTCACTTCTGGAGTTGCATATGGTTTGTTTTTATCTCTCCTCTTTCCTCAATATGTCCTACTTATCTTTAAATCTCCTCCTTTGTCCTGCTGAGCACACTTAATAACAGTTGTTTCAAAGTCCTTATCTGCTGTGCTCTTTATCACTGCTATCATTCCTGGATCTAAGTGATTTTTCTCTTAGATATAGTTCATATTTCCCTTTTATGCATGTGTTTATATTTTATGGATACCAGATAGTATGGATTTTATGTTGAGTACTGGATTTTGTTGAATTTCTTAAAAGGAAGTTGCATATTATTCTGTCAGGCAGCTTAGCGTTCACCATAAATTCAGGGGATCTTTTTGAGTTTTTATTGGTTTATTTGTTTGTTTCTAATAAGCTGCTTTGAAGGGAGTGTCTATTGTAACCTTTAGGGCTAATTCAGCCCTGCTATTACAATATTAGCATTCTGGAGTCTCTACCAAGTGCTGTGTTGATTCCATGATGTCTCTTGTACTCTGGTGGGGATTCAAAAGACACCTGAACAACTTCTGGTTTCGTGGCTACCCAGTAATTGTTTTTGCCCTGCCACTTCTTTGTCAAAACTCATGGCAAAGAATCATGTGTACATGACAGTAATATAAACAGCATTCAAAGATAGGAAATCTCGTCTACAGACCTCGAGGGTTCTCTTCCATTCACCTCTCACTCTCTGTGCAACTATTTCTATCCAGTGCTCTGCCCGTAGAATGCTAGCTGCCTCAGTATCCCTGATCTTTCTTCAGTGTAGTGAGATCAGCAGGTGGGGTTTGACCTCCTTTTCTGGTACCACAGTGGGAAAGGTGCTTCCAGAAAGAGTGCTGGGGTGTGCCTCACCGCTTTGTCTTCTCTTGTGAATCACGGCGCTGTTTTCCTACCACCCAATATTCACACGCCATTGTTTCATGTATTGTATCCAGTTTTCTTCTTGTATAGCAGGTCAGTTCTTGCAGTAGATAATCCTTTAGAGAGAAAGCTATAAGCAGCTTTCGGGCAGGGCTATATGCTTTTACTATTTCTTGTTTTGTTTTAATGTTTGCAGTCATCTGAAGTGAGTCTCCAGATTTTTTAAAAAACTTTTTTTTTTTTTTTGGAGAGGTTTTTGCTATAGGGGGCGTGCGCTCACCAGGCAGAGACAGAGAGACAGAAAGCAAGAAATCACCCCCCAGGGGCATGGTCACGCTGCAATCCCTTCTCCTCCATTCTACTCTCGGGATCTTGGGCACGCACGCACACGCCCCCGGTGTGAGTTTTAAGTCACCAGGTCCAGGACGCGAACCGTGGTCGACTACATGGGAGTCCAGCAACATCGCCATTATGCTAACTGCTGGTTCCCAAAAAACAATTATTTTTTAAATAACTGTTAAGAGTAGGGTTGAGGAATGGACCCCTGACAGGGTCTTCCTGCACCATGATCCTCCTCCCAGCCTTCTAGGCAACCAGGGTCACCACTGTGACTGGATGTATCCAGCCTGTTCAAGTCAACCTGGGATCCAAACCTTAGAAATTCCTAGGG
>NW_006159551.1:1250966-1259489 GCF_000334495.1 Tupaia belangeri chinensis | reverse complement strand
CACCTGGGCCACTGAGGCTGGGGCTGCACTCATTTTACTGATGACCTAGAAAGTACTCAGCATATTGGACCAGGTATTTTCTTGTGATAAAGTTTTAATAATTTTTTTAGATTAGTTTTCTTTTTAATTTTTTAAGAGACATTTTTGATATTGAGTGTGTGTGTTCACCAGAGACAGAGAGATAGAAAGTGACAAAGCACCTCTAGGGCAGAGGTCCATGCCACCATCCCTCCTCCTCCATTCTCTACTTGGGACTTTGGCATCTGCACACACACACACATGCCCGGTGTGAATTTTAAGCCACCAGGTCTGGGACTTGAACCATGGTAGACAACATAGGAGCCCAGTGACATAATCATTATGCCATTTGCTGGTTCTGAGATTATTTTTCTTCCAAACACTGAGAGACCAAAGATCCTAAGAATAATAACTGATTGATCTGAATCTACGACTTACTGACTCTTAATAAAGCACTCTTTGGACTTCAAGTAGTAGAATCTTGTTCACGGGGACAATGGAATGAATTCAATTTCTCCCATTCATTTCCTATTTTGTGGCTTTTCAATGTATCACTTGATCCTGCTCTTTGTTTTGAGAAACTCTAGATATTTCTATCTTCCTTTAAAGGGTAATCACCCAAAGGCTGGACTGCTCTGTGATTTTTTCAAATCCCGATTAGCAATAACAACTGGAAGAAAAGGAAAACAGGGGAGTGTGTAGGTCTCTCAGTACCTGTAGGAGCTTCCCTTGCATTACAATCCTCTGGAAAGCAGAGGCTGTTTACCTGATGACACATTTCTTAAACGGAAGTAACCCTTAAAGTAGAAAATCCTTAGGACAGCAGTTAGCGTAATGGCTATGTTGCTGAACTCCCATGTAGTGGACTGCGATTTGAGTCCCAGGCCCGATGGCTTAAATTCATGCCGGGCGCGTGTGCGTGTGTGCCCAAGATCTGGAGAGGAGAATGGAGGAGAAGGGATTGCAGTGTGGCCATCCCCCCTGGGGGCTGATTTCTCGCTTTCTCTCTCTGTCTCTGTCTTTCTGACGAGCGCACGCGCCCTATAGCAAAAACCAATTCAAAAAAAAAAAAAAAGTAGAAAATCCTTCATTTAAATTAACATCTTCCATCTCCTCTTCCTGTTCACCATCTCAAATGTGATCTCCAGAAAATGAAATGAGGTTTAAAACGCACTGACATTCTGTCAACCGTATCCTTCAGGAACAGATCCCAGGGTCTGTTTTGTTTGAAATGACTGTCAGAAGTTGACTTGTAAAAAGTAATTGGTTCTATAATTTCATACATGTCAAAATCTGCTACACACTGTTTCCTAATTGCTGTTTTGTGTGTGCACACAGGTGTAAAATCAATTTCGTTGCTCGGGTAGTTCTCTGGCACTGTCTATACTCCAAGCCATAGTAAAACGCAATGGTTGTTCCTAGTCTGTGGCTCTATTTTTTCCTAAGCCTTTTTTTTCCTCTTCGAAAAGATTTTGTCAAGGTCACCAAGCCACCTGGACCTCAGTTTTCTCAACTATTAAACAACATCTGGAGATAATCCATCTATGTAACTCTGGAAGGTTCCTTCCGTTTCTCACATTGGAGGATTTTATTTTTAAGAAGGTTTAGCTGGCATAATGTCTAGGAACACCTATTACTTGACACATCCCTATTTACCCAGGATCATGATAACCAGGGTTCCAAATGGTGTCCTATGAATAAAAGAAGCAACAGTATGTTCTGTGCAATGTAATTAGTATCAGCTGCTAATTATTTCCAAATCAGTGAAAGCCTGATAGAATGTTAGAGATGGAAAGATAATTTGGCTAGTGGTTCTCAAAATACAGCATGCAATGGAATCTCCTACAGGGTTTGTTCAAGTCCTGCTCATTGGTTGGACTTTACCAAGTCTGTTCAAGTGATGTTGGATCCTTAAGGGAGACTGTGGGTTTTACCAGTATAGCGCGGGCACACATTGCCCTGATCCTGGCTGGCTGGGAAGGCTGGGGGTGGATCATGGCGAGAGGCCCTGTCGCAGGTGCTTATCCTTCTCTTTCTCTCTCCCCATGTCTCTTACCCTCATGAAAAAAAGAACATTTTTTTTAAAAAAATACAGATTTCTAGATCCTAACTTAGTTTTTTTCATTGTTTTTTGTTTGTTTAGCAAAATTTATTTTTTTTATTTCATTTTCTTTTATACATTCAATCATATGACTTTGCTTACAAAGTGAATATTTCAACAGGTGAACATTTCTCCCTAGTCCATTTGATAAAACTATAAAATATCTCCAACAGATAATACCATATTTCTTTGTTTCATTAATGTTTTGCCTCCCTATTTTTCTTCTAAATGTCCTTCCTCTGACCCTCCTCTTTTTTTTATTTTTTATTATCATCATAATCTTTATATTACATTGGATTACATATAACTTTACAGTGTATTACATTGTTTTTTCAAAAGGGAATGCCATGCATGTCAGTCAGTACAGAGACATTAATCTCTCCGCTTCAACATTCAATATCTTTTCTATGTTTTCCCCAACCATTATTTTTATTATTCTAATTATTTTTTAAAACAGTCAATCACTATTTCTCATTTTGCTTGTAAAAATACTTTGCCCATCATGAAATACTTCTCAGACCAATCCAGTTGAGAATACTATACATGTCATCGTCAACAGTTAATAAGCCATATCTGTTTCTCACTAATGTCCTGCCTCTCTATTGTTCACTTGCTATCTTTCTCTATCCTCTTATCTTAACTTCACCCATTCCACACTGTCCTATTCTCATTAAGTACCTTCACTGCTTTTATGTCCTCCAATTTTTTTGTTTGTTTGTTTGTTTGTTTGTTTAGAGAGGTTTTCGCTATAGGGCACGTGCGCTCGCCAGACAGAGAGAGACAGAGAGACAGAAATCACCCCCCCAGGGAGGATGGCCATGCTGCAATCCCTTCTCCTCCATTCTCCTCTCAGGATCTTGGGCATGCACGCACATGCACCCGGTGTGAGTTTTAAGCCACCGGGTCCGGGACGCGAACCGCGGTGGACTATGTGGGAGTCCAGCGACATAGCCATTACACTAACTGCTGATTCCCCGGACCCTCCTCTTTCACACACACTATATCTGGTGTTTACATCCACATACTGTGTTTCTATATCCTTTAGTCAATCAGTTTCCGTCATAGAGTGCGGACACTTGGTATATATTAAGTGGGGACATAGACTGTCTCTCATAGCCTGGCTTGCTTCACTCAGCAGTAAACCTTCCATAACTTAGAGTTTTTTAATTCAGTAACTTGGGGTAGGAATCTAAATCTGTAGCCGACTCCCAGGTAATGCTGATGCTATTGGTCTTACGTGATCCTAGGACCAATAGCCACCGATTGAGGGCCACTGACTGAGCCCAATTTGTTGCTTTCTCCTGCTCTAATATTCCTCAGATGAAGAAACAGAGGTGCAGGGGAAGAAACTCACGCAACAAGCCTGTTCCAGAGCTTGGTCTTCTGGTCCTCAGACCTTTGCACTATTTCTATGTGGTCTCTCCCCATTGTCCTAGGCTTCCTGTAACATTTAGAGCCATGTTCAAAAAGATGCAATTTGTGTGTTTTTCTGACTCACAATGCTACATAGAGCCTCTTGTGGACACAGTAGCAAGCACAAGTCATGAGAGAAGGTTTATATCATAGGAAGAGAGAAACTCTGATAAATTACATGTTAACTGCCATTTAATCTGGTCAGTTGAACTTGACCTCAGCATTATCTACTCCAATTTATACTTGTTTGTTTTTCTTTTCATAGCTCCTCTGAGTTTTCAAAACTTAATATTCATTTGATTGTAAGAAATAGAAGTAAAAATAGAGCCACTTTACATAGTAATTGAATAATTAAAATTAAAATTAAAGGAAGTTTTCATGCGTTTTTATTGCCAAAGAGCCCATGAGCTAATCAAGGGGAGAGAGGAAGAGCTTCCAGTGGGGTGTGGTCATGCCACAATCCTTTTTCCTCCATTTCTCCGTTCTGTCAGGGTTTGGGGCATGTATGCACACATGCCTGGTGTATTTTTTGAGCCAATGGGGCTTTAACTGTGGTTGGTTATGTAGCATCCAGCTCCCTTAACCTTTGAACTACTTAGTGAGTCCTACACACAATCATTAAGAAGACCATCTCAGGGCCAGGGAGTAGCACGACTGGGCTCACAGGGGTTTGGGGTTTGTGTTGTAAGACCCGAGCACACTGGGTACATGCACACCCCTGACCTGAGCCAGCTGAGCCCAGCAGGGGATAAATTACAAGTCAACTCCCTGTTGAGAGTGCTTGTCTCTCTCTCTGAAGAAATAAATGAATAAAGTTTAAAACAGAATACCATCTATCCCACAAGAAAAACAGATAGAAACGGTAGTTGTACCTCTTAAGGATGTGTCTCAAGATCAGAAACCCCAAAATCCAAGTTTTAAAACCTGCGACTGTCTTGTGAGTTTGATGGCAAAAGAGCAAATATTCTTTTCACTGTGTGGTCTTGCTGGTACATCCTACAAAATAAAAAGGTGTTCCCTAGAGCTGCTATGTATTCCACTCTGTTTTATAAATTCATCTCTTCCAGTTTAACTTCTTATATGAACTATCTTCAGGAAGAAGAGGGGGCAGAAAGGGAAGACTAGAAAGAAGACAACAATGCTAAAGAGGCTCATTCTCAGACCATGGGAACCTGAGCAAACTGACAGAACACAGTGAGACTGAGCCAAGTTTCAACAACTCCAAACTCTCTACAGCCAGTCCAAATGATGGGCCACTAATTGGGGCATCTGGTCACCTGTGGTCTAGCTAAGCAATCCACCACAACGCGTGAAGATGCTGGAACTTTGTAACTACATCTCGGAGGCACTAGACCAGATTCATAGGGTTCTAGAAAGTCAACCAATGGGACCAGCAGTTAGCGTAATGGCTATGTTGCTGGACTCCCATGCAGTCGACCGCGGTTCGAGTCCCAGACCCAGTGACTTAAACTCACACCGGGCGCGTGTGCGTGTGTGCCCAAAATCCCGAGAGGAGAATGGAGGAGAAGGGATTGCGGTGTGGCCATCCCCCCTGGGGGGTGATTTCCTGCTTTCTGTCTCTCTCTGTCTGTCTGGCGAGCGCACGTGCCCTATAGCAAAAAAAAACCTCTCCAAAAGAAAAAAAAAGTCAACCAATTAAATCAACATCAACACCCTCTAACTGACTCTGCGCTTTATTTCTGATGATTATTTTTTTATTGGCTCTGTACTAGCTAAGCGCATATTGTTTCATTTCCTCTTTCCCAAAACAATATAAAATAGGCCTTCGTTATTTCCATTTTGTGGAGAACTAGGTACATGAAATAACTTTTGCAGGATCATCTGAGTATGCTGATAACTTTTGACTGGGCAATGAACGAGTGAATGTGGATGGAGACTTGACTCACTGATCCTTAAAAGAACAACCATTAGCCACAGTACGTAATTTTCATGTTTCTTCTCCTAGTAGGCCATTTCTTTTTTTATGGCTGAAATGCTCATCTAGAAAGTGAATCTCAACCTCAGATGCCCATTAGAATCACTTAGGGAGCTTTTAAAAAGAAGAAGGGGAAAAAAAAAATGCTCAGGTCCCTGTGCTGATCAATTAAAATAAAATCTCTTTAATTGGAGCTTCTTCACTTGTTTCTGACAGTTTGGTACACAATATCCAGTTTGGTAACAATCGCAAGTTATATTTCACATCGCTATGCAACATCAAGACATACTATCTGTGGAGGATCTCAATAATCGTTTCCATGCACAGAGAAAGAAGGGAAGATGGGCTTAGAACAAAGGTTCTGGCACCAGAATGCCACATGAGCTGTGTGACATTGGTAAAGTTACCCCACCTCTCTGTGCTTTACTTTCCTCCTCTATGAAAAGAGGATAATACTTATTTTTGTAAGAATATAAAATTATTTTTCTACCATAGGGTATATACATTCACTAGAGAGAGACAAAGAGAGATAAAAAGTGAGAAATCATCCCCCATGGAGGATGGCCATGCTACCATCCCCCATCCTCCCTTCTTTCTCTCAGGACCGATTTTAGTCGCGCCCACACACACACACACACACACACACAGCATGATTTTGAAGCTGCTAGTCTGGGACTCAAACTGTGGTTGGCCATGTGGAATCCAGTCCCTTAACTCCTATGCCACCTGCTGGCCCCAAGGAGGATAATACATTTACTTATATCGTAAGGCTCTTGTGGATTAAATCACTCAACACAGTGCTGGTTCCCTAGTGAGCATTACCATTACTGCCAAACCTTAACAGGAGACAGGATGGCATAATGACTCAAAACACGGACTTCAGAGTCAAAGGGACTCGTGTTCCGATCCTGGTTCTGCCCAAGTCCCAACTATGTGATTCTGTAAGAGTTCTCTAATTCCCTGAGTTACCCCCAAAATGGAGATAATGAGAGTGTCTATGATATGTGGTTGTTAGAAAGAGCAAATGAAACCATTCGTGTTGTACACTTAGCATAGAGACTGGCTCACCAATTAGCTCTTGTCATAATTATTGTAACTAACATAAGAGAAAGGCCTGTATTCAATACACACATCGGGAAGATCTTTGGTTGACTTTCCCATCTTGGGTGGAGGAGAACCTCTGTTGGCAGAGGTCACCAGTTCCTTCTGCAGGAGAATGATAAAAGGTACTCAGTCTACCAGGGAGTCAGTGGAGCTTGAAACTGCAGACCTCAGTCATCCCTGGGAGAAAACGGATTATCATCATTAACGTCTGCTGTCTCCAGCCCAGATGCAAGAGCCAGAGGCATCTTAATTATAAGCAGCTTCACAAATTAATCTCCATAATTCTAATATTTCAGAAATTAACCTCTCGTCCTGAGAAGGTCAAGTTAAATGTCAATCCCAGATGGAACCTGAAGGGGCATTCAGATTGAAGATCAACAACACAGTTGGCCACACAGCTGTGCAGTCTGCCTCCAAATGGCCATCGATCTTTCCAAAAGCTCCCATCTAAAGATATTCAGAAAATAAACAACGTATCTGAGGTGGGATTTTTTTTTTCTTTCTCTACCCTCAGTTTTTTTTTTCTTTTTATTTTACATTAATTCACTGTGTATCACCGCAGCATACAGAGTTTTCCCATCCAGAATGCACAGTATATTGGCTCCACCAAAGGTGTGACCATACATGTTGTCATCAACAAATAATTGTCCATTTCTTGTTTCTTACATCTTCTGCTTCTTTGTATCTGGGTGATTAAGAAGAACTGAATTTGTACATGGCCAAAAGTCCCTTTTGGACGGGGAGATGAGGAGAAGCGAAAGGACATACTTGTGGCTTTCACGGAGAGTGTAATAAAGGGGGTTGTAACTGCTTCCTGCAGGTAATACAGTTCAGATCTCGTCCTGGCTTTTGGAGTTAACACTGAACACCACTTTCCTCATTTTGCTATTGTGGGCATGAATATATTTAGCCTCTGGTAGACAATGAGAAAACATGAACTCATTAAAAATAATACAGTTTGAAGAAATGTGATGATGTCTATGTTTACACATTAACACGCCCCAGCCAGGTCTCCCGTGGCTCTGTCAAGTCAGATCCTGAGAGGCGTAAGGGATGAAAACAAGAATAAGAGTATTACTGTTTTACTAATGAATGTTTATTATTTGAGATGATCCCTTTAAAGTACAAAAGTTCTATGTACAATCATTCCGCTGTCGAGAGTCAAATTTAAATCATGTTAATGAGCAAAAGGTGGTAGCAACAGCCTGCTCAAAATAAAAATCACTGTTAAAATTGCTTTAAAAACTGTCATGGGAAGCAACGGTACGCCCAAGGATAGGGTTGGGATGTGACTGTGTAAAGCATCTCATCAAAGGGCTGAGTTTTTTATAAACAAACCCAAGAACAATCACTTTTACGACTGTCCCACTTTCAGCGCTTAGAATTCGGCAAAGCAAAAATAAATGGATTATTCATCTCAAAATATTCACTCTGAAAAATTATAGCAGAGTTTGGATCAGTCTTTCTGGGCTGCCATTTTAGTTTTCAGTCCGCGATTCGCGATTTTCCCTACTTGTAAAATACCAATAGGAGACTCTGTTTCCATAGTTCACCCCAAACACCAAAAACAAAACAAAACAAAACAAACAAGAAAACCCAGTGAGTATTGAATATAGTAGGAAGGTTTGTATTATATCCTTGCCTGCCAAGTGCTAGAAATTATATGTGGGGTATGGGATATTTCAATTAATCTGCAAAAACATGTTTTAGTAGGTTTTGGATTTTTTTTTTTTTTGAGGTTTTTGGTTTAGGGTAAGACAGGGTACTCACTGGAGAGAGTGAGCAAGACAAAGATTGTGAAAGGAAAAGTGAGAAATCACCTCCCAGGGGGGATGGTCACGCTGCAATCCCTTCTCCATTCTCCTCGTGGGATCTTGGACATGCACATGCAGGTGCCCAGTGTGAGTTTCAAACCACCAGGCCCGGGATTTGAACCATGGTCTCCCATGTG
>NW_006159551.1:1228492-1250893 GCF_000334495.1 Tupaia belangeri chinensis | reverse complement strand
TTGTTTTTTTTTTTTTTTGAGAAGTTTTTGTTATAGGGCGCATGTGCTCGGCAGACAGACAGAGAAAGACAGAGAGACAGAAAGCGAGAAATCACTCCCAGGGGGGATGGCCACGCCACAATCCCTTCTCCTCCATTCTCCTCTCGGGATCATAGGCATGCATGCACACGCGCCCAGTGTGAGTTTCAGCCACCGGGTCCGGGACTTGAACTGCGGTCAACTACATGGGAGTCCAGCAAAATAGCCATTATGCTAACTGCTGGTCCCCCATCCCTTTTGTAGGTTTTAATACCCTTTCTCAACAATGAAAACTGAAGCTCACTGAACTTGAATTTAGGTCTTCTAAAACACTTTTCCAAAGAAGGAAATAACACAGGCTTTAAGTTTGTGTGACCTAACTTCACCATGTCAAACCTTAGTTAGGTACCTGGAATTCTAAGAAAATCCTGTGTGGCCAGAAATGGCATTCTATACCAACTGCAAGCAAAGCACTGAGACTACACACAGGAAGACAGGCTACATAAGGGACTAGCAATGCCAGACCAGCACACAGGTGCTAAGAGTTGAATTGTGTTTCCCTCACTGAAAAAGATACATTGGAGTCCTAACCCCCATACAGTCATGGTTCTGTGGAGCGACAATACCAAGAAGATATATAAGAGGGGTCTGCAAAGAGTTTATGAAAAATGCATATTATGAAAAAATGATGCATGAATTTCAAAATTCGTTACACCAAAATAAACTTAAACTTTAATTCCAATTTTCCACAAACTTATTAAAAGTTTCCACATAAATAAAACTAGGAGAGGAGTTTTATTATGAGAATTGATTCATGCAATTATAGCTACTGAGAAGTCTCCCAACTGGCCACCTGCAAGCTGGAGACCCTGGGATGCTGGTGGCATGACCCCATCCTAGTCCAATGGCCTCAGAGGCAGGGAAGTCTATGATGTAATTCTCAGTTTGAGGACAACAGCCCAAGAACCTGGGAGTGTGGGGTGCAGGGTGTTACTGGTTCAAGTCCTGAAGTCCAAAGGCAGGGGAATCTTGCATTCTGACAGCCAAGGCAACACAAACAATCTACTTGACTCTCCTATAAAAGATCAATCCTCGGGACCAGCAGTTAGTGAAATGGCTGTGTCGCTGGACTCCCATGCAGTTGACCATGGTTCAAATCCCAGACCCAGTGGCTTAAACTCACACCGGGCACATGTGTGTGTGTGTGTGCCCAAGATCCCCAGAGGAGAATGGACGAGAAGGGATTGGGCCATAGCCATTCCCCCTGGGGGGGGATTTCTCGCTTTCTGTTTCTCTGTCTCTCTCTGTCTTTCTGGTGAGCACATGTGCCCTATAGCAAAAAACTCAAAAAAAAAAAAAATACACCTTCTGTATTTGTTCCCTCTGGTCCCCCTATAGGTTGGCTGGCACAAGCCCATGCTGAGGGTGGATTTTCCCCTCTTAGTTTACTCAGACTCACATTTTAATCTCCTCTAGAAACATACCACAAACATACCCAGTCATGGTTTAACATGGTTTATTTAACAGGTGACTAGGTATTTTGTAATCCAGCCAAGTTGACAACCAAAACTAACTGTCATGCCCCTCGTACCTCAGAATGTGGTCTTATTTAGAAATGGGATTTTCACAGAGATAATGAAGTAAAAATGAAGTAATTGGGGTGGGCTGTAATCTACTATGCCTGCTGTCCTTATAAACAGGGAGAAATTTGAACACAGAGACAGACAGACACAAGGAGAATGCCATGAAAAGATTGGAGTTAAGCTGCGACATGGTAGTGATCCACCAGATGCTAAGACACAGCCCTAGAACAGATCTTTTCCAGTTCCTTAAGAGAGCGTGTGGCCCTGCTAGCACCTTGATCTCAGAACTCCAGCCTCCAGGACTGTATGTTGTTTAAGACGCCCGGTCCATGGTACTTTATTAAGTGGCCAGAGGAAATGAATACAAGGAGTAAGGATATGGTGCCATGAAAGCCGTCTATTTACGACTCCCTATTAGAAAGGAAGTATCTTGGTCTGTTTTGTGCTGCTCTACCAGAATGCCTGAGACTGGGTAATTTATAAACAATAGAGATTTCTTTCTCACAGGTCTGGGGGGCTGGGAATCTAAATCTGAGAGGCAAGCTTGAGGCAAGGACCCTTTGGCTGTGTCAAACATGGCAGAAGGCATCACATGGTGGGAAGGCAAGAGCAAGAGCAGGCTGGACTCACCATTTTACAAGGAACCCACTTCTGAGATAATGAATCTTGCCTTGCATTAATGGCATGAATCCATATATGAGGGTGGCGCCCCCAGGACCTAAATGGCTCCCATTAGGCCCCATGTCCTACCACTGCCACACTGGAAATCACATTTCCAATGAGGGACACATTCAAACCACGCCAATCACCTCACTCACCTCTAAGTCCTTTTTCACTTTTTGAACTATTGATTTTATTTGCTATTATTATTGTTATTTTTAATTTGACCAGAGAGAGACAGAGAGAAAGGGAAAGTGAGAAAGCAAGCTGCCAGGTCTGGGACTTGAACTGTGGTTGACCATGTGGGATTGGCTGGCACAAGCCCATGCTGAGGGTGGATTTTCCCCTCTTAGTTTACTCAGACTCACATTTTAATCTCCTCTAGAAACATACCACAAACATACCCAGTCATGGTTTAACATGGTTTATTTAACAGGTGACTAGGTATTTTGTAATCCAGCCAAGTTGACAACCAAAACTAACTGTCATGCCCCTCGTACCTCAGAATGTGGTCTTATTTAGAAATGGGATTTTCACAGAGATAATGAAGTAAAAATGAAGTAATTGGGGTGGGCTGTAATCTACTATGCCTGCTGTCCTTATAAACAGGGAGAAATTTGAACACAGAGACAGACAGACACAAGGAGAATGCCATGAAAAGATTGGAGTTAAGCTGCGACATGGTAGTGATCCACCAGATGCTAAGACACAGCCCTAGAACAGATCTTTTCCAGTTCCTTAAGAGAGCGTGTGGCCCTGCTAGCACCTTGATCTCAGAACTCCAGCCTCCAGGACTGTATGTTGTTTAAGACGCCCGGTCCATGGTACTTTATTAAGTGGCCAGAGGAAATGAATACAAGGAGTAAGGATATGGTGCCATGAAAGCCGTCTATTTACGACTCCCTATTAGAAAGGAAGTATCTTGGTCTGTTTTGTGCTGCTCTACCAGAATGCCTGAGACTGGGTAATTTATAAACAATAGAGATTTCTTTCTCACAGGTCTGGGGGGCTGGGAATCTAAATCTGAGAGGCAAGCTTGAGGCAAGGACCCTTTGGCTGTGTCAAACATGGCAGAAGGCATCACATGGTGGGAAGGCAAGAGCAAGAGCAGGCTGGACTCACCATTTTACAAGGAACCCACTTCTGAGATAATGAATCTTGCCTTGCATTAATGGCATGAATCCATATATGAGGGTGGCGCCCCCAGGACCTAAATGGCTCCCATTAGGCCCCATGTCCTACCACTGCCACACTGGAAATCACATTTCCAATGAGGGACACATTCAAACCACGCCAATCACCTCACTCACCTCTAAGTCCTTTTTCACTTTTTGAACTATTGATTTTATTTGCTATTATTATTGTTATTTTTAATTTGACCAGAGAGAGACAGAGAGAAAGGGAAAGTGAGAAAGCAAGCTGCCAGGTCTGGGACTTGAACTGTGGTTGACCATGTGGGAGTCCAGCACCTTAACCACTGTGCCATCTGCCTGCCCCTCTAAATCCCTAGCCCAATGCCTAACATATAAGATGCTCAGTTAAAAAAAAAAAAGAACCAAGTAATCTGGAGACAATAATACAATGGGAAATTTCCCTGTTGTCAATGTTTTACCAAATCAGCACACACACACTGCTTTTACAGGTATTTTTATTTTATTTTACTTATTATTACTTTTTTTTAATTTGCTGCAGGGCTTATGTGCTCACCAGAGACAGAGAGAGAGAAAGTGAGAAAGCAAGCCACCAGATCTAGGACTTGAACTGCAGTCAGCCATGTGGGATCCAGTGCCTTAGTTACCACACCACCTCCTGGCCCCACAGGTATTCTTTAGAAGAGAAAACGAAGAATTAATGCATACGCAGAGTGCACAGAGTGCAGGAGGAGGCAAGATGGGAGAACCTAGCGAGCTGGAAAATGAATAGACATCCTGAGTGAGGAAGCGCTTTTGTAGCATCTGGGTTTGCCATCATATCTCTAGGGAGCCCAGAGGAAAATTAAAGTGAAGGAGAAGATTATTATTAACCTTGAGAGGATTTAGTTTTAGAGGCAACTCGGGCTAACATGTTTACAGTGCTGAAGGCACAAATGCAATTTACTCTGTGACTGAACGCCATCAGCTGAGGTTACCCTACTCATTTTGAAACCGTGTCTCACTGTAAGTGTGTTTCTTGGTATCCCACTCTTTGTGTAAAACATTTTTAGATAAATATCATATTTCCGCCGTTGATTCATGAACCATCGCTAAGAAAAACTGTAAAATTAGTACACTGGTGGGGTTTAACTATCTGAAAGGATGGCTCCTAAATTTAAAAAGTTAAGGAGTGTAGTTTATGTGAGATGACCTGATAGTTCTCCAAAACCAGGTTGACGAGGCTCAGGGGCAGCTGTGAGATCTTCTTCCAGCAGTTTCTCACTCATAGCCACCCAGAAGCCTCAGAAGCCTCTAAAGAAATTCACATTGGAGGCTTCTGTAGAAATGGAGACTCTTAGCATGTGATCAGGTTACAGCTGAACCTCAAAACAGTTCTCATGAGGGACCAGTGGTTAGCGCAATGGCTATGTCTCTGGACTCCCATGTAGTCAACTGCGGTTCAAGTCCTGGACCTGGAAACTTAAAACTCACGCCAGGCACATATGCGTGTGTGCCTAAGATCCTAAGAGGAGAATGGAGGAGAAGGGATTGTGGCATGGCCATGCCCCGGGAGTTGAGTTCTCGCTTTCTGTCTCTCTGTCTCTCTCTGTCTGACGAGCGCACGTGCCCTATGGCAAAAACCTCTCAAAAAAAAAAAAAGCTCCCATGAAAGCCAACACACTTGAATCTGAAAATAATAATGACGGCTATGATGTGAATTTGCTGCCTGTTTGCTCCACACGACCGAATGGTTGCCTAATGTATTAAATCACCATGAAGATCCAGGTAATACAGGAATTATTCTTTTATAAAGACGCTAAACTATGTCAAGGAACATGCCTGGGTCCATCCAGCTATGAAGTGGCAGCACCAATATTTGAACCTGCATCTCCGACTCTCAGGTATTCCTTTCCCAATGCCAGATTCTGCTGTATATGGTCTTATTTTCTATTTTTTTTCCAAATTATTTATTTAATTTTATTTATTCATTTATTTTAATTTGACCAGAGGGAGAGAGAGAGAAAGTGAAAGAGCAAGCCACCAGGTCTGGGACTCAAACCATGACTGGCCACATGGGAGTGTCCGGTGCCTTAGCCATTACGCCACCTGCTGGTCCTCGATACTGTCTCATTTTCTATTACCCATAACATGATTGTTAATAAAAGAGAAACCGGGGCCCAGCCAAGATGGTGCAGGCTGTGGGGCCAGCTGTGTGATACTGGAGCTCTAAGTGTGTGGGGGGGGGCGGTCAGACTTGGATCCTGGAGCCATCTGAGCACAATGGGCCCACCCACGTGTGCCTGTGATACTGGCTGAACTCTGGGGATGAGGGTCAGGAGGGAGTCCCGGCGAGATGAGGCCCAGTCAAGTTCTGTCTCTCCATCTCTAAACAAGAAGGAAGGAAACTTCAAAACAAAAAACAAAACAAAACAAAAGTGTAACTAGAAGCCATCATCTCTAGATCTGGGAGTCATTTCTTTATTCTTTCACTTTGTACAGGGAAAGGGCTACGAATGTGTCTTACCGTGATTAAAAGGTCAGAGAAAGCAGTAAGTATAAGTTATGCTACAGCCACCATCCATGCTGGACTTCTGAAGGGCAGCCCTCATTTGAAAAACTTGGACCACTAAGTTTATTTAGACCACTTGTTTCCACTTAGGATGCAGACAATGTGGTTACCACAAGAGAGAAGTAGAATAAAAAATATATATTAGGTACATCAGAGCCATTCAGACTTTCAGTTTCTGTATAGAATTGAAGGAAAAAAAAAAAAGTGGGGACCAGCAGGTGACATGGTGGTTAAAGTGTTGGACACACCCACATGGCTGACATGGTTCAAGTCCCAAACCTGGAGGCTTGCTTTCTCTCTCTCCTCTCTTTCTCTCTCTCTCTCTCTCTCACTCATCAAATTAAAATAAATGAACAAATAAAATTAAATAAATAATTAACTAAAAACAAGCAAACAAACAAACAAACAAAAAGCAAAAGTCTTGTGCAAAACCGTAAATAGCCTTGGGCTAGCCAGAACATGTTAAGGCAGTCAGATCCCACATGGCAGATGCTATAGTTTGAGTCCTGGACCCTGTTGCTTGGAAACCATGCCAAACATGCCTGAAAGGATTTTGGCATGGCTAGGGAGAAGGGATTGTGGAGAAGCGATTATAGCATGGCTATTTCCTCTGAGGGATGCATCCTCCCTCCCTCTCTCCCTCTCCCTCTCTCTCTTTCTCTCTCTCTCTCTCTCTCTCTGGCACTCTCCGGCAAGCACATGTGCCATAATAGCAAAAATATTTTTAAATAATAAGTAAACAGCCTCTAGGAATGACCAAACATTCTGTTTTAAACACCCATACACTGGCCCAGTGTTAAATGACACAGTCAACAGTATACTGGACTGCAGCTGGAAGCTACATGGCTAACTCTGCAGGTTCGAATCCTCAGCTAAGCTGACCTGGAACACATGTCCTGCACATGCCCACAATCCTGAAGAGTTAGACACTCAGGGAAGAAGATGGTGGCAGGCTGAGACACTGTAAGGGGTAACCCCCACCTTGTCACATGTACCCATGCACACTCTTTATCATAAATAAAAAATAAAACTTTTTAAAAACTACCATAAACATAATGATGAAAATTTATGATAGCTCAACTCAAAGAAAAAAAAAATGCAATGAAAAAAAATAGACAATTCAGATTTAGCTCTACAAAGTAAAATTCAAAATCTAACAGGATAATTGTTACAGGAAAAGGAAATACAGTTTCCCAAGGATCAACTATGCACCAGATACATTACATAAAATCTCATTTAGTCGTTGCTCCCATTATGCAGCTCAGGAAAAAAGTGCTCTAAGAGGCAAAGTAAATTGCCTGACATAGTAAGTGGCAGAGCCAATCTAGGGCTGTCATTTCAAAGCCAAAAGCTGTCATTTGTCCCCTGAATTTTTTTTTTTAGAGGTTTTTGCTATAGGGCCGTGTGCGCTCACCAGAAAGACAGAGAGAGACAAAGAGACAGAAAGCAAGAAATCACCCCCCAGGGGGAATGGCCACACCACAATCCCTTCTCCTCCATTCTCCTCTCGGGATCTTGGGCATGCATGCACACGCACCCGGCGTGAGTTTAAGCAGCCGGATCCAGGACTCGAACTGCGGTAGACTATGTGGGAGTCCAGCAACATAGCCATTACGCTAACTGCTGGTCCCCCCCTGAATTTTTTTAAGCTTTTTGCTATAGGCCATGTGTGCTCACCAGAGAGAGAAAGAAATCACCCCTCAAGGGGACGGCAATGCCACAATCCCTTCTTCCTCTCTACTTTTGGGATTTGGGGGCATGCAAGCACATGTGCATGGTGTGATTAATCAAAAGCTGCTGAGTCTGGGATTCAAACCATTTAACCAGCCATGTGGAATCCAGTGTTTTAACCTCCATACTCCATGCTGGCCCTCCACTGAATTGATTTTTAAAAAGCTTGTATTTATTATAATTTGACCACAGAGGGACAGAGAGAGAGAGAAAGTGAGAAAGCAAGCCACCAGGTTCGGGACTCAAACTGTGATTGACCATATGGGAGTGTCCAGCATCTTGACCACTACACACCACCTGCTAGTCCCCTCCACTGAATTAATTTTAAATCCGCACTCATTTTAATCTTAATCTGTCATACGCAGACCACGTGTGGGGAACAAAGAAAAGAATCAAGCCTGCATTAGCAGGGACCAATCTCAGAGAAGGAGGACAGAAAAATGACTTAGCTTTGAAAAAGGAAAAGTTACTTTCATTTAGTTTCAGTTCATGTCTATAAAGCACTTTACCAGAGCATTTTATAATTCGATGCGATAGTCTTATAAGAGTAATAGATTAGAAGACTAGCATGGCATTGTTCATATTATACCAGATTTTAATTCCTCAACAAGTACAGAAAAATTCAGAGAGCGAGATCACTCCTCCCAAAAGGGTTAGTTTGAAGAAATACAGAATTTGCTAATAATTCTACTTTTGCTGTTTTCTTAAGACTATCTTTGAAGTACTGAGACAGTCATGTTTAAAACCTGATAGGTATCGGTAGAAAGGAGGTGTATTTTGTTCTCCATTTAGAATACACAATCTCTTGGGTGCCTACAGTCTTGGCTTCCATTCTGTTCGAACTAACAAAAAGAGTCAAATTACAGCATGAAAGAGTGTAAGTGTTCCTGGATTTATTTCCATTTTATTTTATTTTTCCATGAGCCCTAAAAAAAATTCAAATTCTAGAATGTAAAAGACACAAATTGTTAAAGGATGAAGATGCTATCTACTCTCCCTTGATGCATTGGGACTTGAGTATTTTTTGGTGGTTACATTTAATTCATAACATGGCAGAGGCAGCACACAAACAGATTTGCAGCTTCTTTTTAATAAGTGCTAATACATTTATGCCGTTCTTGCCAGACTCCCCTTCTACAAACATTTGGCTTCCCAGATTATATCCATGAAAATTAATGATCTGTCGCTGGGCTTGCCTCCGTCCTAATGAAGTAGTTACTCAGAGTGATTGAAGTCAGGTGTGAGGAATTTGCTTCTCCTGTGGATGATAAAGCCCTTCCTCATGCTTTGCACAAATTTAATTAGGTGAAAGAAAAAAAATTAATTACTGCCACACAATGATTTTGCATTTTCAACAAGTGAAAAGGGCTTTGTTGGTATTTGAAAGCTTTTCTGCAGAGAAATGGCAATAAACAGAAGACATATCAAAAATTCAAATACATTTGTAATTGCTTGGCTCTGTGAGAAGCAAAACGTGTGATTTATGAAGTGAATGTCTCTACTGAACAACTTACAATTCACGAGGCTAAGTGCTATGAAAAAAAAGAAAAGGAAAAGTGTGTGTGGGAGGGATGACCGAGCGTAACCAAAGGTAGAAGTGAAAGGCTTAGGTTAAGTGGGCTATCAGTGGAGGCCCTTTAAGGGGATGGCCTTCCTGCTAAGATCTGTTTGCAGCCAAGGGCTGGCCAGGAGGACGTATGGAGAAAGGATGGGTCAGACTGAGGGAACCCAGCACAAAGGCCTGCAGGCAGGAACAAGTTTGTCACCTTAGGGAGGCAAGGGTTCCCAACACAAGTAACGCTTTGAGCCGGATAACTCATTGCACTGGGCATCGTCCTGTGTGTTGTGACAGTGACATACTTAGCAGCATCACTGGCCTTTACCTACTAAATGCCAGTGGTATCCCCCTCCCTGTGATTATGCTGGCCAAAATGTCTCTAGACTTTGCCAAATGTCTCCTGAAGAGCAACCCCACCCATGATTGAGAATCACTGTGTTAGAAGAAAAAATGTGCACCCTGTAGCAGTGAGCAAGGGAGAGAACTCTGAATGTACAGGGCAGAAATACAAGTCAGCCAGACCATAATTCCTCCAGGCTAGTACTTGGGCCCATGACCTCTGAGATCCCGGCCCTCTGACCTGCTGCAGAGTTGATGTCAAGTGACAGCCTCACACAGGACAAACTGCAGTCTGACAACAGTTACCTTTCTCAAGGGACTAGGGTACACCTGGGGTCTTAAATCCCCTACTGTTGGGGCTGGAGGTAACGTGGTGGTTGGAGTGCTAGACTCCCACAGGGCCGACTGCAGTTCAAGTCCTGGGCCTGGTGACTTGCTTTCTTATTTTCCATTTCTCGCTCTTTCTCTGGCCAACTTAAAATAATAATAATAATAACAACAACAACAAATAAAATTAAATAAATAATTCTTTTTTTAAAATGTCCTACTGCAGCCCCACCCCATCCCAGTCTGCCTTCATGGGCTCTGCCTGGCTCTTTCTTTCTTTCTTTCTTTCTTTCTTTCTTTCTTTCTTTCTTTCTTTCTTTCATTCATTCATTCATTCATTTGTTTAATCATTTATGGAGAGGTTTTTGCTATAGGGCATATGTGCTCGCCAGAAAGACAGAGGCAGACAGAGAGACAGAAAGTGAGAAATCACCCCCCAGAGAGGATGGTCATGCTGCAATCCCTTCTCCTCCATTCTCCTCTTGGGATCTTGAGCACACATGCACACGCACCCAGCATGAGTTTAAGCCACCAGGTCCGGTACTTGAACTGCGGTCAGCTACATGGGAGACCAGCGACATAGCCATTAAGCAAACTACTGATCCCTCTGCCTGGCTATTTTAGCCAGTCAGTCATCACAGAAGAAAGAGAACTTATCATCTCAGAAACCAAGAGAGCTAAGTGGTCTAAGACCTTAGAGAAAAGGGTTTTCACAAAAGTGGAGATTGTAGAAGATACCTTTGTAAGGTTAAGAAAGAAATAGGCCATGAACAAATAAAGATACAGTGATTCAAATTTTCATGCATATTCTTGAAGTCTGTTTTGTTTCTTTATACATGAAATGGGATTATTGTTATTAAATGCCTGCTTAGTCACCAGATAGGTTTGGGGAAAATAAATTATGATAGCATGCCTCTAAATAAACCATTAGAAATCACAGACAAGGTCCAGTCACTGTGGCACAGAAGTAACACAAAGGCCCTGCTAGCCTGGAAGCCCTATGGCAAGAGTGGATTCCAGGGTCAGCCGGAAACACACCAGGCATGCCTCCTCCTCAGGCACTGGAGGGCTGGGGAAAAGGGATCGCAGCATGACAAGACCCTGTTAAAGGTGCTTCTGTCCCCCTCTTTCTGTATCAGACATGTACACATGCCCTCTATCATTAAAAAGAAAAAAAAAGAAAACAGGAAAAAGACAGGGACCAGCAGTTGGTGTAATGACTATGTTGCTGGACTACCACGGAGTCGACCGCAATTCGAGTCCCTGACCCGGTGGCTTAAACTCACGCCGGGCATGTGTGCATGCATGCCTAAGATACTGAGAGGAGAATGAAGGAGAAGGGATTGCAGCATGGCCATTCCCCCTGGGGGTGATTTCTTGCTTTCTGTCTCTCCATCTCTCTGTCTATCTCTGTCTTTCTGGTGAGCACATGTACCCTATAGCAATAACTTCTCCAAAAAAGAAAAATAAATGAAAGGAAAAAAGACAGATGGTAAAAAAGAAGACAGAGAAGCACGTGGAGCAGAAGCAGCAGTGGATTACCCATAGGAAGTTCATTTTGCTCCAGGATAAATTGATCATGTAGAATTATGGAATATTCTGAATGAGAGCAGGACTCAGTTGGGTCTTTCCCCAAACCTGGATAATGCTCCATAAAGCCTGTGCCAGCAAAATGCCCATTCTAATCCTTTCTTTAGACGAATTTGACTGAAATAAATACATCATGTATTTAAAGAGAGTCTATAAATAGTACTGTTTGGGCATACTTACTTTTATTCTTCTGCGCCATATCTCCCAAAAGTCAAATTTTTATAAGAACTTGTATAAAAGAAGGTGAGTACAATTACAGTTTTATTATCCTGGGTATAATAAGAATGCCTGTTTTTGCTTTGTTTTGTTTTGTTTCTTTGTTTGTTTTAAATTTTTAGGGTTTTGCCATAAGGTGCATGTGCTCACTGGAGAGAGAGAGAGACAGTGAGAAAAAAAAGTGAGCAACCACCCCCTGGTGGGGATGGCCACACCGCAATCCCTTCTCCCTTCACCTCTTGGAATTTTGGGCATGCATGTACACACACACACACACACACACACACACACACACACGGCATAATTTTCAAGCCACCAGGTCCAAGACTCGAACTACAGTTAACCATGTGCAAGTCCAGCACCTTAACCAGTATGCTACCTACTGGCCCTAAAAACCTTAAGTCTTAACACCCAAATGCAACAATGTTGGAGACCGGGCCTCAATCAAAGTGATTAGGTAAGGAGAGCTCTGTCATTGCAAATAGATTCTAGTCATCCCTGTGGAGTGGGTTAGCATCACAAGAGAGGGGTTATTATAAAAGTAAGTTTGGCCCTTCTTGCTCTCTCGCTCTCACCCTCTCGCCCTTCCACCTTCTGCCATCAGATGGCGCAGCACAAAATTTTATCCTCACGAAAGCTGGCACCATGCTGTGGGATTTAGCAGCCTCTGAAGCCATGCTGAATGTTCCTGTTCGTTGGAAATCACCCAGTCTGCAGTGTTCCATCCGAGCATCACAAAGCGGACTAGGACATTTGCACAGCTACAGTGAACGAGGCCAGATTTGAACCCAGGCAGGGTCTGCTAGCCTGCCATTCCCCATACTGCTTTTCAGCTTCAGAGGGAGGAATCACAAGGGTTGTTTGGTTGGTTTGGTTTATGTATTTAGGTTGAAATAAGCAACAAAATTCTCTGGAGAATCAGAGGGCTTAAGGCACAGAAAATGGAGTTCAGGATACTCGTAGGAGAAAAAGGTTCCTGGCTGTTTTCAAAAATATCACACTGGATGATTTTATATATATACATACACACACACACACATATATATATATATATGGTAATTGAATTTCTGATCTATCTTCTGTTTATTGCCATTTCTCGGCAGAAAAGCTTTCAAATACCAACAAAGCATTTTTTTACTTGTTGAAAATACAAAATCATTGTGCGGTAGTCATTAATTTTTTAATATACATGCACAAATAGCTACTGAATAGAAGAGCAAAATGTGGATTGTGGTCTCTAAAATTTTAAGAAAATATTAACGGGTTGCTAACTGGCTAACAGTCAACTGCTAATGTCTTTCCTTTTAAAGAAGTTCAGTTATTTCTTCTATGAGAGAAACAGCAAGAGAGAGTGAGGGAGAGACAGTCCCCCCGCGACAGGCTTTTGAGGCCACAACTACCCCCAGCCTTAAGCCAGCCCCAGGTCATGGGCATGCAGGTGCCCAGTGTACTCAGCGAGAAGGTCTCTGGGCTTCATCTGGAAACCGTCCTATGTGGGATCACATCCTAGAGCATCACGCTTGCCCCCTGTACCACCATCCGGCCCTCCTCGACTGCTAATTTCCAGTAATAATAATAATAATAATGGTGAGAACTAAGGGGGTAGGGGGAGGAAGGGTTAACCTCAAAGGAGACTTTCCATTCAACTGGTTCAATTTCACCACACAGCGTCTGACATCAAATAAATATGCCTTTGAGCTCCAGAAACCTTCCCTCTGTTGTGTTCTCCGTTTCCATGCTCACTTTACTCTCTCGGGTGTTAAGCCCATCGGTGGCTTTTCATTGTCCTGAGTTCTCTGAAACTCAATAAAAGGACACGGTACTCTGCAGAGGAACACCTGAGTAATGCTATTTCAGGTTTCGTAGGCATCACATAACAAAACCCGTGGTTTCATCCTTGACATAAATGTATTCCCTAATTAAATGACGCTTCATAGACTTTCTGTGGGCCGTGCCAACCTCACAGTAGATACTAAAAGAAATAATGTTACTGGGATAGCATCGGAGTGGAAAGAGCATACACAGGTGAGAGATGGCAGGGCTACACACCTTGCTTTTGTCAGGTGTCAATGTAAAAGAATAAACAGCAGCTTTCATGAGTTCTCTAGTCATCTGTCCATTTTAATGCTTGCAGATTATAACAGCATGAAAACTTATTTTGTTCTTTTCCCCAGCACCTAACTGCATCAAGCACCATGCAAGTACTTGAAATATATAAATAAATGCTTCTTTAGTGAGGGTATGAATGCTTTGACCAGAAGAATGGCTAAAGTTTATTGAGTGATCTATCTGTTCCGAAATAGAAGAAAGGACAAACATCGGTAGGCAAAGAGTTATAGGAAAAGGTTATGATCCATGCCTAAACGAGGAAGGACCACAGCAGACTCTAAGGCCCAGAACTGATTCAAAGCAAACTCCATTATTCAGTCAGCAAACAGTCATCAACAGTGACTTGACTTTGTTCCAGAAACTGTGCTACACATTACAGAACCTTTATTAACCTTCACGATTATCAGGTAAAATAAGCACCTAGCCTTTTTCATTTTTAAACAGATTAGGAACGATAGCCCAGAGAGATAAAGTTTCTTACCCAGGCCATGGGCCTCATAAAAGGCACCCCTAGTTAGAGGGCCAGCAGGTGGCATGGTGGGGAAGGTACTGGACTCCCACATGGCCAACCACTGTTTGAGTCCCAGACCTGATGGCTTTCTTTCCCACTTTCTTTCTCTGTCTCCTTCTGTCTTTCTGGTGAGCATAGGAGCCCTATAGCAAATTAAATAATAATAATAATAATAAATAAAGTTAAATAAATAATTCTTAAAAAAAATAATGGCACTCCTGGGACTCACACAGATCAGCCTATGTCCTAGTAAGAGCCCAACAAATGACCTTCGGGGATGCTGATGAGACGATGTGTTGCCTTCTCAGCATTTCCACAAAGCACATAACTCTCAATAAAGACTGTTGATTCAATGAGCCAAGTCAATTAAAACACAAATACATTTTTATTAGACTCACAAAAGAGGTGGGCAGACCTGTGGAAAAAGCTAAACCACCTTGGCATTTCTAAACTAGCCATGGATGAGGCCCTGAGCCAGACAAAGCTGCTTAAACCCAACTACAGTTTGTGTCTCCCAAATCTTCCTGTGTGAGTACTTTTCATGGTGTCAAAAGGTGGGGCCATTGGGAGTGATTAAGTGATTAGGGTAGGTCCTTATGATTGACTCCTGGTGGTTTATAAAAAAGGAGAAAGATATTAATAGGAGACATACATGAACACACAGAAATAAGCACTATATATATATATATATATATATATATATATATATATACACACACACACATATATTATGTGCTAAAGGGCACATGCACTTGCCAGAGAGAGAGGAGTGAGAAAGCACTCCTCATGAGGAATGCTCATGCTGCAATACCTTCTCTTTCATTTCCCCTTTCAGGATTCCGGATGAACATACGGATATACACCTGGAGTGTTCCTTAAGCCACCAGGTCTGAGACTTGAACCACACTGTCAGCCACATGGGATCCAACTGCCTTACCCACCATGCAACTGGCTGGCCCAAGAGGTACTCTTGTTCTCTCAGGATCCCACCAACTGGGAAATCTCATGAGATGTGACCTCTAGACTTGGACCTCCAAACCATGAGCTGAGTAAACCTCTGTTACCCAGACTCAAGTTGTCCCTGCTATGAGCAGCAGAAGAGACTAGAACAGATCCTGTGAAGTCAACACGGGACCCTCTTTGCTATAACTCTCTGGCTTTCCCTCTTCACCTAGGTAGCTCATGTTCCCTTTGGATCACAGATAGATCTCCACTGCCCCGGGGCATGCCCTCCCTGACTAAGCACATTCCCATGATCTGTCCTGATAGCATAAGCACCTCTCCTACAGAGAGTTTACCATGGTCAAGGTTTGATTGTGTGACCACATGGTTGACACCTCTGTCCCCCTGAGACTGTACACTCCCTCCTGGTGGCAGGTACTATGTTAAGTTTGGGACATGGTTGTGTCCCTATTGCCTGGACAGATAAAGCAGGCACCCAATAAAAATCTATTGGTGGGGTCAGCAGGTGGTATAGTGGTTAAAGCACTGGACTCCCACATGGCTGACCATGGTTCGAGTCTCGGCCCTGGTGTCATAAATATCATACTGGGCATATGTGCGTGTGTGCTCAAAATCCTAGGAGGAGAATGGAAGAGAAGGGACTGCACTGTGGCCATCCTCCTTGGGGAGTGATTTCTCACTTTCCCTTTCACTGTCTTTCTCTCTCTCGCCTCTCTAGAGAGTGCACAAACCCAATGGCAAAAACCTTCAGAATATTTTTTATTGGCTAGAAGAACAAAAGGTTCAATTCCCAGGATGGCAGGCAACAGACAAAAGCAGCTCCCAGCCCTCTGACATTCTTTTTAGGTAAACTTGGCCATGCACAATACAACACTAATGAGATTTCCGTGTCACGGACACCCAAGCTCTCGAGTCAGCCTTGCGTGCCAGCCTCATCTCACCTCTCCTTTCACTTTGAACCTGATTTCTTAGATGAGCAAATAGCTCTTTGGCAGAAAAGGCCAACCGAGCTGTCCAAAGGTTGCTGAAACATGTCGTAATGAATGTAATGACTTCTACATGTTTATTGGCTTCTACACATTATCTGCCGCTGTTTGGGAACACTTTCTAGTACACCACGGACAACAAAGAGAACCCACAGAGAAGACTGACCACATGCACTCCCATCAGACCACATGGGGAAGGCACATTAAACTTCAGAGTTTTTTCCTGAGTTCGAAGCAAAAATGGAGCTGATCAAGTATTCGGATGAAAAGTGTTTCTATAGCAAAGCTGCTCACAACAGCCCTGAAAGGAAGAAATTGTTTTATTGTCGCTTCTATCATCCTCTTGCTACTAGAGTATTAAACAAAGCTGGTGAAGCACCCAGACACCCTTTTCAATTTCTATTTTAGCACAAGAAGCCTGTTCTTCCCCCAAGAACATGATATTAAGCCTCTGAGTGCAATTTATTCTGTTCCTTCACTCCGGGTGTTCTTTTCAAATCTTGGGCTCCCTGTCTTAGCCAAGGATCAGGGAATGGGTGGAAGTCCATGCAGGCTGCAGTGAAAGCTTTTTGCTATGCTATTTGTCACAGGACTTTATCTTTACATGCACTTCGTGGCCTGTGTCCATATTTGACCGAACTTCCCTCATGCATCCCGTACCCTTCCCAGTTCAGCGAAGGTTCTGTTTCTCAGATCCTAAGAACCTGCTGTGTCTTTCCTGCATTGAAATTAACAACTGCCACAGGAGATCAAGTTTCCCTGTCCCCCTCTTGCCAATCTACAAGCCCTCCCATGCCTGCATTTCCTGACTCCAGGTAGTCCTTGACTGGGCTGAACCAGATCTGGCTTTGAATCTCCAAGCTGAATCGTAGCTGTGCCACTTACTCAAGCATCTGCAAACTTTCTCCATAAAGGGTCATACACTATTTTAGTCTGGTGGGCTTGAAGGTCTCTGTCACCACTTCTACTGAACTCTGTTTTGGTAAAACAAAACCAGCCAGTCTATACATAGATCCATAAGTATAACTGTGTTCCCATAAGACTTTATCCATGCAAATTTGAATTCTTTGCATATTATGAAATGTAATTATTTTAAAGATTTTTTTCCCCTAGCAATTGAAATATTTTAAAAATGATGGAGTCAGCAAATAGTGTAGAGGTTAAGGGAAGTGGGTGTCTGGCTAACTGCTAATTCGAGTTCTGGACCTGGCGGCTTGAAAAATACACTGAGTGCACACACGGGATGCATGTGTGTGCATGTCCAAAATCCCGAGAAGAAAATGGAGGAGCAGGAATTGCAGCATGGCCATCCCCCCCTGCAGGGATGATTTCTCATTTTCTTTCTCTCTCTGTCTCTCTCTGGTAAGTGCATCCACCGTATAGCAAACTAAAATAAATAAAGTTAAAAATAAAAAAAAGTTCTTAGTTCTTGAGCTAAGGAGACAAACTAATGTGACCCGAGGACCATAGTTTGCTAACTCCTATGCTTGTTAACCGTGTGAGTTTGAGCACAGAATGACGCCTCGACGTAACTCAGGTTACAACCTAGAAAGTAAAGGACCTCCCTGATAAGGTGTTTGCTTTTTTATTTAAATTATTTATTTACATTCATTCACTATTCATCATTACAACATACAGAATGAGATTTCCCATCCAGAATACACTGTATATTGGCTCAATCAAGCTCATCAACATAAGTGTGATCGTCAACAAATAATTTTCTATTTCTTGTTTCCTGTATATTTTGCTTTTTTTTTTTCCATCCTTGATTCCCTACCTCTTGTGTCCCACTCTCCTCCCACACTGTCTCTGGTATCCAGGGTTGCTTCCTATGCCTTTTCCTCCCATTTCATTGATTCGCTAATGAACTTAATCTAAATATTTCCAACCGCAAGTGCTGCTGATATATACATATCCATGAACCCAAGTCTGACTTCAGGCATAAACCTCAGTGAGTAGAATGAACATACTATAAAGTAGCACCTAGCTGGGGCTCTAGACTTTACTGCATTCATCAAATATGCATTGTTTTTTATTTCAAGAAAAACAGTTTTCATGTTTATTTTTTCTCCTGAAACTTTTTTTCCTGATAAGGTTTTTACAGTGAAGATATTAGTTCATTCATTACAAGTACTATAGAATAGTACCTTGTACATAGTAAGCGTTCAGTGTTGCTCATGCTTAACAAGTTACTTGTAGGACTTATTCGAGCTCATAGTCTCTCTTTATATGCAGTCCTGTACTAAATGGTCCATCGTCTTCAACATCAGACTCCCTTCTCTAACTCTCCTGTCTACTGCCTTAGCCATACTGTGGAATCAAATCTTTTTTATTGGTCTCTCCAGACTTCAACAGCCCCTGTCATCCATCCTGCCTCATTGAACCGTATATGCATGATTCTAAAACCCAGATGTAACCGTGCCTTTCTTTTATCATGATCTCCCTTTGCTGCTTCCCCAAAATAACATCTGTGGACAATAAACACCAAGAAGTATAAAAATGTGTATTTTCTTTTAGAAAGAGTTACAGATTCAAAGCAGAGTAGAACGGGTCCAGCAGATGGCATAGTAGTTATGTCTCTGGACTCCCACATGGTTGAGTCCCGGACCCAGTGGATTGAAATTCACACCAGGTGTGTGCCCATCCATGCCCAAGATCCCAGGAGGAGGAAGGAAGAGAAGAGATTGCAAAATGGTCATCCCTTCTAGGGGGTGATTTCTTGTGCTCTCTCGCTCTCTCTCTCTCTCTCTTTTTCTCTCTCTCTCTCCAGCAAGCTCACATGGCCTAAGGCAAAAACCTCTTAAAATGTTTTTTTTAAAAAACAAATAAAAACAGGCCAGCAGGTGGTATAGTTGTTAAGGCACTGGACACACCCAAATGGCCAGCCACGGTTTGAGTCCTAGACCTGGTGGCTTGCTTTCTCACTTTCTGTCTGTCTCTGTGTCTCTCTGGCCAAATTAAAATAAATGAATGAATAAATAAAATAAAATAAATATTTTTTTAAAAAAATAAGGAAAAAAAACAAAAAAAAACCAAAAAGAGGGACCAGCAGGTGGTGTGATAGTTAAGGCACTAGACACTCTCACATGGCTGACCATAGTTCAAGTCCCAAACCTAGTGGCTTGCCTTCTCACTTTTTCTTTCTTTCTTCCCCTTCCTTCCTTCCTTCCTTCCTTCCTTCCTTCCTTCCTTCCTTCCTTTCTGTGTGTATGTCTCTATCTGATAAAATTAAAATAAATGACTGAATAAATAAATAAATAACTCAAAAAAAAAAAAACAGTAGAAAAAGCAGGATAAGGGGCTGGGAGGTGGGATGGTGGTTAAGGGCGCTGGACTCCCACATGACTGACCACAGTTTGAGTCCTGGACCCAGCGGCTTGCTTTTTCACTTTCCCTCTTTCTCTCTTACTCTGTCCCTCTCTGGTCAAATAAAATAAATTAATTAATAAATGTTAAATAAAATAATTCTTTAAAAAAAAGAAAACATTAAATAGACTATTGTTTTTACTGTAGCACTTTTCAGAACCCTTAATATGCTAATGAACATTATAAATCTCCAAGAGGTCGTTGACAATGGAGATAATCTCTCATATGTAATTGATTATGGTACCCTTTATCTCCAAGGACTTCTCTCCTAAGAAACAAACTGGAAAATGCAATTTCATGCAAATCCCTTAGCCTGACAGGTATGGGCTTCCATAGTCCAGTTCCCGAGATTGGCAAACCAGCCAGAATTCACTGGTCGCAAGAGCTCCTGTGGCTGTTACTTGCTGAGTATCCTGCTGTCTCCTTTGCTAGCTGCGTCCTCTACCTGGAATGCAGGTTGTTTCCTTGATCTGTCTTCCTTTTTATCCTGTAAGACATACTCCTTACCCTGGGCAAAGAGAATAGATTTGCCTTCAGTTTCTCCCGGAGACTTGTTCGTGCCTTGATCAGGTATGTATACATTGCTGTGGATAAGTATATATAGCCACTTGTTGGGTCTCCGAGACCTGAAAGTTGACGACTTCTTTGCATCCAGGAGGCTGCTCCTGGCAACTTTGCAGCCAACACCATGCCATAAGATGAATATATTGAATTACATCATTAACGCTATGGATACCGTTTAGATTACCATGGGTAAAAGTAAAAGAGAAGAAGGGAAGTCAGGAGGCTCATGAACGTTCAAAGAAGGCAAAAGAGATGACTGGTCTGAAGCCTAAGCTCTATCATAAACAGCACCAGACTGAGAAAATACAAATGAAAAAGATCAAGATGCATGAGATGAGAAACACCAACAAAAGAATGATGAAAAGACTCCACAAGGAGCAGTACCTGCCTATCTGTTGGACTGAGAAGGACAGCCCCAAGCTAAAGTAGTTTTCAATATAATTAAACAAAAATGGAAAGAGAAGGTGGGAAAATGGGAAATCCCTGTACCCAAGGTTCAAGCCTAGGTTGAAACAGAAGTGTTAAAAGTTATTCAAACAGGAAAGTGAAAGAAGAAGGCATGGAAGAGGATGGTTACAAAAGCCTGCTTTGTTGGAGATGGTTTTACTAGAAAACTACCTACATATGAAAGATTCATTAGGCCAATGGGCTTATGTTTCAAGAAGACCCACGTAACACATCCTAAACTGAAAGCCACCTTTTGCCTGCCAATACTTGGTGTAAAGAAGAATCCCTCATCCCCACTACATATAACTTTGGGTGTTATCACCAAAGGTGCTGTCATTGAGGTGAACGTGAGCAAGTTGGGCCTTGTGACACAAGGAGGCAAGGTTATTTGGGGGAAATATGCCCAAGTTACCAACAATCCTGAAAATGATGGATGCATAAAGGCTATCTTACTTGTTTGACAGCAGTTGAATACAAATAACTCCTTGTAATTTTGAAGATGATTCACCAGTCTGGAAAACCATCATGACACATGACAGATGTTTCTGAGTATAGCTGGTCTTACATGTCTGCAGTCATCAAAAAATTATTTATTAAATTGTACAAAAGCCTTAAAGTGACCTGGTTTTACAAAAAAAGTGTGTGTGTGTGTGTGTGTGTGTGTGTGTATATATATATATATATATATATACACATATACATACTATATATATGTATATACACATATATACACATATATATACACGTATACACACACACACAATGTCTTCAGAAGATTCATAGAAAACATATACGATGAAAAAGCTATGCATGAATTTTGAAATTTTTTGCACCAAAATAAACTCATATTTTAATTCCATTTGCTACAAACTCCCTTTCTCTTCTTGAAGGCCCCTGTACATATTATCTCCTGAAACGCAATCCTTGAGAGAATAAAACCATCTTCTCCTGTTCACTTAAAAATGACAGCTGTAAAGTCAAGTCTTCCATTTTCTGATCTGATTTTATGCCTCACAATCACCCCATGATGCAAACAGCACACATAGCGTTACTTGAATTTTATGTCTTGGAATAATTAGACTCAGAAAGGTAAATAAGTTATCCTCAAGCCCAAAGCTGAGGAAGTGTTAAAAAGCCAGACGCAACAGCTTTTAGCTCCCAGCTCAGTGATCTAGGGAGAAAGAGGACTTGAACTCGGATGGGATTCCAAAGGTAGGGGCTGGTGTGAGGACGTCATGGAGCATTGATGTTTCAACACCAGCAACAGCAAGAAGACAGGATGCTGCAGCCATAGCCATCTCTCAAGGCTGCAGGAGCAAGGATGGAAATGGTGTCACTAAAACCAAAGAGGAGGGAGGCCCAGGCAGACTCAGTTGATGAACTGCAGCCAATGTTTGCCTGCCACACAGGCATGGGAGAGGAAGTGGGTAAGAAATACCCCAGCGCCCCTCTTACTGTCTGTCAGTGTCCTGCTGTACCTCTCATTACCTAGGGCCACTTGGAGGTCAGGGTTTAACAAAGCACAGGTGACACAGTCCATAGGAGTCGGAGCCCTGGACCATGTGACAGGGCAGAGAGGAGCAGAGAATGGCTGTGGACAGGGGAGGGACCAGTTTAGAAGAAAGCAACCTAAGACATGAGTTACCACGGCTCACGCGAGACTACAAGCATCTCCCCGGTGTTACCCTGCAGTGGTGTCCACACAGTGCATGTGAAAGTGCCTTCCCTACA
>NW_006159551.1:1226631-1228272 GCF_000334495.1 Tupaia belangeri chinensis | reverse complement strand
CTACACTATTTCTCTCAATAGGACACCCTCTACTGACACCCTCTCCCGCCAATATGATCTCCTCGTACTTTGATAAGGACAGTTACACTATTAGAAAGGGTAGCTATTGGTTTTGCCTCCCGACATAGTGGTCCCTTTTTTGGTCATTGCACCTCAATTTTGCTTTTGGAAAGCCACCCCTCTCAGAGTATGGGATCCAGCCAGCCCTCTATTCTGGGGATCACCCTGGGGAATGTGACCCTGGCCTAGCCCATCCCTATGTCCCACCCTCTGGCTTCAGCAATGGGCCTTGGACGCAAAGTGGCCAAGCAAATCGGATTCAAAGACTTTTGCTAGAGATCTCGGGAAAGGAAAAGTATTTTCAGTTTTGGTATTCCCATATGAAAATGCAAATGCAGGGTTTCCAGAACACATTGTTTCATCTTATGGAGAGAGCTTGCCTGAGACGAAAGCTATGAAGAATGTATTGAATGTAAGAATGTACTGAATTATGGAACTAAGAGAAGGACGAGAGACAGACAGATAGATACTGACTGATTCCAAGACCCGAAAAAACTGAGTGCCTGAATTTAGCAGTGTCTGAAACAGTACTTCTGAGCTTTTCTGTGTATAAGCCACTGAAGTATTCTTTCGGGCTTTAAGGCAGTTTAAGTTCAATCTTGATTACTTGAAACTAAAACCTGTGTTCATACAGGTGGAGGATAACTAGGGCCCTCCTACTGGGATAGAGTGATGTGATAAAATCTGGAAATAAAGTCTCTCTTGAGAACTAGGCAAGACTGGTCTAAGAACATGCATTAACCTCTGAGGTGGGCGTCAGTTTAAGACCCCACACTGCTGATGGTGCCTCAGACTCTTGGTCTGGAAGAGGACACCATGGTCTCCTATGCTACGCCAGCCTGGGTGGTCTTCATATTCTCGCAAATGATTCCAGAACTCCAAAGGCATCTGACTGACTGTTTTAGGCAGAGTTCTCCAGAGAGACAGAATAGGATAGACAGATACACACTTGAAAAGGCATTTACTAGGGGAATTGGCTCACTTGATTTTAGAGGCTGAGATGTCTCAGTGCAGACCATTTACAAGCTGGTGAACCAGGACAGCTAGTCACACGGCTCAGTCCAAGTTTAAAAGCCCCAGAACCAAGAAAGTCAATGGTGTAAGGCTCAGGCCAGGGTCACTGGTGTGAGTCCTGGAGTTCAAAGGCTAGAAAGCCTGGACTGCTAAATCCAAAGGCAGGAGAAGAAGGGCGATCTGGTTGTGAGACAGAGAGCACAAGCATTCAGCCGTCCCTCTCCTCCTTTTGTTTCAGTCCCCCCTGAGCAGGATGGTGCCTGCTCATACTGAGGGCTGGTCTGCCCCACTCACACCCAGTCTCCTCTGGAAACACCCTCACTAATACACCTGGGGCAAACCAAACAATCCTTCGACTCAAAAGCAAAATTGCCTGGGTGTCCCTTTCAGAAGAGGGATACAGGGGCCAGCAGCTGGCATGGCGGTTATGTCACTGGACTCCATGCTGACTGCACTTTGAGTCTTAGACCTGGTGGCATGAAAATCATGCCAGGAGCATGTGCATGTGTGCCCAAGATCCCAAGAGGAAAAAGGATTATGGCATGCCCCCCCCCAGGGGGGTGATTT
>NW_006159551.1:1215717-1224706 GCF_000334495.1 Tupaia belangeri chinensis | reverse complement strand
CTACACTATTTCTCTCAATAGGACACCCTCTACTGACACCCTCTCCCGCCAATATGATCTCCTCGTACTTTGATAAGGACAGTTACACTATTAGAAAGGGTAGCTATTGGTTTTGCCTCCCGACATAGTGGTCCCTTTTTTGGTCATTGCACCTCAATTTTGCTTTTGGAAAGCCACCCCTCTCAGAGTATGGGATCCAGCCAGCCCTCTATTCTGGGGATCACCCTGGGGAATGTGACCCTGGCCTAGCCCATCCCTATGTCCCACCCTCTGGCTTCAGCAATGGGCCTTGGACGCAAAGTGGCCAAGCAAATCGGATTCAAAGACTTTTGCTAGAGATCTCGGGAAAGGAAAAGTATTTTCAGTTTTGGTATTCCCATATGAAAATGCAAATGCAGGGTTTCCAGAACACATTGTTTCATCTTATGGAGAGAGCTTGCCTGAGACGAAAGCTATGAAGAATGTATTGAATGTAAGAATGTACTGAATTATGGAACTAAGAGAAGGACGAGAGACAGACAGATAGATACTGACTGATTCCAAGACCCGAAAAAACTGAGTGCCTGAATTTAGCAGTGTCTGAAACAGTACTTCTGAGCTTTTCTGTGTATAAGCCACTGAAGTATTCTTTCGGGCTTTAAGGCAGTTTAAGTTCAATCTTGATTACTTGAAACTAAAACCTGTGTTCATACAGGTGGAGGATAACTAGGGCCCTCCTACTGGGATAGAGTGATGTGATAAAATCTGGAAATAAAGTCTCTCTTGAGAACTAGGCAAGACTGGTCTAAGAACATGCATTAACCTCTGAGGTGGGCGTCAGTTTAAGACCCCACACTGCTGATGGTGCCTCAGACTCTTGGTCTGGAAGAGGACACCATGGTCTCCTATGCTACGCCAGCCTGGGTGGTCTTCATATTCTCGCAAATGATTCCAGAACTCCAAAGGCATCTGACTGACTGTTTTAGGCAGAGTTCTCCAGAGAGACAGAATAGGATAGACAGATACACACTTGAAAAGGCATTTACTAGGGGAATTGGCTCACTTGATTTTAGAGGCTGAGATGTCTCAGTGCAGACCATTTACAAGCTGGTGAACCAGGACAGCTAGTCACACGGCTCAGTCCAAGTTTAAAAGCCCCAGAACCAAGAAAGTCAATGGTGTAAGGCTCAGGCCAGGGTCACTGGTGTGAGTCCTGGAGTTCAAAGGCTAGAAAGCCTGGACTGCTAAATCCAAAGGCAGGAGAAGAAGGGCGATCTGGTTGTGAGACAGAGAGCACAAGCATTCAGCCGTCCCTCTCCTCCTTTTGTTTCAGTCCCCCCTGAGCAGGATGGTGCCTGCTCATACTGAGGGCTGGTCTGCCCCACTCACACCCAGTCTCCTCTGGAAACACCCTCACTAATACACCTGGGGCAAACCAAACAATCCTTCGACTCAAAAGCAAAATTGCCTGGGTGTCCCTTTCAGAAGAGGGATACAGGGGCCAGCAGCTGGATGGCATGCCCCCCCCCAGGGGGGGGATTTCTCATTTTCCCTCTCTCTGTCTCTCTGACTCTCTGTCTCTCTCTCCCTCTCTCTCTTTCCAGCAAACACACACACCCTAAAGCAAAAACCTCTTTTAAAAAGTGTCTGAAGCACTGAAAATAAGTAATGCTTAACCATTAATCTGGGTATCCCTTAATTCAGTCAAGTTGATACACAAAGTCAACCATCATAGTCTCAAACACCATGACAATGCTTCCGGAGTCTTAGTTCTCTTAGACATTGGCCCTTTCATGTCCCTCTGGGTCATTTTATCTAACCCAAATTGGAGCAAAAACTGATTCGCATGTTTAGCCTGCACTCTCATTTGACTGTACAGCTCTGTTCCTAGCTATAAAGTAAGACATTTGAAAAAATGGCTAGGGACCAGCAAATGGCGTAATGGTTATGTGGTTGGACTTCCACATAGTTAACAGCGATTCAAGTCCTGGGCCTGGTGGCTTAAAACTCATTTTGGGCATTTGTAGGTATGTGTTCACAATCCTGAGAGGAGAATGGAGAAGGGATTGTGGTATGGCCATTCCCCACACTTTCTGTCTCTCCATCTCTCTCTGTCTCTCCAGCAAGCACATGCACCTTATAGCAAAAAAAAAAACTCTTTAAAAAAAAATACAAGGGATCGTTCTCCAAATATCCCATTAAGTAAAGCCTTGAGTGAATAAAAACAGAGAACTGTAATAACCTGGTTTGCACGATAGCTACTCTATTTCATTATCAGCACGTTCATTCCAGCCCATTCAAGTCTTCTCAGCCCTCCCCTTTGTGGAACTCCCAAGAAGACAACTATCAGGGTTAATTGTGCATGTGACAAATGGCAGCCTGGCCAGGAAACAGCTCTCACTGTCCCAGTCTTTTGTGACTATCGCAGTCTGTCTGGGCTGCCCTACCTTTCACTAAAGGAGAATAACAAAATTTGATCTTTCCCAGTCAGATCACCAGACTCAAAAGGCCCAGTCAAGCTCTCAGAGCAACTGCAAAAACAAATGGAAGCACCTCTCTTTCCAGGTTGATTTTTATTGCTATTATGGTACAATTCAGACTCATTCCACATCATTATATTTGATAACTGTCATAAACCTGGAATCACTGCCATTTGATGTCAGCACCGAAGTTATTCCCTGAGCTGAACCCTGCCAGGCCCAAATCTACAAATCTCTGTCAGCTTTCTGCATGCATGTAAATAACCTACCCAGTCGTCCTGGTCTAAAACACCAGGCAAAGGGATCCAGAGGGCACTCCGCTGGTCTGACAGCCCAGGAGAAACATCCTACCGCCAGTGCTTGGTTTTTTAAGGGAAGTGCTTTTCTAAGGGACATTCTGAAGTTCAAAAGGAATTAAAATATTTATAGGGTGCCTGGCCAAGATCATGAGAGAAACTTGTTTTGATCCTTTGATTCTTTTCTTCACAACCAGAAAACAGCTCAGCTGGTACAGAGTTATAAAGGATGTAGGCTAGGACTCAGCGTTCAATCCCCCGTGGCCCTGTTAGCAAAAGCCTAGAGAAAAGCTCATCCCTCTCACCGAACAGACCATGTCTTCCTCTTGTCCTACCTAAGAGGAAAACCTGCACTAGCTCAAGAAGAACCCATGTCCGCCGGGGAGATAGTTCATTAATATTTTCATGTGGTCAGAACTAACGAATATCCGTTACTTCTCACTGCAGATCAGAAAATGAATGTGAAGTTACCAAGCACATATTAAAGGTTCGACAAATAACCACTTCCTTCTTGTGAGTTTTTCTTCTTATGGAAAGCCACTTAGGTTAAAATCTGTTAAAACAAGAGCACCCTCAGAGGGCCCAACTCGCTAAGTAAATACAATCTTACTTTTGAATTATTCTTAAGAGAGAGAATTTTACTATAAGGTGCATGCACTTGCTCGAGAGAGAGAGAAAAAAAAAAGCGAGAAATCTCCACCCCATGGGGGATAGGCACCCTGCAAAATCTTCTTCTCCATTCTCTGCTCGGGATTTTGAACACACATACACACACACACACACACACACACACACACACACTCACGCACACACCTGGTATGCATATAAGCTGCCAGACAGACAGAGAGAGACATAGAGATAGAAAGCGAGAAATCACCCCCAAGGGGGGATGGCCATGCTGCAATCCCTTCTCCTCCATTCTCCTCTTGGGATCTTGGGCATGCGTGCACATGCGCCTGGCGTGAGTTTTAAGCCACCGGGTCCGGGACGTGAACCACGGTCGACTACGTGGGAGTCCAGCGACATAGCCATTACGCTAACTGCTGGTTCCCACCAGGTTCTGATCTTGAACTGCAGTCAACTCCATGAGAGTTAACCCACATAACGGTTTTGTCAACGACGTGTGACGTAACCATTATGCACCCACTGGTCCCAGTGATCCTACTTTATTTTGCCTTAGAACTTGAAAGAATGGCCACAAGGCTTTTCCTTCCCTTTTACTATAATATACCAACTAAAATCCTGGCGATAATAGCTGAAAGTACGGACTGTGAAGATACGGATGGATCTAGATTTCCTTCCTAGTTCTACCACTCTCTCTAAAGTTTTTCAATGTATTTCTTCAGAAATAGAGAAAGAGACAGAGAGACAGGTGCAGCGCCAACAGTGTCTTCACGCCACAATCCACCCACGGCCTCAGACAGCCGGGCTCATGGGCTCATCCGTGCATGCCTGGCACGTGCAGGGAGATGTTGAGGCATGGGCCCAAGACCTCTCCTTGGGACCTCAACATTCACAGCGCACGGTGACACTGCTGCACACCTCAGCTGGCCGTCTGCCACTTTCTAGCTGTGTGCACTGGGCAAGTCATAAACCCCCGGGGCATCAGTTTCCTCATCTCTGATATGGAGATAGTATTTGAAACTATCTCAAAAAAACTTGTGGTAGGGAAAAAAAAGTGAGAAAAATGCTTAAAATAGTACCCGGTACAGAGTAAGTACATAATAAATCAAAGAGAGAGAGGGGTTTTGATTGTTTTTGACTCTCTCCCTCCTCCCCTCAAAAAAAAAAAAAAAAATTAAGAGCACAGGCTCTTGAACTCGTCTCTCTGAATCCAGATCATAATCCTGCCACTAAAGTGCCCCGTCATCTCGGGCCCATGAGGTAAGTACCTACGTCTCCATTTCCTCATCTTCTTGGGTTGTCAGGAAAGACATGACACATTTTTGTACAGAAAAACACTGCAAACTCCATTATGACTTTCCCAACGACCTAATATAAAAAAACGAGACAACACCCAGCACAAAGTGTCACTGGCTAGAAGAAATGAATTAATTTATGTGTAAGACTTAAAACAGTCCCTGGCAGGTTACTGTCTGACTCCACATCTCTAATCTGTTCAACCTTAGCTGTTACTTCTTTTTTTTTTTTTTTTTTTTTTTTTTTTTTTTTTTTTTTTTTTGTGGTTTTTTTTTTAAGGTGGTTTTTGCTATAGGGTGCGTGCACTCACCAGAAGGACAGAGAGACAGAAAGCGATAAATCACCCCCCAGGGGGGATGGCCACACCACAATCCCTTCTCCTCCATTCTCCTCTCGGGATCCTGGGCATGCACGCACATGCTCCCGGCATGAGTTTAAGCCATCGGGTCCAGGACACGAACCACCTTCAACTACATGGGAGTCCAGTGACATAGCCATCACACTAACTGCTGGTCCCCAACTTTAGCTGTTACTTCTAACAGGAATTCAAAAGTCAGGTGTCCTGAGCACTCCTGTCTCCTGATAATTCCAGTAACAGTAGGCATCCAATGTGATTAAGATGCTTCTTGGGTAAAGCATGACATGGAGCTGCTCAGAGTGGAAAGACCTCGAGAGTCTAAAAATCTTGGTTTTGTTCCACTCAGCTGTAGGGATTCTGGAAAGTAACAATCACGCATAGGGAAAAGACTGTGGGGCTCCCCGAGAACCTCTCTGCATACTCATGCTTCCATCCTCCAACTTCTGGGAATGCTAGTTGCTGTCAGTTCTCTGCTGCCACCTCCTACACACTGCCTCCCACTATAGGGAACTGCTCACCCACAATCATGTCGCCTCCTACAAACACCCTACTTCTCACCTCACTTTGTGATAATTCAGAATGGACATCCCAGCCCTAGAGATCCCCTTCAGATGGATGAACGGTGTCCAGACATGGTAGCACACAGGCAGTGGCACCACCTGAGAGGCTGGAAGCTGCCAGGGAGGCCCAGTTTGGGTTCCCAGGCCAATCTGAACACACTACACATGAATGCACATTGTTGTAATCCTGGCTAACTGAGAGGCTGGGATGGGAGGACTTAGACACAGTGAGACTCTATAAAAAATCCCCATCTTTGGGCTGGCCAGTGGCATGGAAGTTAAGGTTCTGGATCCCACATGACCAACTGCATGGTTCAATTCTGGATCAGGTGACTTGAAAAACATGTCAGGCACTTGCGCATATGTGCCCCAAATCTTGGGAGGGTAATGAATGAGACTGGATTGTGATGTGGCCATTGCCCTGGGGGGGATGCTTTCTCACTTCCCTTTTTCTCTCTGTCTCCCTCTGGGGAGCACATGTGCCATGTATCAAATTAGAAGAAAAAAGAAATACCCATGTTCTATACAGCCTAATATGCAGTATATTTTTTAATCCATTGTATACTGTTTAATCCTTGGCATTTGGATAACTCCAAGCACAGATTAATGTTTACTTGTTATTTCTATTGTAATATACTGAATGATTAAATCTAAATCTATTTACCATTTGGGGGTAGAGTGGAAATAAAATGTATGTATATATGCAAGTGTGTGTATGTGTGTGTGTATATATATATATATATATATATACACATATATATATATATACATATATTTATATGTATCTGTGTACACACACAAAATACCTATCTCTGCCACTCTCTTTTTCCCTCTCTTTGTTTCTGTCCCATAAAGGAGTGGGGGAAGAGAGATGAAGGGGTCTCAGTGGTAAATGCATTTTAGAAGAGCTACTTCTGTCTACTCTTAAGTTTTCACCTCCTGACAGGTACATACCTGGAGAGCATGCCCCAGTAAACTTCCTACACACAATTCCTCATTTCAGAGTGTATTTTCAGAAAACCCAGTCTGGGCCATTACAGTAAGTGCTAGTCAAACGACCAGAGATAAGACCAAGAAAACATCTTCATTGAGCACCAACACATACAAAGCATGCTGCTGGTGACAAACATCAAACAGGACACACACTGAACTGCCCTCAAAGGACTTAGAGACCAGCAGGGCACAGAGAGGTGAACCTTGTCACCTAGTTCATGGAGGCAGGTAATGAATGCTGCAGGGCACATTAGCATGCTATGAACATACGGAGTGGAGATACATGAAGGAGTGGGGAGAGAGGGGCATGACGGTGATCTCCAGAAACTTGCCTCAGAAAGTGATTTTCAACTGACAGACAAAATGTTCCTATCAGTATGACCAAGATTCTCATTCCCCTGAAAGTTCACTGGCTCTTGGCCAACAGAACCATAATCAGATCTTGCTGTTATTTGCTTACAGATTCTTAATTATTATTTAATCTATTGAATCGCTTCTGAGCTCTGAGCATGTTCTTCTTTCAGAATTATTTATCTGTAGAAATCTAGAATCAGGGATCAGTAGATGGTGAGTGGTTAAGGCATTGGACTCCCACATGGCTGACCATGGTTCAAGTTCCAGACCCAACAGCTTGCTTTCTCTCTCTCTCTCTCATGTGTACATGTGCTCTACAACAAATTAAATAATAATAATAATAATAACAAATAAAATTAAATAAACAATTCCTAAAAAAAAAAAAAATCTAGAATCAGGGACCAACCAACTGGAGGCACAGTTGTATACAATATTCTGCAAAACTGAACCTGCCTGGAAAAGTCCTGGGCTCACATCCCAAGGCCTCCCTGTATATGCTGGGCATGCGTGCAAAGACCTGAGGTCCTAGATAGGGATGGATCCCTGTGTGGAGACCCTGCTATGTGTGTGTGGAGGGGGTAGGGGCCAGGGGAAGCTGTCTCTCTGTTTCTTGCTCATGGAAGAAACAAATGAACAATTTTTTTAACAATTTTTTATAATTACAGAATCCTAGCTGGTTTTATTTCACTTGAATTCAGGTTGACTTATATTACTGTATTTCAAGCTAGATGGTAATATTAGAATGTGCAAATTCTGTAAGACAGAATTCTCTCTAGTTTAGTTATTAGTGAAGCAATTCTCCCTACCTGGTGTTTCCTTCTACACAAAAGGAAGTTACTTGACTGCAATCCTCTCAGTCTGTCTCCATTCTTCACTCACTTCTTTTCCAAACAAGCATTCATGAAGCTATGCCAGGGGAGGGAAGGCTGCCTAATTCTGGAGTTCAATATTTGAAAGCTCACTTGCATACAGATATTGGGCATATTCTCCACTATCTGATCTTGGCAGCAATAAAGTACTATCGGAGATTCATGCTGCCTTCTTTCTTTGTGTTCTATCTTCACTTGCGTGCTTTGAACTCCCACAGTTACAATATTAAAATCCTGGTTGGATTTTGAAATGAGAATTCTGACAAGGTTATGACACTAGAATTCAATCTAGGATGTCACACTACATTTCTGACAAAGTAAAACATGACAATACAAGGCTTGACAAATCTCTGGAGGTTCAATTTTATAAATATGGAGGGAGAATTCAGTTTGGTACTATCTACCCTGCTCTGTCCCTTTTGAAGAATCCAGACCTCATGGGGTATTTGGAGTGAAGGGCAAGGTATAGGAGGCAGCTGAGACAAACAGAAAGTCACTGAAACCATTGTTCAATAAAGTGGGATATTTATTTTAAATCCTAAAGGACCCAAGGAGACAAACAGGCTTGCTATATACGGACAGGTTTTTCTAGGATGATTTCTTTTTCCACACAACATACAAATTGTGCTAGTCCTGGTTTATACAGTCTACTACACTCATAATCACAAGCATTGCTCTCTGTTCTCAGTCAGATTGGATATAAGGGAAATCCTCAAACAAAAATCTAACTCCCACCTACCCTCTGGAACGATTTTGTCAATAATGAAAAAGTTCTCAGCTAGTAAAAAGTATTTTTCAAGGCCTTGAAATGTTTAGAAAAATCACACACATAATCTGTGTGTGGTGGCGGTGGTGGTGGTGGTGGTAATGAGGGGGTGGGGGAGGTCTTTGTAAATGATGGCCTGAATATCAGATTCTGAAAATCAGAGATCCAGTGGGTGAAAAGGTGTTTGTGGAAAATGAAACTGAGTTGATAATTGGTGAGATGTTTTTTCTTCATCGTTATCTCATGTTGACAATCAATGAGAATTTCACATTTTCTCTCATGGTTTTGTGTCTCCATCCCAACATATCACAGCTCAGATTTTTAGAGAAGAGTTGATCCCCAGTCACATTCCATCCTGCCTCCTACATAGGTCTCTGGTCCACCTACTCTTCTCTATTTCCATCACCAACCAGC
>NW_006159551.1:1147046-1215686 GCF_000334495.1 Tupaia belangeri chinensis | reverse complement strand
CTCTTTCCTGGCCTTGAGAACTGACCGCCTAACTAGTCTCCTTGCATCTGATCCTGCTCCCTCACGAAGCAGAGAGGTCACATGTAATGAAATGCTGTATACTGTGTGCAAGGAGAAAACAACCCCTGGCAGCTATTGCTGACCTGTTCTATCAGCCAGGTCTCAGGTTACTAGGAGCCAATCTGGCTAACGAGTCAGCCCAGGCATTCTCCTATGGACTAGAAACCACCTCACAGAGCATCAACTCTGTGTGACTGTGATGAATCAAGACAAAAGAAGACAATCTGTAACCATGTCTGAGCACAGACAAAACATGAGCCTCAAAAATGGCCGCTACTTTCATTATCCTGGATAGTGTTGACTGTTGCTTTCTTCTTAAAAAGCCACTCTAGCCTCAACTCAATGCTTATGTGTAAAAATAAGAGTAAGACACCAGGTTATAGAATTATCTCATTCTATGGTAACAGCATGCTATCCAAAATAAAGCTCTTCCTTGAAGCCTCTTCAAATCAGCCAGCTTAAACACCAACCCTATAAATCCTTCCAACACCCTGGAATGAAGACAGTCCATGGTTCTCTCTGAGCCTTCTCCCTTGTTGTGGTGACCAATGCGCCCACCATGTAGAAGCACAGGAATGTTAGTGGTAGACTTTGGTTGCAGAGCACTGACTGCCATTTAACTCTGTTGACTGAGCCCACCTGGCTGACTCTATGATTTGAGCCCCAGACTTGGCAGCTTGAAAATCATGACAAGTGTGTGTGCATGCATGCCCAAAATCCCCAAGAGGAGATGGAAGGAGAAGCGACTGCAGCATGGCCAACCTCCCTGGGAGGTGACTTCTCACTTTTCATCACTCTTTCACTCCCTCCTTCTTTGTGTCTCTCTGGCAAGTATAGGAATCTTATAACAAACAAACAAACAAGATAATGTAATTACTTCTCCCTCATTTAATCTTTTTTTTGATAGTTATAAAGTAATACATGCAAAGTCCAAACAACATAGTATTTTTAAAAATCACATATGATCAAATAAGTCTTACTTAAATTGATGCCAAATGCATCACTGTGGCCCAAAATGCCTTTGCTACTTGATTGTTGTCTATCTCTTCAGCCTCATGGTACCTTGGTTTTCTTCTAATATGGACAGAAGAATATTAGTACTAATATCAACAATTCAGTAATATCACAAAGATAAGGTAAATTTTACAAGTGTATTTAATCATGTCTTTGGAACACCTCCTATCACTGGCACATAGTAGGCACACAGAAATGTCATTTTACCTTTTTGCTTTGGGCAAATTATTAGGTTGTCAGGAAAGTCATGATATATTTTTCTATGTTGCTCTATTCAAAAATACATCATGACTTTTCAGACAACCCAACTCTTTCAGGTCCTCTATTTTTTTCATCAATAAAACCCTGGGATTAGATTAAACCACTGTAAAGCAAACTAGGTTCTATGACGGGTCCCTTATAGGTGTTTTGAGGGTTCTGTCACTTTGTTTTAATTTTGAAGAGGCTGTGACCCATGTAAGACTGTCATGGGTAGCCTCTGAAGCCCAGATGTACCCACAGAGAACTCGCACAGTGTCTCTCACCAAATGGAAAATCAGTAAATACTTGTCTCATAAATAAAGTCCTAAATCTCAATTTTTGAGTTTGAAAGGTGTTTCATGTATTCCTATTACACTAAATAAATGTTACAAAGCTCGAGTTTCTAAATGTATGCCATTAAGCCATACTTAATATATTTTATATCTTGAGATTTCAAGTATATTTTTTTCTGAAAAAAATAAATAAATAGTAGCTCTGCCACTTTCACAGTTAATATCTAACTTGATGGGGTCATCCCTAAGCATCTTCTGACTTGGAGTATAGGGGTGTTTGTGATCTTAGGGGATCCCAAACACTTGCTAGTTTAAAGGAAAGTCACATAATAGAAAATCACCTAGCACAGGTGTCATTTCAACAGGGATGTGGTTCACTGTGCTAATAGACACGTGCTACTGTTCAAGCAGTGGACTCTTCTCCTGGACAGGTAGGAAAAAAATTCACTTCCGAAAATAGGGCACCATCCTGAATTACTCAAGGTGCCAAGACACACAGAAGTACTCACACCCCAGAGCCAGTGCGCACACCCACAACCGCTGCTGGCCTCCTGGATCCAATCCGTGTGGCAAATTATACCTCCAGTGCTGGGGATATTACTTTTAGACATACTAGTAATAAGTCCTTGAGATGATTGTGCTCTCTTCTGCCTGAATAATGGTCTCACGTTATACTGAAACATTTTACTCTTAACAATCAGAACTCTACTTGGAAAAAAATTCAGCAAGGCGCTGTTCAGCATCAACCTGATTACACTAGCTCAGGTGTTGAAAGACCTCGAACACAGACTGTTTACAAGGAGGTCCTAACAACAGAAGTTGGATTGGAAGAAACTTTGAAGCCTGGCTTAATAAGCAATCATCAAAGAGTTTTGAAGTTTCAGGCTCGGCACTTGGTGTGTGGTGAAGGTGCTGGACTCCCACATGGCCGACCATGATTCAAGTCCTGGATTCAGTGACTTGAGAATCATACCAGGCACGTCTGAATGTGTGCCCAAAACCCCAGGAGGAGAAGCAAGAAGAGACTGCAGTGTGGGCAGCCCTCCTAGGGGGGTGATTTCTCAATTTCCCTCTCTCTGTCTCTGTCTTCCTTTCTCTCTGGCAAGTACATGCACCCAATGGAAGGACATCTTAAAAAAGAGGAAAAGAGTTGCAAAGTCTCAGAGATAATCTAATCTAAATTGACCTCATCACATAACGAATAAGCAAACTGAGGTTCATAAACAGGATATAGTTTTCTATGCTCAACTGCTGAGGTAGTAAGAGGAAAAAAAAAAAACTAGACCACAATTTTGGTCTCCAAAGCCTTCCTATTATACCATATGTAGTCAATATGCCTTATTTTAATTAAGATTGGATTGAATTATGGTGATGTGGTCTAGCAGAGAATATTCTATTTCTTAGACTGTGGGGACAAATAACCTAAATAACATTCTCACTAAAACTAACCAAAAATGCTGCTAAATACATTTAAAAACCTTCTTAAATACAAAAATGACTAAGCAATAAAACAAGGTATAATGAGGCCAAAACCTAAGTGCATTAAGTCAAACAGCAAAGCTGGCTTTCAATAGAAAGATGACTGTTAAGTCCATAGAGTCAACCACAGTTTTGATGTTCTTGTTAGACCCAGAACATCAAGTTCAGGGACACACAAAGCTTTCTACCGGATTAAACACATGAAGCCATAAATCCAAAGTACCTTTTTTAAATTTTTTTTTTTGAGAGATTTTTGCTATAGGGCACATGCACTCTCCAGAGAGACAGAAAGCAAGAAATCACCCCCCAGGGAATATGGCCACACCGCAATCCCTTCTCCTCTATTTTCCTCTCGGGATCTTGGGCACATATGCACACGTGCCCGGTATGAGTTTAAGCCACCAGGTCCGGGACTAGAACCACAGTAGACTACATGGGAGTCCAGCGACATAGCCATTACACTAACTGCTGGTCCCCTATGCTTTCTTTTTTTAAAAAATATTTTATTTATTTTGACCAGAGAGGGACAGAGTGAGTGGAGGAGGGTGGGAGAGTGAGAAACCAAGCCACCAGGCCTGGCACTTGAACTGCTGTTGGTCATGTGGGAGTCCAGCACCCTTATCCATCACACCACCTGCTGGCCCCTAAAGAACTATACTTTCAAAATAGGCAAATTAGGAAGGTAAATGTGCTCCCTATCAGGGGGGCAAGAAAGGAAGACTTGATGAAATAGTAACATAAAGAGAAAAAGAAATGTCTACATTTTGTAACTCACAAGCTAGCCTTCAGGTGAGCTTGTCACCTGAAGTCACACTACCTGAGCTACCCACAAAACCACAATGCACAAAATTAGTTTAAATTGGACCTAGTGAGCCAGCAAAGGTGGAACAGTGAGGACACAATGCCCTATGATACTGGACCCACACGGGTGGCCCCAGGTTCTTGTTCTGGGGACTCCCTGCACATGGCAGGTGCACACACACTCGAGATCTGGGCTCGCTAAGGCTGAGGGAACACTGCAGTGTGGGGACTCTGCTGGGAATGCTCTCTCTCTCTCTCTCTCTTAGTCTCTCTCCATCCTGGAAGAAGTAAATAAAAGCTTTGAAAACTGACAGATAGATATGATCATTAGAGAGGCAGGTCTCTTTCTGCTAATACCCCAGAAACACCTGGCAGAATCAAATATCTTTATTCCAGGGATAATCCACCCTCATCCTAAGCTTCAAAAAACTCCCACTGGCACTATTCCATTCTCATAATAACAATTCACTTAAAAATACACAAAGAAATAATTAGAGCCAGATTTATAAAGAGTTCAGACCCTGGGATTCTAGAAGAGGGGACCGGCTATTTGGCTGCTGCGAGGGAGCACTTACCCGGCTTTGAATGAGAGGGGCTGGGACTGAACCATCGAGCATGAGCTCCAGGAAGTGACCAGAAGGCCCGAGGCAGCTCGGAGCCCCTGCTGAGCTGGCAGGTTTTGATTCTCATCATGGCCAACACACAGTTTTGGTTCTTTAAAGTTTGTGCCTATCTGGCAACTGTATTCTCATTCAAAAAGAGATTCCTATGCAGTTCTGGCAGAGGACAGAAACGAAGGGGAGACCAAATAACTTTGCCAACTGTAGTTGATTATTCCTCATTTCCAAAGCAGACAGATGTTGAAGAGTGGACTTCTTGGGATGAAGATGCACCCACAGCTGTACTTACTGAAGGAGGGAATGGAAATGTGGCAACACAACAACTGGAATCTGATTATTTTAAGAACATGACACCAGCTATTGTATAAGAAAAACTCAGGAAACTGTTATTCAGAAGAGAAAACTGTTAAACTTGACATCCCAGATGGTAGCACGGGTCCCTCTAGTAGATCAGCACCTACACAAGACATGCCTTTTATTCATCAGTCTTCTGAATTAGATGACTTAGATACCTGGCAAGAAAATACCAATGCGTGGGAGAAGATGCAGCATCACAAGCAGAAGTTCTGAGGCAGCAGAAGACCGCAGACAGAGAAGAGAGAGGCAGACCAACAAAGGAAGAAAATGGAGGGACAAGCAGATGGCATAATGGTTACATCACTGAATTCCCATGTAGTCGACTGTAGTTCGAGTCCTGGACCCAGCAACTTAAAACTCATACTGAGCATGTGTGCAGACATGCCCCAAATCCTGAGAGGAGAATGGAGAAGAGACTGAGGTGTGGCCATCTTCCCAGGGGAACCATTTCTTGCTTGCTCTCTCTCTCTCTCTCTCTCTTTCTCTCTCTCTCTCTCTCTCCAGCAAGCACATGCACCCTATAGCAAATATCTCTTTAAAAAAAAGACAAACAAAATTTTTTAAATGGGAGAAGCACAATGACTAATGAAGAAGAAACCAAATAAAATCATTGTGAACTTTCATAACAAATATTCTTCAAATGCCATAGTGTCAGTAGGAGAAATCTAAGCTCCACAACCCAAGCAATGTTTGCACGGATTTGAGAGTAATTCCACAATACAGACACACAGCTGGTTTTAGTGCTTTCATCAGGCCATCCAGGACACCAGGATTCTCCTAAAGTACATTGCATTCTCATAATGGTGACTCAGAAAAACAAAACAGACGTATAAGATCATATTTTTTCACACTGCTCCAAATATAAGACAACTTTCTGTGTAGAAAAGCAATTAAAAATGTAAGCAAGTGTTCCAAAGAACCAAATTATCTTCTCGGAATTTGGGGCATGCATGCACCTGTGCCCAGTGTGAGTTTAAAGCCTCCGGGTCCGGGACTTGAACCACAGTCAGCCATGTGGGAGTCTAGTGATATAACTCTTATGCCATCTGCTGGTCCCATGAACTGGGTAGATGCCTTCTAAATAATCTTTAGAGACTCCTTTGGATAAAGTCTGGTTTGTATTAAAGTGTACCTGATCCTATCTATCATTTTCTAATTAGAAGCCCTGCACTTTTATGGTTGGTGGCTCTTACACCCTCAAATAAATAATTATTTTTTTGCTTCTTTAACATGTTTTGGTTTTCATATTTTCTTCAGTCAAATTCTTGTGCGTGCCAACTTTATGATAACTGCTGTGCTAAGCTTGACAAGGAGAAAAATAAAAGACATGGTAGTTACACTCTGAAAGTCAATAATATTGCTGGGAAGAGGAGTCCTTAGTACCAGAAAAGTTAAATAGCATGTGAAAGTTAAATGGTAATGCATGGTAGTAATGGAAGAGAGACCATGCGTATGTCTCATCTGATACTCGGATATACAGGCAGTAAGGTCTATGGTGCAAAGGGGGTTTGCTGGGTAGCTTCCATAGGCCCCTCTGGATTCCCTCTCTGCTCTGCCTTGGCCCGTGAGAACAGACTTTCTGTTTTCAGATTCTAATTGAAGTTAGTCCATAGGAGGTCCAGAGATCAAGAGAGTGGACTGAGAGTGAGGTGAGCATATTACCCTGCCCCCCAGTTCCTTCCCTGCCCATTCACTGAAGGCTCCTGTTCAGCCTCCACCTCTCTACAGCTCCCCCTGCAAGTCATAACCATGACTTTCTTCATTAGCCTAGGATGGCAATGGCTCCCAGTTACCACAAATCTTTTCCTTACCCTGAGTCCCAATTCTCTAAAAATTCCATTTATTAAGTCATGTACAAATTGCTCAATGTAAGATTGCCATTGGCTGGGGCTTTGGCTGATACTATGAAAAAAGATGTATGCTCTGAAAATTGCAATGATCAGAAGAAGCCAGATGGACTGGAGCAGAGGTTTGAAGTGTGAGTAGAAAGATTACTTGGTTTATAAGGTTCGTCCAATTACTGGTGATTACATTAGATACATACAAAGATTCAAGATATAGACAATGCACACTGATAAAGAAGCGTATAGGTAGAGTGAGCAAAGCTGACTTTAGGGAAAAGGTGGGTGCATGCACCTGTCCATGTGGTGGGAGTAAGAAAGCATTCATACATTCAAACAATATCTATTGAGCTCAATTTATAGGTCCAGTATTATGTCAGGTTCAGGAGAAACAATAGAGAACAAAACACACTGTTCATATATTTCTGGAGTGTATCAGTTATCTACTGCTGAGTAACAAAGTATCCCAAAACTCAGTGGCTTAAAACAAAAACAAGTTTTTGTTATCAGGCACTCTTTCTTTGGATCATGAATCCAAGAATGGAAGTTCTAATGGGAAGTTCTAATTCAGGTTTCTTGTGCGGTTTCAGTGAAGACACCAGCTAGATACTCATCATCTGATGGCTTGAATGGAGCTAGAAAATCTGATTCTATGATGGCTCACCCAAATGGCAGACAGGATGATTCAAGATGTTGTCAGAAGTTCTGGAACATAGACACACACTCAGGAATGTTTGAGTATCCTTATGACATGACTTCAGTTAAGGGTTCATCTTTCTACAGCTCCCTCTCAAAGTCATGAGCAAGTGGTTCAAGAAAGATCCAGGTAGAAGCCAAAATATCTCTGTAACTTAGTCTTGAAGGTCCCAGTCTGCCATTTCCATGATTTTCTGCTGGTCACACAGGTGGGCCCCATTCAGTGTGGGAGGCCTAGAAATGGGTGTTACTTCCAGAAGAGAAGAATCGATAGGGATCATCTTGGAAACTGGCTACAATGTAGATCTTAACAGTTACTATAAATAATAGTAACAATCATTTATAGCAAAGGAATGGTTGTAATCCGTAGTCAATACTCAACAGAAAACCACTAGATCATCTAACAGAAGGATCTGACTGAACCTAGAGTCAGAGTGGGGAGTGATCTATATTAGTCATGAAATATGTTAATGACACCATAATCCTTGACTCCTGGACAAGATCATTCTTGTATAATCACTAAATTTCCACCTGGAATCTTCTGTGGGCTAAAATTCCCATGAGAAGAGCAGTGAAATCCTCAGATTTTTTTTTCCTTTTGCTAGAAGGTATGTGTACTCACCAGAGAGATAGAGAGATGGGGGGTGGTCACACCACAGTTCCTTCTCCCTTCTCCTTTGAGGATATTGGGTACACATGTACACACACCCATCGTGTTTTTCAAGCTGCTATGTCTGGGACTCAGAACTACATGGTTAGAAATGTGGGGATCCAACCACCACACCATGGGTTGGCCTCCTCAGATTTTTTATTCTTTTTCCTCCAAACTTTCAGCTTTCTTCTTCTTTCCACATTTCCTTTGTCTCACCCAAATCTGGATTTATTTCTATCTTCCCTTTATTTATCAAGCATTATTTCTTTAATTTTCTTATTTCACCTTGGCAAGTATAGTTGATCTTAGGGAAAAAAAAGAATAAACACACATAGACTCTATTTCACCTTGGCAAGTATAGTTGATCTTAGGAAAAAAAAGAATAAATACATGTAGACTCCATGTATAATTTCAATCTCTCTACTTAGAAAAGTGAAGAAATACAACTAGGTGTTAGACTATTGTTAGTAGATATTGGGAATAATAAGAACAAGCCATCTGGGTCTATGAGTCAAGTCAGATAATAGAATTGACCTCTAGCTGCAGAAACACCTGGAAGGGATCTCATAAAGTGCTCAGCAGTTTTATAAGAGGTGCTAAAGTCCTCCTCTCATGGTGAAGTAGCCTCCAAATTGAAGGGAAAAGGCAGAAGCTCAAGTCCTCTAGATGCTCACAAACAGTCTTCTCTATTTATAATACATCCCCAAAAAACTGAGGGACAAGGCACAACCCAGTGATTCCAGTAGCAATGAAAGCCAATAATGCTCACTGGAAAGAGAGAGCCTTCTAAGGAGAATATTAGACTCTCAGGAGGGTAAAGTCTAAAGCAATTCCTTAACTGATTGATTGACATGCGACTTGTATGGGGATATCTTTACACCATTAGAATTTCTTCTCTAAAATACATCCATTTAGAATTGCTATCAATTTCAGAACCTGTAAAAGAAGAGGTACATTTCTTAGGCATGCTTCAGAGAAAACTGGGATGCAAGAGGAAGAACACAAGATGTAGGACCTGAAGGACTCAGCTGTAATTCCAACTTTGCCATTTGATAGGTATCTTTTCTGAATGAATCACTTCCCCTGCCTTGGGCTCAATTACTTCATCTCTGCAATGAGGAGATTAGACTGGAGATCCCTTCTAGATGTAAAATAATTTATAATTTTCTTCCCAAAGGTCTTAAGATGACATGCATTACTAAACATGTAACCAATTAATTTGGTTATCTCCTACCCCTACAAAGACACTTACTCATGGTGCCACTAGGATATTGGTTTCTTTTTTTCTGAGGTGGGATTGTACTGAGGCTCACCCAGCTTTCTCTGTGATCAGAGCATGTAGGCACATATATGAGAAAGGACAGAAGTGAACCAGAGAAAGGACAGAAGTAAAGGTGAAGAGTCAGTTTGTCAAACCTAAATCTAATATGATTGATTATTGCTCAAAAATATTCAGTCCATTCCCTTCCCCCTCCATGGAAAGGATGAACTTCTTTTCCCCTTGATTTTGCACTGGGGCCTGTGATTTTCTTTAACCACTGGGGTATTTGTATACATGAATGCAAAAAAGGGCTGAAAAATTGCTTGTGCTGTGAGGTGTGCCTTCTTGTCACTCTACCATTGCGTGGAAAGAGAAAAAGAGCTGTCTCTTATTCAGCCTGGGTTTCAGAATGAGACATGTGGAGAAGATCTGAGCTACCAGACCCGTAGCACGAAAAAACCTGCAAAACATGAGAATAGATGACTATTGTTTTAAGGTCCTGAGTTGTGTAGTTATTTGTTACCCAGCAAAAACTAGCTGATACATCTGGCTAGGTATTACTTGTTAATTATTTCATTCTTCAAATAAAACCTCAGGAAGAAGAACAATATAGAAAAACTATGAAAGAGGAGCATTCTTGTGCTTTCTGAATCACTTGTTAATGTTTCCCATAAATGGGATTCCAGGGCTCAAACCCTGGATCTACTAACTCAGGATCCCTCCAAATGCAGAATGCATGGAAAGAAAAAACACCTTTTTCCCATGGTTCTGCTTTAGAGAGTCGACACACCATCTTTAGTAACAACGGCTTTTAAATAGTTTTTCTCTATGGATAGTCCATAAGGGACCTATCCCAGAACTACCAAGGAAGCTTATGAAACTTCAGATTCTCAAGTCCCTTCTCAGACCTACTGAATCTGGTATCTGGACCTGAAACCAAGTTGCTCTAAATCTCCTAAGTCTTCCATGTGATTCTGATCATACTAATCTAATAACCACATCTCTTAAACTGTGGTTCTCAACTTAGCATGCATCAAAATCATGAGAAAGTCTTATTAAAACAGATTACTGGGCTAATTCCTTAGAATTCTTTCTCTTAAAGTATCTATTTATTTATTTATAATTTGCTATAGAGTGTGTGCACTCGCTAGAGACAAAGAGAGAAATAGAGCAGGAAAGAGAAATCACCCCCTGCCCAAAGAGGATGGTCACACCAAACTCCCTTCTCCTCTGTTCTTCCCTTGGAGTTTGGGGCATGCATTCCCCCTCCATGGAAAGGATGAACTTCTTTTCCCCTTGATTTTGCACTGGGGCCTGTGATTTTCTTTAACCACTGGGGTATTTGTATACATGAATGCAAAAAAGGGCTGAAAAATTGCTTGTGCTGTGAGGTGTGCCTTCTTGTCACTCTACCATTGCGTGGAAAGAGAAAAAGAGCTGTCTCTTATTCAGCCTGGGTTTCAGAATGAGACATGTGGAGAAGATCTGAGCTACCAGACCCGTAGCACGAAAAAACCTGCAAAACATGAGAATAGATGACTATTGTTTTAAGGTCCTGAGTTGTGTAGTTATTTGTTACCCAGCAAAAACTAGCTGATACATCTGGCTAGGTATTACTTGTTAATTATTTCATTCTTCAAATAAAACCTCAGGAAGAAGAACAATATAGAAAAACTATGAAAGAGGAGCATTCTTGTGCTTTCTGAATCACTTGTTAATGTTTCCCATAAATGGGATTCCAGGGCTCAAACCCTGGATCTACTAACTCAGGATCCCTCCAAATGCAGAATGCATGGAAAGAAAAAACACCTTTTTCCCATGGTTCTGCTTTAGAGAGTCGACACACCATCTTTAGTAACAACGGCTTTTAAATAGTTTTTCTCTATGGATAGTCCATAAGGGACCTATCCCAGAACTACCAAGGAAGCTTATGAAACTTCAGATTCTCAAGTCCCTTCTCAGACCTACTGAATCTGGTATCTGGACCTGAAACCAAGTTGCTCTAAATCTCCTAAGTCTTCCATGTGATTCTGATCATACTAATCTAATAACCACATCTCTTAAACTGTGGTTCTCAACTTAGCATGCATCAAAATCATGAGAAAGTCTTATTAAAACAGATTACTGGGCTAATTCCTTAGAATTCTTTCTCTTAAAGTATCTATTTATTTATTTATAATTTGCTATAGAGTGTGTGCACTCGCTAGAGACAAAGAGAGAAATAGAGCAGGAAAGAGAAATCACCCCCTGCCCAAAGAGGATGGTCACACCAAACTCCCTTCTCCTCTGTTCTTCCCTTGGAGTTTGGGGCATGCACACACACACACACACTTGGTGTGATGTTTGAAGCCACCAGATTTAGGACTTGGACCACTCAGCTGGCCATGTGGCATCTAGTCACCCTAACCTCCTTGCCCCCTGCTGACCTTCCCCAAGTTTCTGATGCAGAAGTCCGGGGTGGGGCCTGACTTCTAATCAAGGATAAAGGTGATGCTGATGTTGCTGCTCTGGACAACCCACTCTGACAACTACTAGTTACAGATCTCTTTATCAAAATGGCCTGCACACTGAAATCACCAGGAGAAATTTAAAGTACAGATGACTACTTCCTACCCGAGATACTCTGGTGTAAATAATATTGGGTATAACCTAAGCATGGAGATTTTTTAAAGATCCCCCAGGTGACTTTTCATTGCTGCCAATATGAAACCCCCTAGTGTTGGCCTCACTCTAAATGCACTGTCATTCTTGCCCAGTGAACCTCTTTGCTGCCACTCCCACAAAGGAAGTGTTTCTGAGAAATACCAAGTAAATGCTCATGTTTTCACTGGACTTTGATATGTACCTTGAAGTTTCAGGGACATTTCCTGAGGGCCCTGGTTCTGGTTACCCTCTCTCAATTTAATAAGAATGTTCTCTTTCATAGTTTTTCTATATTGTTCTTCTTCCTAAGGTTTCATTTGAAGAAAGAGTCCCTTGGCTAAAGGAAATATTTGAAAACCACTAATATAAGAGAAAGGACACTAAACCAAGAACCAGCATTTAACCTCTCTGAATTCAGTTTCTCACCTTGTCATCACTAAAAACAAGAGCTAGCATCTGTACAGTAGCTTGAAATTAGAAATAAAAGTAGTTCACAATAATACACTACAGTTGAACATTTGCTTTACATGATTATCACAAAAAAATCATGATATCAACACAGAGTCTCTGTTTTTATAGATGGGTGTCTCTGTCTGCTTTGTGTTGCTATAACAGAATACCATAGACTAGGAATTTATAAACAATAGAAACTTATTTCTTATTTCTGAAGCTTGGGAAGTCCAAGCTAAAGGCACTGGCAGACCTGGTGACTGGCGAGGACCCAATTTCTGCTTCCAAGATGGTGCCATGAATGCTGCATTTTCCCCAGAGAGGAAAAATTATGTTCTTCACATGGCAGAAATCAGAGAAGACAAGAGAGAGAACCTACTTCCATAGCCCTTTTTCAAAGACCCTAAACCCATGGAGGAGGGTGGAGCTCTCACAGTCTAATCACATCTTAAAGGTCCCACCTCTTAATACTGCTACAATGGCAACTAAACCTCAACCTGAGTTTTAGAGGGGACAAACATTCAAACCACAGCAATAGGAGAAATAAAACTCAGGTTAAACAACACATTTAAATGTACCCAGCAACAGCAATACTCAATCCCAGATCTGTTAAATTCAAATTCTGCTCCCTTCAATGTCACAGTGGAGCCAATATCTCCTCTTCAATGACTGACCTTATTTCCTTTTTCCACAGATTAAGAGTAATGATCTGTAGGTTCGACATAAACATCTGGGATTCATCTCACTAGGGGGAGGGATGAAAGGATGATTAGAAGGCTATGGTGCTCAAAGTGTGGTCCCCAGACCTGAAGACTAGACAATGTAAACTCCCAAGCTCCGTCCAGTTCAGGAACTTGAAAATACATAGCTGAATTTGCTTACATTTTTCAATTGCCTGCCATTGTCTAGAATTGAAAACAAAGCACTCACAGGAATAAAACGTTCTATATGGTCTGACTCTACCTTCCACTCCTGTCTCATCTCTAACCACCCTTCCTTCCTACCCTATGTATACTATGCTCCAACCATAGCAAATCATCTCCCATGCCTTAGATCTGAGCTCAGGACCAATCACCTCCAGGAAGCCTGCCTTCATAGCTTTCACTGCCCACCCTCACTTACCACTCCCCATCTCCAGCCTAGGATGGGTTATGACATGATCTTCTGTTCTCCAGCTCACCTTGTAAATGTCCTTATGAATGTACTTACAACCTTTGTAACCAGCGATTTTTCTTCTGTCTCTAAAGTGTAAGATCCTTAGAAGCACAGTTATGTTTTAATCTCCATAGTATCACCAGCCCCTGGCTTATGCACAGTAGGTATTCGATAAATGTTTATTTGGAGTAATGAGCATCTTCCTTAGTTCTGATAAATTATCTGCCTAAATATCCAAATGTTGACACTTCAATTCCCCAAAGTCCTTCCGCACCCATTGCCACTCACCATTTTAGATTTTCTGGATATGGAAGCCACTAATTAATCATTGCCACCCCCACCCATGTTCAGCCTGCAGAGCGATATTTCTTTCCAAAGTTTACAACTGGAGTATTTCTACTGTCACACAGAGTCATATATCTCTAACTCTGGTTTGACGGTGGCCTCATTTATCCATTCATGTTTGCCCCATATCAAGATGTCTTTAAGATCTAAAACGTAACACATGCATGCCATATTACCTACAAGTTCACCTCCTATGCACATACCAGTAACTATGTGCTTCTATTCACCAAAAACACTTACTAGGATGAGCACAGCAGGACACTACTCCTAATAGCCCAAAATGAAACAATTCAAACATCCATCAACAATAGAATGCACTATAAATTGTTATAAATTCACACATGGAATACTACACACTGCAGTGAGACTAGCATACCACTACTTGGAAGAAAATTAGCAAATTGCATAAGGATGATGCAGAGCAAAAGAAGGCACAAATAAAGAATACATACTACCTGATCCCATTTATTGAAGTTTCAAAAACAGGTGAAGCTAATCTATAGCATTAGACAACAGGAGGATGATGACTGGAAGGAGGTACCAGGGAGCCTCTGGATGCTGGTAATACTCTGGCTCTTGATCTGTGGCTGGCTACCCTGAAATTCTGAAAATTTACTGACAACTCTCTGATACTTTGTGCCCTTCTCTGTATGTACAGTGTTCATCAATAACAACTTTGCATTTAAAAAAGTAAAATCAGGACCAGCTGATGTTGCAGCAGCAACAGAACTGGACCACACAGGAAGGTCCTGGGTTCGTGTCCCAAGACCTCCCTGTGCACACCGGGCACATGCATGCATGCTCATAATCCAGACTGGCAGAGGCTGGGGGTGGATCGCAGAATGAAGACCTTGTGGCAGTGTCTATCTCTGTCTCTCTCATGGAAGAAATAAGTAAGTAAACTTTTAAAATATGTAAATATCTAAGGCACTGTGCTGGATGCAGTGTGGGGAGACAAAAAGCAGCAGCCTTGCGTTCTCTGGTTTTTACAGGGTGGGGGAAGAGTTGAGACTTGTACAACCTGGAAACAAGACTAACAATGTAGACTGGGTGACAGTGATGAGGGCTCATAATGAGGTGCTGGAGCCCGCTTGCAGGAGTCAATTGTCTACCTCTTTCCCAACTCCACATTCAGTGACATCAAATGGGTAGCTTGAAATCAGTCACAATAACATTTACATCACAGAAATTGACCCATGCTACAAATCAGGGCTACCCCTTCCCCTCATGGAGAGCTCGCTAGTCATGAAATATTTCCCAGCACACCATGGGCTGCAGAAACCAAAAGCATTACTAGAATTTGCATGAGTGTCAATTTCTCAGACGATCTTAGTCACATCACAGTTCAGGGACAAAGAATGAAAACCTTTTTTAAAATGCTCTAGGACTCGGGGATGGTGATGCGGCTGGCCCACCTGGGAAGGTTCTAGATTTGTGTCTGGACATCCCCCTGAGTATACCAGCCCTGCGTGTGTCCATGATGCAGGCTGGGGGAGGCTGGGGTTGGGTCGTGTTATGAAGACCTGTGAGGGCTTCGCTGAGTATACCAGCCCTGCGTGTGTCCATGATCCAGGCTGGGGGAGGCTGGGGTTGGGTCATGTTATGAAGACCCTGTGAGGGCTTCTGTCTCTCTCTCTCTCTCTATCTCCCTCACTCATAGGAGAAATAATGAATAAACTTTAAAAAATAAGTTCTAGAACCAATTTCTTTGCAAGGTAATACAAACAAAAATGGCAACAAACTCTCATTCTGGGACGCATCACCCTACTGCCCTCCAGTGGTAAGCAAACCCTCGCACGCTTTTCTGCAGATTGGGTTCATCCCAAGAAATTTCAGGCACTGCATAGTCCTTGGTTTAGTTTACGATGCTTATCGCTGAACACCATTAATTCCATAAATTCTGGAAATTACAGGGGGGAGAGAACTGATAGACTACATTACTATACAAAGCACAAAAATTTCTCTTGCCAGAATATGCAAAGATTGGAAACAAAATATCATCCAGAGACTTAAGTAGTCAATAAATCACAATGTCGGTACAAGCCAGCCTAGCATGCTATTTACAAATTTACAAGAAAGCTTGTGGAATATCAGAAGTCCTACCATCTTGTAAATAATGCAGCTTGTTCTGTGAGTATCATACAGTGAATAATACATCAGACACAGGGGATCTGAAATCCAGAAGAACAAAGAATGGCCCTGGGGAGAATTTCAGGTGACCTGGACCATGTGCTCAAACCTATGCACCATTACTAATATTGACACTTCCTAAGTACAGATCATATTTTGGAAAGAAAAAGACGTGGGAGGGGAGAGGAAACAGCTTCGATTTCTTAGAATTAAAACAGGACTGATCTCCATTTTAGAATTACACATGAAATAATGCAAAGGCCAGCAGTGTTGGGAAGTACAAGATTTTATCCCCTAGACATAAGGATATTCAAAGTAGCTGGGGACATTAATTTGTTGATCTTCGTGGTGCCCGGAACAGTGAGGGAAAGCAATCTACAGCCAGCATATGGTGGCAGAGCAGAGGAAAGATAAAACAGGCTCTGAGCACTTTGAACCAGTCTCAGTTCTCAGAACGTTCTAGACATCCAAGCCATGATCTGGTGTTCCTTTCACTAGACAAGGTGCTCTGGATTTTAGAAGATAAGCCATCATTTCCTATGAACTGACAAGCAACAAACAGGAAGAGAAAAAAGACCAATGTTGCCATGGTTTCTATAACCAACTGTAAGGAGGGAAACCTTCTCGGCCTGCATTTGAAGATGCCAGGCTGAATGGGGTATGAGGGGTTGCAGTACATATGGATCCAGGCTGCCCCATAGTCCTCATTTGAGGTAGTGACCGGACCCTATAGACTCTGCTGCTGCCCAGAAATAGCATGTGACTATGACCCAAGATAGCCAATCATACAGCACCTCGTTACTCTGGATAAAATGATTGGCTACAGCTTAGAGCTGGCTGCAAGGCAAAGCCAACCAGAGTCCTTCTTTGACCTAGTAAACAGATACACACTTTTTGAAAAACATCTTTCAGGACCAGCAGGTAGCACAGTGGTTAAGGCTCTGGACTCCCACGTAGTTAATTTTAGTTCTAGTCCCAGACCTGGCAGTTTGACACTCACACTGAGATTGTGTGCGTGTGTGCCCAAAATCCCAAGAGGAAAATGGAGAGGGGACTGTGGTGTGGCCATCCCTCTCAGGGGGCAATTTCTTGCTTTCTGTCTCTGATTCTCCATTGAGCATCCGTGCCTATAGAGAAAAAAATCTCTAAAAAAAAAAAAAAAGAAAGAAAAAGAAAAAGACATTTTTCTGTGGAGCTCACGCCCAGTTGTTGCATGTGCTCAAAATTCTCTCTGGATTTATTTTTTATTATTGTTTTTGTCTACATCTTTTTTGCTTACTTGTTTGTTTGTTTTAATATCAGTTGCAATGGAAAAACCTGACAAACACACTGGAGGTAGGGGAGTTTATAGCAGAGGTAAAAAATAAGTCCTTTTTTTGAATTCTAGCCAATCACTTATAGGCCTGGGACAAAGAAACAGACTACCAAATGGCAAATTACAATAAGCTGTGAAAAATCCCAAGTAATCTTCTAAAGAGAAGGCCAGAGCCTACCTCAAATGCAACTTCTATCACTGTTGAAAAGGAAATTAACTTGTTTTAGGTTATCAGTTCTGTCTTTACAGATACTGAATCCTCTAGGAAACATGAATGAAGTTCTCCAAACACGGGAATAACTCTGATAACCAATATTTACAAAGCTCTAATATTTTGCTTACAGTAATATTTTGCTCAACGGATCCTTGAAATTGCCCCAGGTGGTAGGGCAGACTGGTTCCCAGTTTAATAGATTAGAGAACGCAGTCACATGGAGAAGGTAAGTAACTTGCCCAAAGTCACACAAGCAAGTGACAGTACCAAGATTTGCACCTGGATGTTCTGGTTCTGGAGCCCATGCTTTTAAACACGAGGCTCTGCTGCAGCTCAGAAAGCACAGGAAATCACAATTTTGAGATTGAAATCCAATTTCGAGGATCACAACGCTCAGCCACCCCAACATGCCCTGAGAAGATAGTCCCTCCAGAAGGGGGAAACAGAGTTGTTGTGCTTTGTCTTCTCAGGGCTACACATTTTTGGATGCCTCTCCAACCCATACTAGCCCACTGCTTCTACACATTCGTCATGTTCTTCCTAGGACCTAATGCTGCCACAACCATTTTTTTTAAGTCTCCTACATAGACTGTGGCATTCTTTTTTTTATTTTAATTTTTAATTTTTATTTATTTTTTCTTAGAGCATGTGCACTTGCCAGAGAGGAGAGAGACAGTGAGAGGGAAAGTGAGAAATCACCCGCTATGTGGGTGGCTATGTCACAATCCCTTTTCCTCCATTCTCCTGCCAGGATGCTGGGCACACACGCACCTGTGCCTGGTGTGATTTTTTTTCAAGTCTCCAGGTCCAGGACTCGAACCATGGTCAGCCATGTGGGAATCCAGTTACTTAATTACCATGCCATCTGCTGGCCCTCTATTTTTTTGTTTGTTTGTTTCATTTTGCTATAGGGCACATTCAGTCATCAGAGAGCAATGGAGAGGGAGAGAGAGAGAGAGAGAGAGAAAGAGAGGGAGAGAAAAAGAGAGAAAGAGAGGAATCACCCCTTGGAGAATGACCACACTGAAATCGCTTCTCCTCTCGTCCCCTCTCAGGGCTTTGGGCACACATACATATGCTAGCATGATCCTTAAGCCATTGGTTCAGGGCTTCAACCTTGCAGGCAGCCATGTGGGATCCAGCTCTCTCAACTTCCATGCCACCTCTGGCCCCCTTGACTCAACATTCTTGATTTCAATACCACTCATCAGAGGACCCCATGTTCAAGCAGAGTCATCACCTGAATCCCTTTTTTATCTACGCCAGCCTTCCAGCTCCAGTATCAGCTCAAAAGTCACACACTTAAGCCCAAATATAATCTTATTCCAAAAGTCCCCATTTCCATCCAGTAGAACATTACAATTCCCTAATCTGATTCTCAACTCCTTCATTCATGTATTTATTATTCCGTTGTTCTTCCCTCTCCTTCACCTCCACATCCAATCACCTCTTTTTTTTGTCCCAGAAAAATCCATTTCAGTTACCTCATGCTAACCAGGTCCCCATCTCATCCCTATGCTGTTAGAAGAGCCAACCAATCAGTCACTCTCCTTCCAATCTCCCCACTCCAGTTCATCTACATTATCTTGGGTCATTAGGAAAGTCATGATGGATTTTTGCATAGAAAAACATAGAAAAATACCTTTGACTTGCCTGATGACCTAATAGTTTCATCCATTATTTACACGGTCACTTAATCTTCATATTCTAACTATGTGCCAGACTCTGCAAAGTGGTGAGTATTTGAGGTTGAGGACAAAAAGGACTTAATGGTTCTTCTAAAAATACTACCTGGACAATTGAAGCATCTTTTATTAAACCCACCCCCAGGCTCCCTATTACCTATAGTAATAAAAGCCCAACTTCCTAGTCTTCATCCAAGGCCTTCTGAAACTCAGCCCAAACCAAACTTCTGGTCATGATTCCCACTGTTCCCTCCATGTGCTCTGTGCTCCATCTGACTCAGTCATTGAGCTCACCATCCTTCACTGCTGTCCTCAGTGTTCACAATGTCCCTACCACCACCACCAGATAAGCAGAATACTGAAAACAGAGATTATGTTTTCCTTTACTTTATAATGTCAAAAACTATGCCCTACACTATTAGATAGTCACCAATGACTCTCCAGTAGTTTTAGATCTGACCTGAGGACTACAGTCACCCACTCGGGAATTTCCCCATCATCTACTAAGTAGCTTGCATTTGCAGAGTGGTAGAAAGGGGGAAAGAAACATGAACAGAAAGGGCTAACAACTTCTAAGACAGGGATCCCCAACCCCTGGGCTGATAGTCAGTGCTAGTTCATGCCCTATGAGGGCTTGGCTGTGGACAGGTACTGGTCTGTGGCAGGTTGCCCACCCTAACCATTTCGCCACATAGACAAAGTTGGGCAGCAGGAGAGTAAGAGAGGTTTCATCTGTGTTTGCAGTCGCTCCCCATCATTCTTATTGCCTCATGGGTTCTTCCTCCTACTGGATCAGCATTTGTATCAAATTCTCAGGGGAGTGCCAACCCTCCTGGTCTCCGGAGGGACTGAGTTCCATGAGGCTGGTCCCTGGTTGGGGACTGCTGTTCTGAGAGCTCAATAGACTAACCATCCAACCTGCCAAACCTGAGTCTGACCTGTAGTTTTAATTTATCCACTCAACAACATGGAATCTGGTATAGACGTGTTAAAGACAGAGCTCAGGCCAGTTTCCACATCACATGGGGAGCTGGAGACACAGACTGGCAGAGGAATACTACCTATAAAATTCTGACCCTCGCTGGCCCTGAGTGTGTCAATTACTAAGGAAGTAACAACTGCAGAAAAAAGATTCTGATTAGATCCATGATGCCTGGGGTATGTGGTCTATGGTCTTCCCAACATAACTTTCGGCATAGAAAAAGACTTCAAAACTTTGTGGAAAAATGGAATTAAAGTACAAGTTCATTTTGGGGTAAAAAAGTTTTGAAACCCATGCATAGTTTTTCATATTATGCACATTTCAGATCCCTCATCCATGAATGCTAACTTCCCCTCCCCAAAAAGGGACACTTCATGATACAGAAGTTGTGTATGTTTGTCTGTTTTTTTTAAATTTTACCAACTTCTGGAAGTTGACTGAAATAACTCTGTGTATATCTTTGTAAACCATTATTAACATCTGTGCCCAAAGATAGTAGCATTATAAGCCAGGTGAATAAAAACATACTGCCTAGGACCAGCAGATGGCATAATGGTTATGTCACTGGACTCCCACGTAGTTGACAGCACTTCAAGTCCTGGACCCAGCAGCTTAAACTCATGCCAGGCACATGTGCATGCATACCCAAAATTCCAAGAGGAGAATGAAGGAGAAGGGAGTGCAGTGTGGCCATCCCCCACACCCACCGGGGGGTGATTTCTTACTTTCTGTCTCTCTGTCTCTCTAGTGAGCACACATGCTCTATAGCAAAAATTTCTCTTAAAAAAAAAAATCCCATTCTGCCTGACAGCCTAGTAATCAAATGGCCAGTAAATCTGTCTGCAAACGTGCATGACATTCCTCAAAAATACCCCCAAACTTACTCACCAACCAAGATTTATAAGGAATAGAAATATCTGAGTGACAGCTCAAATTCCAACCCAGTTCACCAGACATGAGTAAAATAGGTAGAGATCTCATGTTTTCCAACTTTCAAATTCTTGGTATGTCCAGTCCAGAGAGAGATCCGAACTTAGGTTAACTAAAATATTAAATTGAGGCAACATTTTGCTGCAATAATCATTGATAACTTACCTTCCCTACCCCAAAATGCACAGATAAGAAAACCTAGAATGCTCAATATTTGTGATTAAAGCCCAGCAATTAAAAATGTATATATAAAAATATATATTCAACAATATGTGTCTCCCATAGAAACTCTTATTTGTGGATTCACACTATAGTCTGACACTATGGTTTTGCAAAACAGAGTATAAAATAGACAAGAAGATTCTGTGGATATTAATGAGTAGAGTCCTTTGAGTGTTCTTGGGTTTTTCAACCCCTATTTTTGAGCAAAGACAATAATAATTCCCCTCTTATTCTGGGCTTCAATACTCTGCACCTTCCAATTTCCAAACAGCACCATGCATGACTATTAAAACGAGCAGAGAACTAGACTTTCAAGTGGATAATGTTGCCAGGGAAACTGCCTAGCTGCCATCCCAAAATGTCTATCATCGGGAGAACAGACAATTCTGCACGCATGTGTCTTTTACCTATAACCAAAAAAAGTTGGAAAAGTGCCCTGAAAATTTTTGTAGTTGCAAAGTCCTGAAGAGATGAACTATTGCATTCACCATGACGGGCATTTCCCAGAATTCTACAGAGTAGCATGCATCTATAGGTTGGGAGAGAGGAAGAAATATGAATGGCAAGGGCTGGCAATGTCTAAGAGACCTCCATAGATATTGACCTGGGAGCTAAGCCTGCATCCTACCTGGGGTTTTATGTTTGTTTTTTGCTTTTTCTTTGTTTGTTTTTCAATGATTTTTGTTAACGGCACATGTGCTTACTGGAGAGACAGAAAGTGAGAGCTCACCCCCTGGGGAAATGGTCATGCCGCAGTTCCTTCTCTTCCATTCTCCTCTCAGGATCTTGGGCATGCACACACATACACATATGGCATGAATTCCAAGCCACTGGGTCCAGGACTTAAACTGTGGCCAGCCAAGTGGGAGTCCAGTGCCTTAACCACCATGCTACCTGTTGCCCCCTACCTAGTGTTTTAACTCATGTACTCAACCAGGTGGAATTAAAAACGATCCTTTGAAAATGATGACAATGACAGGAAGTTCTCTTGTCTTTCTCCCCACTTAGGAGAAATTTTATATGAAAACGTTATTTCTTGTGTGTACTTTTCCCAAAGGATTTCAGATAGAGCAGACGCCCAGGACATGATACTTTTCAGACATCACACTCCACCACCATCATTCAAGCCAATTTTCTGGTTGGCCCTCTCTGAATGCTGGAAATCTGTTCCAGTCATTTTTCATCATATGTATCTGTTCTTCCTGATTAATTTGGGAAGGCTATGGAGCAGTTCAAGATGAAAAGAAATAGGGGAGTCAGACAGTGGCACAGCAGTAAGACCCAAAGCACTGTGAGCTGGCCCACATCAGAAGGTTCCAGTTCAAGCCCAGAGATCTGAGTATACCAGACATATTCATGTCCATGATCTTGGATTGGCTGAGGCAAGGATGGCTTGGGGCCTTAAGGCCTTATGTGGGGTGCTGTCTCTCCTTTTCTGGCTTATGCACTCATGGAAGAACTAAACTTTACAAAATGAATGAAAAATAAAGAGAACATGCTATGAGCACTTGGGTTTGAGTCCCCACTCTGGTACGTCCTAGTTGCGGGTATATGACATTAGTCCTCACTCACCTCCCTATCCTTACCTTTAAGGATATCGACTCTATTCTCAAACATTTGTTTGAAGATGCATATGGGACCATGGGAGCATTTACATGTAATCACTCAAACATGAGCTTTTTAAGATTGTACCTATTAATTATTTTACTTTCAAAATAGGAAATAAGTCTATTAAAATGGATATTAAAAGAAAATTAGAGGCCCAGAATCAAATGAATGAGAAAAGGAGCAAATGTTTATTAAACAATTACTTATCATTTTCCTTAATACTCTTTACAGTTGTATGAGGTCAGATTTATTATCCCCATTTTATATAGAGAGAAATACAAGGTATAAAGGCAAAATACCTTTCTGTAAGTAATTTAACCAATAAGCAGAAGAATTCAGATTTGAACCCAGTTCTATGTCTCCCCAAGGTCCTGTGTTCTATTCCAAGAGGAGGCAGGACCAACTAGATTTAAAACAGTAATAATAACAACAATAATGAGATTATGGCATTAGCCAGACTGAAAGATCTATAGACAGGTCCATGAGGAGTCTTTTAGTGACAAATTACAGGAAGCACTGGGGTTTAGGATTTCACCATATGAATTTTGGTGGTTGAGTAAAAAGTGAAATTACTGTTTTCTATAAATGACAATGAAGGATGAGACTGCCTTCAGGCATAGCAAGATATGGACGGCCATAAAATGTCACCAGGACCATTCCTCTATCTCCTCATTGTCTTCTAAGCTGACTCCATTCTCAAATGGGATTTCCTTTCAAAGTGGGGAAGAGGCTCCGACAGCGACAGTCCTGGCATTCTCTCAGCTTCAAAAATGAAGGAAAGAGCAAGCTTATGGCCCTGGAGTCCTGGTAAAGTTCACTCTGGGTTTCATTTCAAGTTGCTCTAACAGAAAGACCACATCCTGCTGTTGTTAACTTAACCAGAAATTTATTTCTCATGGTTCTGGAGGCTTGGAAGTTCAAATCAAGGTACCAACAGATTCAGTGTCTGTGGGGTGGAAGGGGTAGGGGCAGGGGGTCCATGTCCTGGATTGCAAATGGCTGCCTTTTCTTTTTTTTTTTCCCCCGCAGAGCACATGCATTCACCAAAAAGAGACAGAGAGAGACAGGAAGTGGGGAAGTCAGAAAGCACCCCACCAGGTGGGATGGCCACACCACAATCCTTCTTTTCCATTCTTCTCTCAGGATTTTGGGCACACATGCATATGTGCCTGACATAACTTTCAAGCTGCTAGGTTTGGGACTTGAACCATGGTCAATCTTGAGGAAATTCAGCATCTTAACCACCACACCATCTGATGATGGCCACCTTTTTGCTATATCCATAAACAGAGCAAAAGAGAAAGAGGTTCTGCCTCTCTTCCTCTTGTCATAAGGGCTCTAATGCCATCCATGAAGCCTTCATCCCATGCCCTAATAACCTCCCAAAGGTCCCCACCTCCACATAGCATCACATTGGAGGTTAGAATTTCAACATATGAATCTGGAGTGTGTGTCATGGGGTAGCAGGGAAGCAAATATTCAGTTCATAGTAGTCAAATAAATGCCCAAATTTAGAAGCTTTTAATAAGTAACAGATTTTAAGTAACTGATCTATGGTTGCATGTTAAGATTAAGAGCCGAAAAAATCGCAGGTATTTAGTTAAAAGATCTGAAGAAATGATTTATGTATTTGGATTTTCTGCACTGAATCATGAAGATCCCAGATACTGAAGAGTGAACAGTAGCCCATACTTTCAGCATCACATCTCTAGATTGCTTTAATTTCATCCTGAGGACAAGTAACCAAAAGTAAAAGAGAAAAAGACACAGTCCACCTTCTTTGAACCATTTCAGGAAAACAAACAAACAAAAAGACATACACACACACACACACACACAAAAAAAAAACACACACACACACACACACACACACACACACACACACACACACACAAAGTGAATCTATGGATAAAATCCTATACATTTTTTTCTTTTCCTTTAATTTATTTTATTTACATTTTTTAATACATTCAATTACATTATTTAGCTTACAAGGTCATCATTTCAATAGATGAACATTTCTCCCCGGTCTAGTTGATCAAAATATAACAAGACTACCTCCCTGTCTCAACAATGCTGTCTTCGTATCCCTCCTCCAAATGTTCTTCCGCAGGGCCTGCTCCTCCACACACACCACATCTGGCATTCACATCCACCTTTTCTGTTTGTACATCCTTTAGCCCATCAGTTTCAGTTACAGAGTGTGGACATTTGGTATATATTAAGTGAGGACATACAGTGTCTCTCCTTCATAGCCTGGCTTGCTTCACTCAGCAGTAAATCTTCCATATTCTTCCACTTTCTGTCAAAAGCCAGGGTTTTGTTGTTCTTAATGGCTGAATAGTATTGCATAGAGTATACGTGCCACAGTTTTTCAATCCATTCAGCTGTACGGGGGCATTTGGGTTGGTTCCATGTCTTAGCAATCGTGAAAAGTGCTGCAATACACATCGATGTGCAAGCATTTTTCCAGTGAGAAATTCTTCTGTCCTTTGGGTAATGCCAAGAAATGGGATTGCTGGATCATATGGCAGTTCTATTTGTAGATTTTTGAGGAATCTCCAAATTGTTCTCCACAGTGGTTGGACTAATTTACATTCCCACCAGCAGTGTAAGAAAGTTCCCCTTTCACCACACTCCCACCAACACTTTTCATTTTTTGTTTTTTTTAATCTTAGCCATTCTGACTGGGGTTAGGTAGTATCTCATTGTTGTTTTGATCTCCATTTCCCTTACGATGAGGGATGTTGAGCATTTTTTCATATGCCTTCTGGCTATTCATATGTCATCTTTAGTGAGTGTTCTTTTCAACTCCTTCTCCCATCTTTTAATAGGGTTCATCCTCTTTTTTCCAAACAGCTTCTTTAGTTCCTTATGTAGTCTGGTTATACATTTTTGGGGCCAGAGGGTGGAATGGTAGTAAAGGTGCTGGAATTCCCACATGGTCCACCTTGGTTTGAGTCCTAGACCTGGTGGCTTGCTTTCTTGCACTCCCTCTCTCTGTCTTTCTCTGGGAAAACTCATGTGGAAAAAAAAAAAGAAATTAATTAATTAGTTCTTTAAAAATCCTATACATTTTTAAGTTCTGAGGGAACAGCCCTTCTGAGGATGAGTAGGCATCTGGAGGTCTCTCTTGACATTGTATTGTACGTTTTTCAATTTCTGAAGTTCTATTTTGTTTCCTTCTTTACCTATGTCTCTTTATTTAAGAGTCCATCACCTCTTGTCAATAGACAAGAGAAAATTGATTAGAAACAGAAAAATAAACCCTCGCAGGGACCAGATGGTGGCACGGTGGTAAAATGCAATGCTCTGGGAGACAATCCCTTGTGGGAAGTGTCCTAGGTCAAATACAAAAACCTCTCTGAGCATGCTAGGCATGCACACACCATGATTCAGGGCAGGCTGACAGCTGGGTGTGGACCCCAGCATTGGGACCCTGTTGGGGGTGCTCTCTGTCTCTCTACCTCTTGGAAGAAGGAAATGAATAAACTTTATAGGCCAGCCCTGTAGTTCAGTGGTTAAAGAGAGCCAGATCCCAAATAGCCTACCCCACTCAAATCCCAGCCCCAGGGACTTGAAAAACATGTCAGACATGTGAGGGTGTGTTCTAAATCCCAACAGGAGAAAGAAATGGAGAAGGGATTGTAGTGTGACCACTCCCCACTGGTGCATGCTTCTCTATCATTCACTGTCTCTGCAGAACTTAATTCTTTCATAACATCCCAGGGGAGGGCCTATTGGGTGGTGATTAGTTCACAGCGATGGCATCATGGAGCCAACAGTCCTATGTAGAGAGTAATGATGTTTCAGGAGACCCAATGCCCAATGAGTTCTAGCTCTCATGGAAGGGGATAGTTCTCTTGAAAGTGAAATGGAATAAAAGAGAGATCAGTCAGGACCTCTGACTGACTGACTGACTCTCTCTCTCTCTCTCTCTCTTTCTCTCTCTCTCTCTCTACAAGTGCCTACCATCCTCTGTGCATCTGTTAACCATTCTGCAGGCCTAGGAGGTGGACTTCCCAGCCTCTAGAATCAAAAGTTCGTAAACTCCTATCTACATAAAATCACACAGGCTCCAGTATTTCTGTTAGTAACACACTAACAGACTAAGGCAGGACTCTCTTGGGAAAAAGCCACATACACAAAACATTTTTATATCAAGAGATCTGTGGGCCCTGCTTGGCAAATCCAGACACTCTGGAGAGTAGGTTAATAAACCAGTCTTCTAGCCCGGGAGATTGCTCCCTCCTGGCTGTCCTGAGAGGACCAATCATTGCCTGCTGAGAGAGGAGTTAGACTCACTCACGGGTAGATAGGACAAGGGCCCGGAAAGGAAGTCACTATGCTTTTCTTTTTGTTGAAATCTTTGTGTTTTCCCTCTGTGGCTAATGTATAATATCCATCTGTATTAACTGTCTCTAAAGAATGTACGCCTCCTTGCTAATAAGGCAGGAGACAGGGATATTGAACATGCAGGGTAAAAGCAAAGATGGAGTCACAGTGGCTAAGTTGCAGAGCCAAAAAAGCAGGCTGCACTGGGACTCAACACCACTGTAGCTAAAGGCAACCATTTCTATTTAGTAACTACATTCTAAGAAGTACAGAGCAGATCCCTTTGGCCTGCTGACCACAGGAAGAATAGAGTAATAAATCATGTAGAATAAAGGCAACCCATTGCTTGGACTGTGAGATTAAAAGCCCCTCTCTGGCATCTCCTCTTCCCTGACCCATTCAGGCCCCCTCCCTACTTGGAAGCTCTGTTCTGATTCTCTAATTCTTCATGAGCACAGACAAGGACCAGAATGGGTGTTGGGTCCAAGGCCGAGCACTCCTACGTCACTGGTTAAGAGAGAAAAATTATGTCACTTGGGGATGGCTTGCTCCCCATAGGTATGTTTGGCAAAAATAAATAAATAAATAAATAAATAAATAAATAAATAAATAGTCTAGAGAAATTCTTTTAATTGCTACAGGGGACTTGTACACACCAGAGAGAGAGAAAGCACTTCCCAGGGGAGTACGATCACACCACAATCCCTTTCCCTCTGTTCCTCCATCTTGTCAGGATTTGGGGCACACACACACACCCAAAGTGTTTTACAAGTCACAGGAGCCAGGACTCAAACCAACGTCAGCCACATGGGATCCAGCTCCCTTAACTACTGTACAACAAGGCCAGCCCTGGAGACCTTTTTGATGGTCACGCTGGGATGACGCCACTGGCAACTATTTGGGGTTGAAGGGAGGCTGCTAATCTTCCCATGATGCCCAGGACAGAGTTTTCTCATTCAGATTATCAGTAGTGCTGACACTGAAAAATGGAACTGAGAATTAACAAAGAAACAAACAGAAAAACAGATAAGATAGTCATTTGTTTAAAAGAGGAGGGAAGGAAGGAAGGAAGGAAAGAAGGAAGGAAGGAAGGAAGGCAGGCAGGCAGGCAAGAAGGCAGGCAGGCTGGCCGGCTGGCCGGCCAGCCGTCCTGTACTAGAATTTTACCTGGGCTGTGGTGAGCAATGAAGAGGAGTATCTGCTATGGGTGTGAGAGGAGATTTTGGAGATCTTTCCTCTTGTTCTCGGTAAAGGAGGCTGCCTAGCTTAGCACATACTGCTGTGTGCCAGGCATCAAGCAGTGTACCAACCATTAATCCTGCCAAAGATCCCCTGAATCTAGCTTTAGCCACATTTCCAAGTAAGTGGTGGTTACTAAAGACAAAAATAAATTAATTAATTAAAAATTCCTTTTGTGGGCCAGTGGTAGTATGGTGGTTCAGGCAATTGGGTCCCACATGACTGATTATGTGGTAGGAGCCTCAGTCCTGGTACTTTGAAAAACACACCATGTGCATGTGCTTGTGGGCCTGAAATTCCAAGAGGAGAATGGAGACAGGATTGTGGCATGGCCATCCTCTCTGGAGGGTCCTTTATTACCATCTCATTCTCTGCTGAGTGCACAGACCTCATAATAAAACATAAAAAAAAAAAGAAATCCTTGGGACCAGCAGTTGGCGTAATGGCTATGTCGTTGGACTCCCATGTAGTCAACCACGGTTCGAGTCCCGGACCCAGTGGCTTAAACTCACACCAGGTGTGTGTGCATGCATGCCCAAGATCCCGAGAGGAGAATGGAGGAGAAGGGACTGTGGCGTGGCCATTCACCCGGTGGGTGATTTCTCACTTTCTGTCTCTCGGTTTTTCTCTTTCTGGTGAGCGCACGTGCCCTGTAGCAAAAAGTTCTCAAAAAAAAAAAAAATCCCTTTGCTACAATTTAAAATAAGTGTTGTTCATTTCTGTTTTTCTTTTTTTTTTTTTTAAAGGCCTTTTCCATAGGGTGTATATGCTCCCCAGAAAGAGACAGAGTGATTCAGGGACAGGGGAAGAGAGAAATCACTCCTCAGGAAGGATGTCCACGCCGTAATCCCTTCTCCTCCTGGGATTTTGGGCACACACACACATACCTAGCGTTATTTTCATGCTGGGAGGCTTAGGACTCGAACCATGGTCAGCCATGTGGGAGTCCAGCATCTTAACCACCACATGAACTGCTAACACTGGATTGTTCATTTCTAGACACTATTGTGTTGAGATAAAAGCACAGTTAAGAACTCTATAATTTACTGTTTCTAGGACACCTTCCAGAACCAATGCATGGACCATGTCACGGTTTGTGTGCTTTCAGGACCTAGATTATAATCCCTACCACACTAGAAGAGACAGCCTGGAAAACTAGTTGGCCCCATGAAATTTGGAGTAAAAATGTGTGGTCCTACCACAGGTCTGCCGCTCACTGGCTGTGCAACCTCCAGCATGATATTCAACCTTTCTGCGCCTTCAGTCTTCTAATGTGCAAAACAGTCCCTGCCTCATGGAATTGTAAGAATTAAGTATCATGTGCCAAGTCCTTGGATTATGACTGGAACTGTTGGCTATCTTTATTCTTACATTCATCGTTATCATCTCTTTATATAGGAAGGATTGTATAAAATGTATGAGACATTGTGTAACAGAACAAAAAATTTTTTATTAGCTATTTGCCTTCTGAAGGGCAAGGTATTCACTTTTAAATACATGTGAGTGGTTCTAACCTAAATTTGCATCTAACATATGTTTGCTCATTATCCTCTTTTATGTTTTGTAGAAAGCTAGCTCATATGTCAATATTATTTTAGAATTGCAGCTCCTTCTGTTCACTCTAAATTGGGGGAAGGAGGGGGGGAGGGAAATTAAAAGTCTCCATTAAAATGCCAAAGTGGCAAAACAACATAACGGTATTTATTCAGAGAAAACGGTTTGAAGAAATAAAAGTGGTTCCCAATCTTGAATGAACTGATTCAGTATTTCACTCCTCAAATCCCTGCAACAGTGCCTTGCTGCCTACAGCAGGAAACCCCAACACTTCACTCAAGCATTCCACCACCTGGCCCGCCTGCAGTATAACCACATCGCCCACTAGCCCCCCCTCCAAACAGAGTCTCTCGTCAAACTCTAAACCTATCACTGACCCTTCCTCAACTGCTACGCTTCACATCAATGCCCAAAGCACCCATCCCCTACCTTGTTCAAGTTAAGCAACCTTCCTGTCAATTGCCACCCAGTAAAGATTTCTGGGATTCCTCCACCTTCTCCTTTCCAAAACCACCGCCATCTTTTTTTCTCCCTTTGGATTAACACCATCTTTGATTCAGAACTAGAAGGTGTTTCTAAACCAGTAATCCTAGCAACCCTGTGCAGGGAGTTGGAAAGAGACATTTCCATCTGAGCTGGGGAAAGGATTCCAGTAATTCCCACACTGTTAGAATGTACAGAACATGGAAGAGCAAGAAATCGATTCTGCATTTGCAATCTGGGACTTGTGAGCCAAAGCAATTCCCTGTGGTTTAATCAATGGCTAAATTACACTGTTCATTTCAGAAACTAAGCACACAAGTCCTAAACTCTCGAAACCAGAACTAGCCCAAGTAAGATTTTGCTGTCTGCTTTAGAGTTGTGGAATCGAAGATACAGCAGGCTTAAACACTCATCAAGTTCTTTCAATTATTTTCATTAGTTGTCATTATTTGCAGACTTGGGATCTTCACACCCCAAGCAAAGAAGAAATGTGAGTACCTGGACTACATTCTTATTTCTATTTTTTGCTGGATCTTCATGGATCCTCATCATGACCCATTCATTCTGCCTTACATTCCTCCCATTATTTAGCTTAAATATGAGTTGCTCTGAAAGATCATTGGTAATTCCCATAAAATATAGTCCTGTTACTTTTCTTTTCTTTAAAAGGAGCATGATAATTGCAAACTGCAACAAACGGAGCTGAAAATAACTCCCCAGGCAGTTGTGCATTAGGAATTAGATTAAAATGAGCCCAATTTATTTTTAAATGACCTGGTAATTTGTAGGAAAGATTTAAGCTACTTAAATGTTCATCAGTGGAAAACTGGGAGGCTCATGAAAATCAACTGTCAGGTCACCATAGTGGGAGAATGGACACTTCTCCTAGAAGCCAGAGAAGCACTGTTGATGGCATGTTTGAAGATTTATGTTCCAACTGCAACAGGAGAGAAGAAAGACTTCATTCAACGTGAGTGTAATCTGCTTTGAGAGTGTAAAATCAAGCAAGTTTAATGTCAGCTCACAATCCTATGGGACAGAATCTGTACTTAGAGTGAATTTTTTGATTAGGATTTGAAATCAAAGCACTAGAAATTTTTTAGAATCACTTGGATCATATTGGCAGCAAGAAGGATTCAGTTTTTAGTTCAGGGAGTGAATTACGTGATAGCAAACTTTTTTTTTTTTTTGAGATGTTTTTGCTACAGGGTGCATGCACTCGCCAGAAAGACAAGAGAGAGAAAGAGACACAGAAAGTGAGAAATCAACCCCCCACCCCAGGGGGATGGCCACACGTCAATCCCTTCTCTTCCATTCTCCTCTCAGAATCTTGGGCACTCACGCACATGCACCTGGTGTGAGTTTAAGCCACTGGGTCCAGGACTCAAAACTATGGTCCACTACATGGGAGTCCAGCAACATAGCCATTACGCCAACTGCTGGTCCCAACAGCAAACTTCTTCCCCTCCCCAGTCATTGTAACGTGGAGGCTGTGTTGAGGCAATGAGACGGAGGCCTCAAAATCTCTGCAGAGTCACGTTCATTCCCACCGGCTTGCTCTACTGATTGCATGGATAGGTTAAGGCTCAACTCCCATGAGGCCTCCTCTGTAAAAAAATATTTCTGCTATCCCCTGTTTTTCAGTGTTTAAGCAACAAGCTATAATGACACTGCAGCTTTGGCATTTAATGCACTTGACTGAATTTGATGAATTCTAGTACAAAGGATACTAAGAATTATTCATCCAAGTTAACTTGCTCCCCCTTGGGAGGAGACCATTGGACAAAACTTCTAATCATGATGTATGTATTTTAGTATAATATAAAACTCCTTCAAATGAACCATCTACAAGCACCATTCTTCATCTTCAATATAGTACTACGGCGTAAGTTTTGAACCTTGGCATTTCTGACTAGTAATTTTCCTCCTATTTTGTTTAACATAAACCATTTCTCTGTGGACCAAATCACTATTATAGAACAAAAGAAAAATACATGTACATATAATCCATACTATATACATATATGATATACATATGTATACATATAGCCATATAAACATATGCATGTGTTATGCAGTTGAAATAAAAATAAAATAGATATATCACTGAGTCTTTTTTTTTTTTTTTAGAGATTTTTGCTATATGGTACATGTGTTCTTAAGAAAGAAAGAAAGCGAGAAAACACCCCCCAAGGGGAATGGCCACACCACAGTCCCTTCTCCTCCATTCTTCTCTTGGTATTTTGGGCATGCACACACATACACCTGGCATCACCAAAGTCTTTGAATCATCCATTTTAGGAGAGGAAAATGTGACTATAAGTAATTATTTAATTAATTGTTTTAGTTTACTATAGGGCATGTTGCTCAACAGACAAAGACAGAGAGAGAAAAAGTGAGAAATCACGCCCTGAGGGGACTGGTCATGCCACAATCTCTTCTCCGTTCAAGTTTTGAGCATGCATGAACATGTACCCAGAGTGATTTGCAAGCCTCTGGGATTGGGACTTCTAATCCATGAAGTTAACCATGTGGAATCTAGGTGCCTTAACCTTCATGCCTTTTGTGGTGGGTTGGCGGGGAGGGGAGGTTTATGCTATAGGGTGCATGCACTCACCAGAAAGACAGAGAGAGAGAGAGACAGAAAGCGAGAAATCACCCTCTCCAGGGGAGATGGCCACGCTATAATCCCTTCTCTTCCATTTTCCTCTTGGGATCTTGGGCACGCATGCACATGTGACCAACGTGAGTTTAAGCCACCAGGTCCATGACTCGAACCATGGTCGACTACATGGGAGTCCAGCAACATAGCCATTATGCCAACTGCTGGCCCCTCATGCCATTTTTTTAAGTTGTCATAATTACCAGAGAAAGGGAGAGGGAGAAAGCACCCCCAGCGGGGCATAGTCATGCTGCAGTCCTTTCTCCTCCATCTCTTCATTCCGTGGAGAATAGAGGCTAGAATTCAAACAGAGTCAACCAGGCGAGGTCTAATTCCCTTAACCACTAGGCTACAGGGCTCGCCCCTAAGTTATTTTAAAAGGAAGAAAAAACATCTCCATGGTTTAAACCTACCCTGAAACGAAAAGTATAAAATGTGTCAATACACAGCATCTCAAGCATTGACTGTGCCAAAAATAAGCCAGGTTCAAGGCAGGCAAGGAAAAGTTTGAAAAGATGGGCAAAGCACTGTGAGAGGGACTCGTTTGTCTCGGGTGTTCTCCAGAAGCACTTTCTCACCTCTGCCCTGTTCTCTGTCCCGGGAAGATGACGTGTTTGCAATGCATCAGGTGATACCCTCTGGCTTCTCACTGGGTCTGGGCAGGGCAGTCCCAGCAGGAGACGAGAGGGGGTGGGGGAATGGATCACTGGGCTCATTCCCTATGTGGTCACCCTGGGTCCGTGTGCCCTTCCTGTTCGACACTGTTCCTTTCGAGGGTGCCTCCTTACACGGCTCTCTCTTTATGGTTCTGGAAATCTCTGCCCTCCCTCCTTCCATCCCACAAAGGTCTGTGGTAACTGCACAGTCTTGTCTCCTGTTCCTTCAGTACCCTCTGAAAGGGTCCCCTTTCTCAAACCCTCTAGTTCATTTCTCTGTAAGTAAAGTCCCCTCATCCGAGTGTGCCATCTGTTTCTTGTTACAAATGATGGATGCAAAGAGGCATTTCTGCCTTTCTAGTCTGGCCTAGGTAAAGGAAAGTGTTCATCTATCTCTTGAGCCTCTATTAAGTGGAAGCAAAAATATACATGCCGAGGCCAGCTGGTGGTGGGGTGGTGAAGGCACTGGACTGTCACATGGCCAGCTGCAGTTTGAGTCCAGGACCTGGAGGCTTGTTTTCTCAGTTTCCCTCTCACTCTCTGTCTCTCTCCGGTCAACTGAAAACATAAGAAGACATTGGAACTAGCAGATGGTGTAGCAGTTGTGTTGCTGGACTCCCACATGGCTAACCGTGGCTTCAGTCCCAGACCTGGTGGCTTAAAAATCATGCTGGGTGCTTGTGCATGTGTGCGTACCCAAGATCCTGAAAGGATAGTGGAGAAGAAGGGATGGCAGTGTGACCATCCCCTCTGGGGGGTGATTTCTCACTTTCCCTCTCACTGTGTCAGTTTCTCTTTCTGGTGAGTGTACACATCCTAAGGCAAAAAATTCTAAAATAATAATCATAATAATAAAATAAAATAAGTAATCCTTTAAAATACATGCACACACATACCACAAGGAAGAATGGGTGGCTTTGAGTTGTTATGATCTAGAAAGGTTTCCTGAAGCTCACCTGGCATGTGAAATGGGGCCTCAAGCACTCTCAGGTAAGACCGGTGGAGATGGGGTAATGAGTACAAGAGCAAGGGCAGGTGTGACTCACACCTGAAAAGCAACCCAGGGCCAGCAGTTTTCAGGGGCAGCTTGCTGAGCAGCGTGCCCACACGATGACAGCTACCTGTCTAGTGTGCCCACAGGATGACAGCTCTCTGTCCATCATGCCCACAGGATGACAGCTCTCTGTCCATCATGCCCACAGGATGACAGCTACCTGTTCCATGTGCCCCGAGGATGACAGCTAGCTGTCCAGCATGCCCACAGGATGACAGTTAGCTGTCCAGCATGCCCACAGGATGACAGTTAGCTGTCCAGCATGCCCACAGGATGACAGTTAGCTGTCCAGCATGCCCACAGGATGACAGTTAGCTGTCCAGCATGCCCACAGGATGACAGTTAGCTGTCCAGCATGCCCACAAGATGACAGTTAGCTGTCCAGCATGCCCACAGGATGACAGCTTGCTGTCCAGCATGCCCATAGGATGAGAGCTACCTGTCCAGCACACCCACAGGATGACATGTGGATGTCCAGCGTGCCCACAGGATGACATGTGGATGTCCAGCGTGCCCACAGGATGACATGTGGATGTCCAGCGTGCCCACAGGATGACATGTGGATGTCCAGCGTGCCCACAGGATGACATGTGGATGTCCAGCGTGCCCACAGGATGACATGTGGATGTCCAGCGTGCCCACAGGATGACATGTGGATGTCCAGCATGCCCACAAGATGACAGTTAGCTGTCCAGCATGCCCACAGGATGACAGCTTGCTGTCCAGCATGCCCATAGGATGAGAGCTACCTGTCCAGCATGCCCACAGGATGACATGTGGATGTCCAGCGTGCCCACAGAATGACAGCTAGCTGTCCAGCATGCCCACAGGATGACAGCTTGCTGTCCAGCATGCCCACAGGATGACAGCTTGTTGTCCAGCATGCCCACAGGATGACAGCTTGCTGTCCAGCATGCCAGTAGATTTCCAGCTTCTCTGAGTACCTTTGCCCTGACAGCCAGCATCACAGCAGGCCTCATAGGAGCTACCATATGCAATCAACCTCTTGTTCATCAATGGATGGGTGGATAATGAAAATGTAGAGTACATAGGCAATAGAATATGATTCAGCCCTAAAAAGAAGAAAATTCTGCTATTTTCAACAACACAGATGAACTTGAAGAACATTATGTGAAATGAAATAAGGCATCTTCCTATCATAGGAAGACAAATGCCACATGATCTCGCTTATATGTGGAATCTGAAAAACTTAAACATAGAGAAACATAGGGCAGAATACTGGCTCTGGGGCTCTGGAGTCAAATAGGTTAGGGAGATTCTTGTCAAAGAATACAAAATTTCAGTTAAGAATAATGTTCAAGATATTTATTGTACAACTTAGGCACAAGAGACTCTGTGTCCCGAACCCAAAACTTCCCATGTGGGTGCAGCATCAGTGTTTGCATGACTCTTGTGCCACCAGCTGGCCCACTTCTCTCATTTTTATGGTAGGGTTTTAATCAAAGAAAAACAACATTGGACAGACACACGCAACATGCTGGAATTCACTCACCCTGCTTACACTGTGAGAGCACAACCAGGCTCTTCTGCTGCATGAATTAGGGCTGCTGAGTTACAAATCATTGAAAGGAACCCAAGTTATCAAAACAAAACCAAAGGTTTATAGTAAGGCTTACAGACTCCTTAAGAAGCACAACTTGGAAAAACATTCAAATACTCTTTCTAGTTCTGATCTTATTCCTTATGCGCATTCACTTCCTTGTGATTGTTCTGTCTCTCTAAAGACGAACTTTTTGTGTTTCTCCCTGGTGTACATTTGATCGGTTCCATCACTCAGAGGATAATAACGTCTCCCTTTGTTTCAAATCCAACTTCCCAGGGAAGGACGCTGATTGGCTCAGTGTGGGTCTAGGGCCTAAGCAGTTGCATTTCCTGCATCCAATAATGTGGAATCATGCACCAAAGGGCTGCTGGACAACTCCTGGTGTGGGTTAAAGGGTCTCATTAAAGAGAGTGCAAGGTGTCATATACTGGGCAGACCTCCAAACTTGTCCGACATAGGTGTCCTACTGCTCAAGTATTTCTGTTGTTTTTGTCATAGTCACATTACTGTAATTTAAAAAAAAAAAAATCAAAAGCAGCATATAGCAATTTAATAGCAAATCAAATAGTTGTCATTGATTTGAATGAGTAATTTCCCTCAAGAAAATTTACTCTAAGGAAATAATTCATTGGAGGAAATATAGCTATGCAGCTGTTTCTCAAATTTATTTTATTGATAAAAAAAAACACTTGGTAAATATTCAACCTAAAAGATCACTGAGTAAATTATAGAATCTTAATTTTCAATGGACTAGTATGCAGCTATCAAAAATGACCATAATAGAGACAAGAAAGATGCTTTTGATAAAATACAGAATGTCATGTCCGGCTTTTGCTTTCAAATAACAATAAACAAACATATAAGCTACTTCAAATACATTAGAAAACAAAGTGCCTTGTAAACTTTAAAAGTACATTTTAAAATATGACTTTATATAAATCTAACTGTAACATAAAAAAAATAGGAAGTTTTGTTTAAAAAATAGAATTAAGGATTAATTTTTTTATTTTTGCTTCATATTTTGATTTTTTAATAGCAGTAAAAATAATAGCCAAGCACTCTGTTATAGAGCTTGGCCTCTATACCAGGTACTGTACTGTGTGCTTTGCATAAATTAGTTTAATCCTCAGTGCAATTCTGAAAGATAGATATTATACTTGCCACTTACCGATGAGGATTTTTACATTTTAAAGCAGAATTATTTTATTTCATTTTACTTATTATTATTATTTTTAATATAAAAAAAGAAACAGAAAGAAAGAGACAGAAAGTGAGAAAACAAGCCACCAAGTCCAGGACTTGAATCATTTCTGACCATGTGGGAGTCCAGCACCTTAAACACCACACCACCTGCCAGCCTGATTTCTCAGCTTTGACAAGTCAAGGAAATCACCTGAAACAGTGAAACTTCAAAGCCACACAGCCATGGTCTGATCTTAAGTTTGGACAATTCCATGGCTGGTCACTTCTTTTTCTTTTCTTTTTTTCTTTATATAGAGATTTTTACTAGAGAGCACATGCATTCGCCAGAGAGATAGGAAGTGAGAAATCACCCTCCCAGGGGGGATGATCACACCACAATCCCTCGACCTCCATTCTCCTCTCAGGATTTAGGGCACACACGCACACACGCCTAGCATGAGTTTTAAGTCACCGGGTCTGGGTCTTAAAATGCAGTTGACTATGTGGGAGTCCAGCCACATAACCCTTCCATCATCTGCTGGTCCCAGACACTGCTTTTTCATGCTCTATGTGTGTGTATGTAGAGGTGGATATGTATATATCTGGAAAAAAAAAAGGAGTAAAACTTTCACAGCCAAATGAGAACAAAACAATAGATTTCTTTTACATTGACAGCCAAGTGAAATCTGAGTAAAAATAGAATAAAAGGATGCTATTTCAGCATTCTCTAAAGAAGGGTCGAAGGGTCAAGCACCTAAATTAGCTTAGTTAACGTTCATAAATTCCCAAAACACTCCATGTTTATATTCCGTAACTCCCATTTTCTCAATAGTTCTTAAGAAACAAATCTCTTTTCACAAACTGATCTCCACCAGCTAATTAAGTTGATATGAGGAGAACTCTTAGTATAATTTATATTTGCTGAGATATTAATGTATCCTTTCCTATCATGATTTTCCCCCCCCAGGCAAAATGAAACAAGTACAACACATTTTAAAGTCATTTCACAGATCACATCTCTCAGAGATATGATATAATTAACTTATGACAGTACGGGTTTAATTAAATTAGGGAGGAACAATTAATTAAATGACAAAAAGGATGAAAACATCAAAAATTAACATACCATTGACATTAATACATCAAAATGAGAATGCCATTATGGATACAAATATTTAAATTGATAGGATTATCCTAAAGAATCAAAATTTGCTGTTGCAAGCATTCAAGTTATGGCAGATTTAGAAAATCATTTTAAGTTAGAGGAATGGAAGAACTATATTGCCTGCAAAACATTTTGCATGATAAGTTTAAAAAGAGACTATCTGTAATCTTAACCATGAAAAATTCTCCTGGTGTGTTTTTCTAAAAATTTTTGTCTTTTAATGTTTTGAGGATCATGTTTTGAATAATACTGGGTCATCAGAAAAGTCATGATGCATTTCTGCATAGAAAAACTTAGAAAAAATAAATCATGACTTTTCTGATGACCCAATAGATTTGACGTTCTGAGCCATAGTCTTAACACAATCAAACCACAACTTCTTGGGGCCAGCAGTTAGCGTAATGGCTATGTCGCTGGACTCCCATGTAGTCGACCATGGTTCGTGTCCCGGACCCAGTGGCTTAAAACTCACGCCGGACGCATGTGCGTGCGTGCCCAAGATCCTGAGAGGAGAATGAAGGAGAAGGGATTGCGGCATGGCCACCCCCCCTGGGGGGTGATTTCTTGCTTTCTGTCTCTCTGTTTCTCCTCTCTTTCTGTCTTGCGAGTGCACATGCCTTATAGCAAAAACCTCTCAAAAAAAAAAAGAAAAAAAAAAAAAAAAAAGAAAATCACAACTTCTCACCCTGTATAAATAAGTATGTAAGTGACAATGTCACCAACCATCACCAAAGTGATAGCAACTATTATTAAAGCAAGCTAGTGAGGTAAGTTATAGAGGCTTAGTAACACAGAGGCCTTCATTTTAATCATAAAGTAACTGAGATTCAAGAAGGAGTGGAATGAAGCAGGTAAATGGACAACCTTTAGCATCTTCTTTGGCTAAGTGATCAAAGACCTGGCATTACTCCCTGCTAATGAAGGGCCCTGACATAACTAGTGCTGACACAGAGGCTTTCACCTGAGGTTTCCTGTTGGCCTCAACTAATAACTTTAGAATATTTCTGAACATGTTTTCTTTCAAGTTATTATTGGATAGCACATGGAGGGAAAATCAGCCACATATTCCTCTAAAACAGAAACAGAGGGAACCAGTCAATGGCATAATGGCTACATTGTTGGACTCCCACATGGCTGACCGTTGGTTCATGTCCTTCACTGGGTAGCTTGACACGCACACCAGGCACTTGTGTGTGCATGCCCAAAATCCCAAGAGGAGAATTGGATTACAGTGTGGCCATCTTCCCTGGAGGTGATTTCTCACTTTTTGTCTCTTTAGTTCTCTGGTGAGAGTATGTGCCCTATAGCAAAAATTTCTCAAAAAAAAATTAAAAAGGAAAAAAAAAAAGAAAAGAAAAAAAACAGAGGATTTCAGAAGGATTAGTAGGAAATCAAGAGAGGGAGAAAAAGATGCTATTATAGAGCAAGAGTATTAGACTGCCTGCTGCTTAGTGATTAAAGGAACCAAATCCCACATGGCTGACTGCAGTTTGAGTCCCAGCCCCAGTGGTCTGACAAACACACTGAGCATATGTGTGCAAGTGCCCCAAATTCCAACAAGATAGAAAAACAGAGGAGCAAAGATTGTGCTGTGACCATGTCCCATTGTGAGGATGTTTTCTTCTATCTCAGTCTCTCTGGCAATCACGTGTGCCCTTTGGTGACTAAAACTATGCAGAGCAAAAGTATCAAGTAACAATAACGTAGTAAAATGATAATAGTGGTAGGCTAGCAGTATTATAAGTAGTAGAAAACCTTAGAAACTTAGCTTCAATGTATTTTTTTTTCAATGAATTATTGGGTCACCAGAATTATACATAAACTTTAAAAAAATAGTCTTAATCCAAGATAAGCACCATCCTAGCCCCTTAAAAAGTGATTCAGGTTATAAATTAAAAGATGGCAAAAGTCTAGTAGGCAAATGTCAATGAAAAGAAAACAAATCTTTGGGTGGAATATAATCCAAAAGTATTAAACATAACACATATGGATAATTGATAAAAAGAAGATAATCCATAATACAATTATAGCAATGATAAATGTCTATGAAACATAAAAATGTAGCAGAAACATTTTTAAAAAACAGAATTGGTGTGACAGAAGAAGCAACACACCTTTGAAATAGGAGAGCTTAATAAGATCTATCAGTCAATGACATATGAAGTAGTCAAAAAAATACAAGAAATATAGAACACTTTAATAGAATAATGAATGAAGTATATATATTTGATAAATCTCTAATGTTGAATTCTGAAATTAGAAAATATGCCTTCTGAGATACAGATACAATAAACATTAAAACTCGTCAAACCTTGAGCCACAGAGGGTCTCATTAAATTTTGAAGAGTATAAATAGAATAAACAATAACCCTTCATCACAGTAGAGTGCATTTAAAATAAGTAAGATCAGAAAAGTCCCTTTCACTTCAAAATTAAATAAATTGCTTTTATATAACTTCTCATAAAAGGAAATACAAACTAAATTTACATAATTTCTTTACAAAGTAATAGAATATAACTAAAGAAGTTCAAAGACAATCCAGTCTAAAATATATTTATCATTAAGAAACAGAGAATAAAAAATATGTTAGACAATCTTCCCCCATAATTTTAAATATATGAAGAAAAACTGAAGAAAACAAACATAAAAAACAAAATTAGATAAATAAAACATAGTAAAACAAAGAAATGCTTCCTGCAAAATTCCACAGGTCCTTCTTCCCAAATAAAGTAAAATAAAGTGGTAGTTAACCCAAAAGAAAATAAAATAGGAATTCCATAAACACATAAAGTAAGTTAGAGTACTGGGTATATTACCTCCTAACTAGAGAGAATTTTAAAAATCATAAAAGATTTCATCCAAGGAAGTTGGAAAACTCAGATGAAATGGAACATTTTCTTTAAAAATGAGTCACCAAAACCAAAAGGAATGTAAAAATTTGAGCAGGCCAATACCCCCCAATACACACGTGCATACACACACACACACACACACACACACACATACATATGCACACACTTCTTTTTACTTTTTAGTAGAGGTTTTTGGTTTAGGGTGCATATGCTTGGGGCAGGGTGAAGGGTGAAAAGCAGAGACAGTGAGATGGAAAGTGAGAAATCTGGCCACGCTGTCATCCTTTCTCCTCCATTCTCATCCTGGGATCTTGGGCTCCCATACATGCACCCAGCGTGAGTTTCAAGCCATCGAGTCCAGGATTTAAACCATGGTTGGGTATGTGGGAGTCCAATGACTTAACCGCTATGTTATCTGTTGGCCCCTACACTTCCTTAAGAAGAGATTTTTGCTATACACTTTTTTAAGAAAGAGATTTTTGCTATAGGACATGTACGCTCCCTGGAGAGACAGGGCAACATGAAGAGAATGGGGGGGATGGCCACATTACGGGGGGGATGGCCACAGACAGGGCAACATGAAGAGAATGGGGGGATGGCCACATTACAGTCCTTTCTCCTCCATTCTCTTCTTGGAATTTTGGGCATACAAGCACACACACTCAGCATGAATTTTAAGCCACTGGGACTGGGACTTGAACCATGGTCAACCATGTGGGAGTCCAGCAATGTAACCACTAGGTCATCACTCGTCCCAAGGTGTCAGGTTTTTAAAAATAAATCAATAAAGGTATTAAATTGTTACTCCTGCTCCTTCTCCTCAAAAAGAAAATAGAAGTGAATTTTAGGGAGAATGTTAATAACTCTTACAAAAAGTATTGCCAAATTAAACTGTCCAAGAAGGCAGGGAAAAAAATAAAGAAAAACTTCAAACTCTTTTTGGTTGAACCTACATACGTAAAATAGAAGCTTTAGAGGAATCCCATATATTATTATCAATATAAAAATGTTACAGAAACTATTAGGAGAGAGTACTCATTAACACAATGAGAAAGTACTTAAAAATCAACCCAGTGAAAGAAAAATATAGTAATTTGGCAAAAGCGGATATATTCTTAACATGATAAAAAGTTATCTCAGCCCCAAGGCCTGGAGCATACTTAACAATAAAACACCACAGGAATTCCAATTCCAGACCAGAACATGGAATGGGTCTGGTTCCCAGACACAATCACCTTGATCTGCACTGTACTAGTCAATGAAACAGATAAAAGAAAGAAATTAAAATAACGAAAACGATTATTATTTTAGATAATATGACTGTGTACTTGAAAATGCCCAGACTGCTATAAGCCATAAAACAATTTGGTGAGCTAATAGAATGTAAAATTTAGAAACCAGCTGCCTTCATAGATTAAAAATAAAATGTGCTAGAACATATAATAGAAAAAACTACTTCCATGTATAGTAGCTTATCCCCCTTAAAAAATAACTAGAAATAAAGTCAACAGGAAATACATTAGACCTACGTAAAGAAAATTTTTAAATATTTTTAAAAGGCAGGAAGGCTGTGAGGAAACAAGCCCTTCAACATATTGCTAGAGGGAGTACAGGCGGTATAGGCAGAAGGAAAGTAATCTGACAACTCCAATTGAAACTGCAAATGTAGGGACCAGCAGATAGTATAATGGTTACATCGCTGCACTCCTAGGTTGTTGAACTTGGTTCAATTCCTGGACCTGGCAGCTTAAAACTCAAGCTGAGCAGGTGTGCATGTGTACCAGAGATCCTGAGAGGAGAATGGAGAATAAGGGATTGCAGTGTGGCCTTCCCCAGGGGGGTGGGTGGATTTCTCGCTTTCTATCTCTCTGTCTCTTTCTGTCTCTCTGGTGAGCATACACACCCTATAGCAAAAATCTCTCTCTAAAAAAGCAAGGAAGAAAGAAACAAAGAAAGAAAAGAAAGAACAAGCAAATAAATATACCATATGAGTCACCAGTCTCATTTCCAGAAATCTATACTAAAGATAGCCTTGACTATGTATGAAATTACCCAAGATAAAGTCTATTCATTGCAACGGCTAAAGATGAACAAATTTCTCCAACAATAAGAGAACAGTTCATTTAGGGTAAGGCATGTGAGGTGGTACAATGCAGCTGTGTGAAGCTTTCTACATATTAATAAGGAAGGTCTCTAAAGTACAGTTTAGATTAAAAAGCAATATGCAGAAAGGTCTTTAGAATACTCTACTTTTATGAAAAAATGAAACAAGAATATGAACTCTTTAAAACAGAAAAGGATTGGATTGTCGGAAAAGTCATGGCACGTTTTTGCATAGACAAACGTAGAAAAATATGTCATGACTTTCAAGACAACTCAATATGTTAAAAACTTCTTTTAAGAACACCTAAACATGAATGTCAGTGTTGGGTGTCTGAGGGAATCCAGCAGACGAGTCTATGCACTGTAATTCTGCAGATTCCTTTATGTTAAGTTCTTTTGTTTTTTGTCTAGAGAGTGTGCACTGTGCATGAGCTTGTCAGAGAGAGAACAGAGAGAACAGAGGGAGAGAAGAAAGCACCCTCCATTGGAAACGATTACACCACAATCTTTCTCCCCAACTTCTTCCTTTCAGGATCTGGGGTATGCACATACATGCACCCAGTGTGTTTCCCAAGCCCCTGGGTCCAGGACTCCAAGGAATGGTCAAGTGTGGCCTTGGAGCCAGACCCTACTACTTTTTTTTTTTGGAGAGGTTTCTGCTATGGGGCATGTGTGCTTGCCAGAAAGACAGAGAGAGACAGAAAGCGAGAAATCACCCACGGGGCGGGATGCTATACCACAATCCCTTCTCCTCCATTCTCCTCTCAGGATCTTGGGCACACATGCGCATGCAACCAGTGTGAGTTTAAGTCACTGAGTCCAGGACTCAAACCACGGTCGACTACATGGGAGTCCAGCAACGTAGCCACTACAACATCTGCTGGTCCCCTGCTAATTACTTTTTGTAAGCATAATAATATACCTGTCATACGATTAAATTGGAGGGACCAAGAGAAGGCATAATAGTTACATTGCTGGACTCATACACAGTCAACTGGAGTTCAAGTCCCAAATCTGGCAGCTTAAAACTCATACCAGGCAGAGCAGCCTTGCTGGATACCAGGCTACCTGTGGCTGTAGGCCCTAATGTCCGGGACCCATGGCTCACTCCTCCCCATTCACTTTTGGAATTCAGGTCTATGTCTTGGGACTTTAAGATGAACTTGTGCCCCTCCCCACCCCATCTGGAGACTGGCTCAAGCTAGCAGCCTTGCTCCTGAGGTGAATCTTAGCAGCTCAGTTGGAGGTGCACCTGTTCTTTGGAAACAGGGAGGACTTTGGGTCACTCAGGACCAGTGACAACAGTGTAGGGTACTGGTGAGCAACAGGGAGGCAGAGCAGAAGAGAGATAGCCAATCTTCTATCCCTGCATACCTCTGAATGCTCAGAGATAACTTGAATAATTTAGGAAGGAACGTATAGACCACCAGGTGACTAGGAACAATCGCAGAGGCACAAGAAATAGGAGCAACCAACAAGGGAAAAAATAAACTCCACATCACCCACAGACAACACAATGGAAGTTGTGGGCAGGTCAGATAAGCAATTCAGAATTTTCGTAGTGACCAAACTAATTGAGATGCAAGAGAAAAGAGACAAGGAGCTCCAGGAGTTGAGGAAGTCCTTTCCTAATTTGAAAGAAGAAATAGACACCTTAAAAAGGAGTCAAGCAGAATTGCTAGGGATGAAGAATGTGATGCAGAAAATTAAAACCATATTAGAAGTAGATTAGATCATGCAGAAAGTCAAATTTCAAATGTAGAAGACAAAACCCCTGACCTCAAAAAAAGTATCAAGAAGATTGAGAAAGCCACCAAGAAAAATGAGTATAATATATGAGAAATACTAGATACCATCTAGCACCCCAACATCCGGATAATTGGTATCCCAGAAGAGGAAGAAAATAATAAGGGCATTGATCATTTATTTCATGGAATCCTGAAAGAAAACTTCCAAACCCTCTATCTGTTGCTTACAAGAAACACACCTCATGGATAAAGACATACACAGACTAAAAGTAAAGGGCTAGAAAAAGATATTCCATGCAAATAGAAATCAAAAAAAGGCTGGAGTTGTGATACTGATTTCAAACAGAATAGGCTTCAAGACAAAGACTCTGAGACTAAGGGCACTATATAATATAAATGAATTAATTCTACAAGAAGACATAACACTTATAAATGTCTATGCACCCAACTCAGGAGCACTTAAATATGTGAAGGAAAGACTGCTGGAGCTAAAAGGAGAGAGAGGGCACAATGCTATAATTGTTAGGGATCTCAATACCTCATTATCTCCTTTAGACAGATGTTCTAGCCAAAAAAAAAATAGAGATACAGGACCTAAATGATACTAAAAATCAAATGCGCTTGATAGACATCTATAGACCTTTCCACCCTAAGACCACAAACTATACATTTTTCTTTCCCTGGCATGGAACCTTTTCAAAGATTGACCATATGATATGACATAAATCAAGCCTTTACAGATTCAAAGGCATAGAAATTAGATCCAGCATCTTCTCTAGCCTGAGAACAAATAGAGAGGCATGACATGAGTGGGACACAGAAATGGTTTATTGCCTATTGATGATAACACATATAGTATTCTCAACTGATCTGGTCTGAGAAGTATTTTATGTTCAGTAAATTCTTTATACAAGCCAAATGATATATAGTAATTAAATGTTTAAAAAATGAGAATAAATAATAATAATATGAAAAAATTCTGAAAAGCTATTTGATGATGATGATGGGGATAGTAATGTCTTTATCTTGACTGATACGCATGGTAATTGTGCTGGAATGAGAAATGTAATGCACTGTAAAGATATATGTGAGTTAATGTAATATAGAAAAGATTATGATCATAAATAAATTCAAATAAAGCAAAAAACTCATGCCGAGCACAGGTGCATGTGTGCCCCGAATCCCAAGAGCAGAATGAAGAAGAAGGGACTGCAGCATGGCCATCCCCTCAGGAGGTGATTTCTTGCTTTCTGTCTCTTAGTCTCTCCAGCAAACACATGTGTTCTATAGCAAAAATCTCTTTCTCATAAAAAAGATTAAATTGGAAAATAAAAGTGCTAGTGGCATTAGAAATCATACACCCATTATGATGATCAAGAGAAACTAAGTTATGCTTCAGTAACTAACCCTAGATTTCAGAGACTTCTCATAATAAAATCTGATTCCTCCCCTCCAATCCATGTCCATTGTGGGTGAATTGGCTGGAGGAGCTGCTCTTCATGGTTTTTTATCAGTCTCCATGCAGAGGACAGAGCACGCTACATGGTCTTTCGCTGGCCATTAAATCTTCCAGCCCAGAAGTCATGACCCTTGTCACTGCGACTTACAACTCATTGACTGGAACGAGTCATGTGACCATGCACTACAAGGCAAGTAGGACCAGCTGCACTATTAAGGACAGTGTGTGTGTGAGTGAGTGTGCGAGTGTGTGAGTGCGTATGTGTGTGTTAACCTTCCATCCAAAGGGCACATGCACTTTCCAGAGACAGAGCAAGAGAGAGCATGCCCCAGGAAGACTGGTCAACGGCGATCCCTTCTTCTCCATTTCTCCTTCCTTTTGGGATTTTGGGCACTAAAGCACAAGTATCCAGTTTTGTTTTTTGTTTGTTTGTTTGTTTGTTTTTGCTTTTGTTTTTGTTTTTTAAAGTTTCTGCCTTAGGATGCCTGTGTGTGCCAGAGGGGGAGAGAGGAAAAATGAAAAATCACCCCCCCCAAGGGGAATGGCCACACTGTAATCACTTACTCTCCATTTTCCTCTTAGGATTTTGGACACATATTATTCTCATCCCACCGGGTCTGGGGCTTGAACCACACTGTCAGCCATATGGGATCCACTGCATTAACCAACATGCCACCCAGCTGGCTCACATGTGTTTTGAATACCAAAAGGTCATTTAAAAAGTACACCCAGTTAGGCCCAGTAATTACAATTCTGGGAATAGCCAAGGAAATGTCAAAGGAGCTATCCCAAGTGATTATATATAAGTGGGCAGAAACGCTTCCTCCCTGGATCTGACACTGACTGAGACTCAGTGAGCTGCACCTTGTCATTTTCTGAGGCAGCGAGATGCAACCAACCATGCAAACCCCACCACCACCCCTCCAAAAACAAACAAATTAGAAATGGCTTAAACAAGAAAACAAGCTCACATACAATACACTGCTTTGTTTTTAATCACTGGGACATTAATTTGCTCTTTCATGGACTCTAATAGTGGAATTCAATTCAAAAGTCATCTGAAATAATGTAACCTAAGATGCTTGTATCAGTGGTTTTATTTTAGGTCCTGAAGTCGGTTCTATGACAGCATTTTTAACACAGGCTTATTTCAATTCCAGAAGCAACAAGTATCTTCATTTAACTAGATCTTCTTCACTAACAATAGAAAGCAGATAATTATGGAACCAGTGGATGGCGTAATGGCTACGTCGCTGGACTCCCATGTAGTCAACCATGGTATGAGTCCTGGACCTGGTGGCTTAAACTTATGCTGGGTGCATGTGCGTGCGTGCCCAAGATCCTGAGAGGAGAAGGGATTGTAACGTGGCCATCCTCTCTGGGGGTGACTTCTCACTTTCTGTCTGTCTCTCTCTTTCTGGTGAGTGCACATGCCCTATAGCAAAAATTTCTCCCCCTCCAAAAAAAAATAAAAAGTAGATAATTATAGCAGATAAAAAGGATATTTAAGACAAAAAAAAAGAGAGCCTCACTTCAATGTAATTATTTTTAAAAATGTGTATAATCAATACATATATGGGAACTTCGAAAGGATATAGAAAAAATTAAAGAACAAGGTGTAGATTTATTTCATGCAGCAAAATTTTGGAATTCATGCAGAGCTTTTTTTAAATAATACACATTTTCCATAGCTTTTTGAGATTCCTTCCTTGTACATAAGAGTGTGTTTAGACAAGGAAGGAACACTAAGCCTGCACAAAGACAAACCAAAAAAACCAGAAAGCTCTTCTTGGAAAAGAGACTGGAAGATTGTGAAAGAAACTGGTGATGACAATAATGATGACAACAGCTACCATGATCAGCCCTCAGTATGTATCAGCCCTTAGGTTGATTGTTCTACATTCATTTGCTTATTTAATTCTCAAAAAATGCTGAAGGATTTTTTTTTTTTTTCCATTTCACTAGGAATGACGTGAAAGGCCCAAAAAGTTAAACAATGAACCAAACAATCTCACAGCAGGGACAGGGTGAAAGTAAGAACTCAAATCCAGCTCTCACTCTGCTGGTTCCATTGTCCCTCACTCATCCCTGGAGCAAGGACTGAAGGGAGGATACAGTTGTTTCTCAGCTCGGATGTAATAGCGTAGAAAGCCACATTCCCTCCCTGTGTGGGCCTAACTCTGATCCCTGAATCTGCTCCCAACAACCAGACTATCAACTCTCTTTTTTTAATTATTATGTTTTAGAATTATTTCTCTCTCTCTCTCTCTCTCTCTCTCTCTCTCTCTCTCTCTCTCTTTCTCTTTTTCAATTTGACCAGAGGGGGACACAGAGAGAGAGAGAGACAGAGAAAGAGAGAAAGCAAGCCACCAGGTCTAGGACCTGAACCATGGTCGGCCATGTGGGAGCTCAGTGCCCTTACCAACCACGCCACCTGCTGGCAATTCTTTGAGGGTAGCATCTTGTTTTGCCTCCATCTCTGAACAGTACATCAACACAGTTGACTCATTTACATGTACTCATTGATTTATTCCACAAATATTTACTGCTTCCAATAAGCCAGACTCTCTACTAGACACTAATGTTAAAAAATAGAACAGAGCCAGCAGATTGCATAGTGGTTATGTCGCTGGACTCACACATGACCAACCATGGCTTGATTCCCAGACCCAGTGGCTTCAAAATCACACTGACCACGTGTGCAAGCATGCCCAAGCTCCCAGGAGGAGAACGAATGGAGGAGAAAAGATTGCGGCATGGCCATCCTCCTGAGGGAAGGGCGGTGATTTCTCACTTGGACCCTCACTGTCTCTGTCTCTTCCAGCAAGAGAGGACTCTCTCTACTAGAACTCATGAGAGTACAAAAATGATTGTAATTGTTGTGGCTAGATTATGAGTTCATGGATATTTATTGTATTATCGTATCACTTTATATATATTTAAAATTTTCCATAATAAAAAGTCATAAAAAATAAAAAGTATTTCACTCAAAGTAGTCTCATCAAGAGTACCAGTGAGCTGCTTGTTGCTAAGTATCATGAATACTGTTCTGTTCCCATTTTCCTGGACAACAATCTCCTTGAACAATCTAAAACATTTGGCAGAAAAGGCCTGGTCAGAGAGGTAGGGGAAACAGCAGGACATGGGTTAAGGAACTCGCAACCTCTCCCTTTTAACCCCTGGCTCTGTAGCTTCTCTTTCTCAGTCTCCTTTCTTTCTCAAGTCTTCTTTTCCTCTTTCCATTCTTTAAATATCACGGTTGGAGAATTCTGCATTCGGACTCTTCTTTCCTTGTCACCTTACTCTCCTCGAACTCTCTGCGAACTTGGAATACTATCTACCTGCTCTAACCTTTCCAATTAGACAGGAATGGAAATGCTACGGGGAATATGTTCATGAATATTCTATAAGCATCTCGAAACCAAAATACCAGATGTATTCTCTTTATCTTCTTCCTCATCCAGCTCCTTACCCATAATTGTCCCTCTGATTTATTTCTCAGAAAAGGGCAATACCATGTACCCAAAATCATCCACCAGTTCCAGTGCAAATAGCCTTCGAAGAATCCCCTTAATTTTTCCATGTCATTTTCTCTTTTAATAAACAATGTAGGGAGCTGGCAGGTGACATGATGGTTAAGAGTGCTAGACTCCTACATGGTCAACCATGGTTCAAGTCCCAGACTTGGGGGCTTGCTTTCTCACTTTCCTTCTCTCTCTCTGTCCTTCTCCAGTCAAATACATACATACATACATACACACAGTTAAATAAAATAATTCTTTTAAAAAATAAACAATGGAGGGACCAGCAGTTAGTGTAATGGCTATGTCGCTGGACTCCCATGTAGTCGACTGTGGTTTGCATCCCGGACCCGGTGGCTTAAAACTCATGACGGGTGCATGTGCATGTGCATGCATGCCCAAGATCCCAAGAGGAGAATGGAGGAGAAGGGATTGCGGCGTGGCCATTCCCCCTGGGGGGTGATGTCTCACTTTCTGTCTCTGTCTGTCTGGTGAGTGCACATGCCCTATAACAAAAACCTCTCCAAAAATAAAGAAATAAATAAATAAATAATAAAAAATAAACAATGTAAATTGATAGGATCCCAGACATCCATCCCACAGAGCAAAACAACACATAGAACTGAATATGATACTGTGGGTAACACTGCAAGTTTTTGGCAAACTCATTCCCTCAGATGTAACCCAGGTAGATGGTAGTTGAACCCTGAGGGACAGACAAGATCATCAAAAACCAGATGTTCTATTTTGTTCACATGTATTTCAGTAGACTTCATGTGATTTTGGAGAGATGGAAACATCTACTGTTGCTGATCATTGGTTTTACATAACTGAAACTTGAGTGTGTGAATGAGGTAGCTTTGACTAATACAGCTTGGAAGATCAAAGATTCCTGAAAAGGTCAGTAGCCTTTAAGAAAATACGCTGTTTAGACAAAAAAGCCTGTCCAAATCAGCTTCAAATGGAAGCAGATCTCAAGGGTATCAGTCCAGGTGTTCTCAAGCCAGATGGGCGATTACAGCAGGTGACCTCCAAAAAGCCCTCCCAATTATGAAGTGCAAGGATTTTACCATCTCGGAAGATGGAAGTGAACATTAAAATGGTTTCAATGTTTCAATGTCATCACTCTAAACTATCTTAACAAATGGAAATAGGCCGTCACCTACCATTCTTTCCAAGCCTCGAGGGCCATACACTGCCTTGAGAATTGAATGAGGCTAAAGGAATCAGAGAGTGCCCGATATTCAGAACTTCAGAACTCATGCACTTCATAGTCTATGCTCCTGTGCCCTGTGGGTCTTTCTTAAGCACTGGGGTATCTTTCCTTTCTTAGAGGTTTTTGCTATAGGGCGCGTGCGCTCACCAGAAAGACAGAGAGACAGAGAGATAGAAAGCGAGAAATCACCCCCCAGGGGAGATGGCCACACCGCAATCCCTTCTCCTCCATTCTCCTCTTAGGATCTTGAGGATGCACGCATGCATGCACACGCACCTGGAGTGAGTTTAAGCTGCTGGGTCCAGGACTCAAACCACGGTCAACTACCTGGGAGTCCAGAGACAGAGCCATTACGCCAACTGCTGGTCCTCCCCTTTTTTTTTTTTTAAGAGGCGTTTGCCTTAAGGCGTATGTACTAGCTGGAGAGAAAGAGAGAGAGACAGAGATAGTGAGAAGAAAAGGAAGAAATCACCTCCCAGAGGGGATGGCCATGCTGCAATTCTTTCTCTTCCATTCTCCTCCTGGGATGTTGGGCATGCATGCACATGCACCAGGCGTGATTTTGACACCACCAGGTCCAAGACTCAAACCACAGTCGGCCATGTGGGTGTCCAGCAACTTAACTGCTCTGCCATCTGCTGATCCCCAGTATCTGTCTATGAGGGCATTTTGGCTCTTCCTCCTTTGGCCTCCTGGAGGTCCACAATACTCATGAAATGCAGCAGGTTGGTCTCCCATTCCTTCAAACTCTACCCTCTCCCATGTAAAAAGTGGTCCATGGGGGACGAGCAGTTAGCATAATGGCTATGTCACTGGACTCCCATGTAGTCAACTATGGTTTGAGTCCTGGACCCAGTGGCTTAAACTCATGCTGGGCGCATGTGTGTGTGTGCCCAAGATCCCAAGAGAATGTGGAAGAGAAGGGATTGCGGCATGACCATCCCCCCCGGGGGGGTGATTTCTCGCTTTCTGTCTCTCTGGCTCTGTCTGTCTGGTGAGCGCATGCACCTTATAGCAAAAACCCCTCAAAAAAAAAAAAAAAAGTCCATGGTACACTAGCGACATGCCAAGCTAAACAAGATCATAGACTAAGGCAATCTCATCTAGGAAAAAAAATAAGGCTTTAAAAGGGTATATAATCTAATGCCTATGTTCATACTTGTGAAACCAAGAAAGTCCTGAACATGTCAAACATTGCCTTACATCATCTGGGATCTGTAATGATCTCTGGTTCAGAAGTTTGGAGATCTGATAACTACTCTGAAGTCATGAAGAACATAGACCTTCTTTGGAATCAAGTCGTAGACAAGACGCAGACATCTTCAGTCTCTCTCTCTGTCTCTCCCACTGCCATCCCACATAGCAGGACGTTCTGAGTCACCCTCCCAACCACACCCAAGGTCCAGGTTAGCCCCGCCCTCAGCTTCTCAAAATGCCCTGTCTTGGGTTTGATCTAATAAACAGGAAAAAAAAAAAAAGGAGTAAACCTATCATCAACCTCTGATTCCTCATAGTAATTAGAACCTCCCAGCAGATTATCTAACACAGGCCCTCAATAATGGTGAGATATGTAGATCTAGATATAGATACGGATACAGATATACAGATATAGGATATAGGATAGATTTTTGCCATAAAGGGCATGAGCTCGCTGGGGTAAGACAGAGAGAGATACAGAGAGAGAAGAAGTGAGAAAGCACCCTCCAGGGGATGGCCATGTTGCAATCCCTTCTCCCCCACTTACCTCCCAGGATTTGGGCCATGCATGAACAAGCCCAGCGTGTTCTGTAAGTCACCAGGTCCTGGACCCAAACCATGCAGTTGGCTGTGTGGGATCCAGTGCCTCAACCACGCCACCTACTGGCCCTGGCTAAACATTTTTTTAAAAATCAACCAAAATCACATGGCCCAAATGTCAACTGTGACTAATATTTTCAGATCATCAGTCCTAAAGGGCCTGGGAGACGGCATTCTCTACCTTCACTTCCACTAGAATGGGCTCTGCAAAGGTGTCTCCATGTGTTTTGTGTGATTTATCAGCTTCATTTCCTGTTGCCGCCCTTCTCTGCACACATGAACCATGCAAATGTCACCTGCTTTTCTGAGCGCCTTCACCTGCACCCCTTCTTCAATTTTCTGAACCCTTTTGCCACTTCCATTCCTTCTTCAAACCTACTTGCATACTCATTGCTCTCCCCTCCCCACCTATACTACTACCTTGCCTAGATCATTTTTATACCAGTTTTCAAAAAAAGATCTATTCAAATGTTAAACACATAGGGACACACATACTGACCAGGTGAGAAGAGCACCCTGTAGTTTTCTTTTTGGAGAGGTTTTTGCTATAGGGTGCATGCACTTGCCAGACAGAGAGAAACAGAGACAGAAAGTGAGAAATCACCCACCCAGGAGGGATGGCCACGCCACAATTCCTTCTCCTCCATTCTCCTCTTGGGATCTTGGGCACGCACGTACATGCACCCGGCGTGAATTTTAAGTCACCGGGTCCGGGACACGAACTGCGGTCGACTACATGGGAGTCCAGCGACATAGCCATTACACTAACTGCTGGTCCCCATCCTGTAGTTATTTTTCACATTAGCTATCAACACTCTAATTATTCTCATGAGCTAATGTCGGTGGTCCCCTCACAACAAGTAGGTTGCGTGAGGACAAGGACCTCCTCTGTAATGTATGTTCTCATAAATGTTTGTGAAACAAATGAATAAATAAAGAACTTGACGAAAATAGAGATCTTCAAAGCAGTCACACTCGCATCAGCCTGAAAAGTTTGAGTTATCAAATAATACCCGTAAAGAAATTCTGGTTATATAACAGGTAGGGTTGGGGGTGGGGGAAGAAACATGAAATGGTCTAAACTTTTTTTTTTTTTTTTTTTTTTTGCAAATGAAAGAAAAACCTTGACAATCTATATGCCTTAGAACTTAGAAGACAAATCCATTCCTATACTTTATCTTCCTGGAGGCTGGATGTATTTGCATAAAAATGAATTCGAAATAAAAAAGAAGCTCCCTCTTGGCCATTAAATAAGAAGCTGAAACCTAATAAGGAAGTTTCAGGAATTATTAGAGGCCAGATAGGGAGCTGTTTTCAAACAAAAGGATTAACCCCAGACAATGCAAGAAAAATCCAGGCAAGTTTTAACTATCAAAGAAGTACTGCATGCTTTCTCACAGGGAGTCTGTAGTCTGCAAAGTCCCTGCCAGTCAGGACAACTCTCTGACTGTGGACCCTCCCTAGGTGGACCCAGCCCAGGTGGTGAAATCTGTAGCTTACAGGACTTCAGTGCTCGAAGCCACACGACTAGCCATGGGTTGGCCTGAACGCAATAGAAAATGTATGTTCTCAATATTCTGATGACCTAGGGGCATAAAGGAAAAAAAAAAAAATTCAACCCTGTTTTTTTACTTTACTCCTCTTTCTTATACTGTAAGGGTTAACTGCTGCTTGTATTTTCTGAAATGGCTATAACAAATAAGATCATAAATGCACCTGTTTGCTTAGAAGAGAAAACTTAAGCCATTTGCTCAAGACAATGGTCACAAAAATGCAAGAGATGGGGTCAGAGGTAAGAAATCTTTTTTTTTCTTTTTTTGTAGAGATTTTCGCTATAGGGCGCATGCGCTCGCCAGAAACACAGAGAGAGACAGAGAGACAGAAAGCGAGAAATCACCCCCCAGGGAGGATGGTCACGCCGCAATCCCTTCTCCATTCTCCTTTCGGGATCTTGGGCACGCACGCACACGTGCCCAGCGTGAGTTTTTAATCCACCAGGTCAGGGACAAGAACTGCAGTCGACTACGTGGGAATCCAGTGATATAGCCATTACGCTAACTGCTGGTTCCTGGAGGTAAGAAATCTTAAGGGATGGGAATGTTAGCTTACCCAACACCATGCACCAGGTTAAGCTGGGAAAGTTGTAACAACGTTGTCATTATCAGCATAGTGACTCTCAGAGGTTTAGATTGTTTTGTTAAACAGTGTCACTTAAAGAAAATACATCGTAGCTTCCCTACAACACTGAACAGTTTCAATGTCTCCACAGGAACAAAAACAGCGTCATAAATGTCCTGGGAAAAGAAAAGGGACACACTACAGTTTGGGGGAGAATGGAGAGGGTAGGAGTAACACTGAGTAAGTTCATGCTATAGATAGCGAAGGATACATAAAGAGTATAAGGGTATATAATGTGCTGGAAGTTTCTGTCCTGGGAGTTGGTTGTGAGCTTGTTAGCTCTCGGCCATTCCCTGTGCTAGAACACAACTAAATCAACTCCTTTCTCCCTTTTCCTTCACCTCGTAATTATCCACAGAAATGCTGCTTGATTTTAGCCAGCCACTGGAAAAGGGGATCCTGGAGCTTCCTGTCAAGGGGGCTCCTCTCTCTTTATCTCTCTCTCCTTCCCTCCCTTCCACAAGTACACACTCTATATCATGAAAAAATAAGTCAACTAAAAACAAAAACAAAAACAAGACAAAACAAAACAAAACAAAAACTGGCTTGAGTGGAGAGTTTAGGCCAGAGCAGGGGCTGTCCACAGCAAGCTGCTTCAGCCTCATCAGCAGACTCTGGCCCCACCCTAGTTTTGATTGGGGGGAGGAGGGTCTGGAGTTGGCATCTCTAACAGGTTCCCACGTGATAATGCTGCTATGTGCTGATTTGGGGAACACATTTTGAAGTTTTTACTAATGCTTTGAATTATAAAGTGATAATTCAACGGTGCAGGGGAAAACAGGGCATGCAACTAACTTCTCCTTCACATTTTCTCTCTTTCTACAGGACACCCTCAACCGTCCAAAATAGCCTACCCATGGCTGCCTGGCTCACAGCCCCCCAGCCCCAGGGGAGGAGAGCAGGCAGGGCAAGCTCAGGCTTTGTAAAGGCTGCTGCATGGAGCCACAGCACGTCCTCTGAAACAGTGCCCTCCCAGTCCACAGAGGGCAGCACTGGGCAGCCAAGAAAAGCACACTCAATTCTTGGCACACCTCTATTTAAAATAACAAAAACAAGGGCCAGAAGGTAGCTTGGTGGTTAGAGTGTTCAGACTCTCACATAGTTGACTGAAGTTTGACTCCGGGACCTGGCGGCGTGCTTTTTCACTTCCCTTCTCTCTCTGTGTCTCTCAAATAAGTGCACGTACCATGTAGCAAATTTTAAAATAATAATAATAAACAAAATTAAATAAATAATTCTTAAAAAAAAACCTCTTAGGACTACAACAAACAAAATAAAAAATAAATATAGCAAATTTTAAAATAATACAATTAAATAATTCTTAAAAAATCTCTTAGGACTAAAACAAATAAAAAAATAAATATAGCGAATTTTAAAATAATAATAATAAGCAAAATTCAATAAATTCTTAAAAAAAAAAACCTCTTGGGACTAAAACAAAAAAATGAATAAAATGACAAAACCAGCTGTCATTCATTGAACATTTTCCATGTGCTCATGGTGGTAACATACTACATATGCCTTAGTTCATCTGTACTTATATAGACCTGCATGTAAATAGAAGCAATCCTCAATTTCTGTTTAAAAAAAAAAAAAAAACTGGGACCAGCAGTTAGTGTAATGGCTATGTCACTGGACTCCCACGTAGTCGACCGCAGTTCGAGTCCCAGACCTGGTGGCTTAAACTCATGCCGGGCGCGTGTGCATGTGTGCCCAAGATCCCGAGAGGAGAATGGAGAAGGAATTGCAGTGTGGCCATCCCCCTAGGGGGTGATTTCTCACTTTCTGTCTCTATGTCTCTCTCTGTCGGTCTGGCAAGCGCACGCGCCCTATAGCAAAAACCTCTCCAAAAAAAGAAAAAAAAAAACTATTCGAATATTAAATACAGTAGGAACACATATACTGACCAGGTTATAAGAGCATGATATACCTTTTCCATAGCAGATCAGAATCACAGATTCTGTACAAATTAACCGACTTACTAATATCGATTTGTGATTCCAAAATTAATACCCGAGGTGCTTTCACGGTCATTTTCAGACCTGCGCAGAGCTTTGAAAAATCTGAGTCACCACACACATGCCTCCACAGCTGAGGTCAAACAAGGCAATGCTTTGTTTTGAATGTGGTCTTCTTGTTTCATATGGAAATATATGGAAATAGCTGTCCTTTTGAAGTCTATTGACTATCATGTGTTTTGCATTTTTGTGATGTTTGATGGTCATCTTGATACAGTGACCCAAGCGTAGGGTTGATGTGCTGTCTGGTGTTCCCAAGTACAAGGGTATGCCGTGTCTTATGGAAAACGAATGTGTCTGTGGGAGATAAGCTTCTTTAAGGCGTGAGTTATAGTTCTATTGACAAGGAGTTCATCATTTATCAATCAACCACATATTTGGGAAGTGAGTTTAAAAGGAGAGACACATAAAACAAAATCATGTAGCTATTTGTTGACCGAAATGTGCTAAGAGGCTCATAGGAATCTAACCTTGTATGAGAGGATCTTCAAAAAGGGCATAGAAAATGCATACTATGAAAAACTATGTATGAATGTTTAAAAATGTTTACACCAAAAGGAACTCATACTTTAATTCCATTTTCCATGAACTTTTTCAAGTCCCCTTATAATTCTCCTAGAACCAACAGTGCAGTATTTGCCACAAACAACGAGAATCAATTCTTATAACACTGGAGATGATTTTTTGTTTGTTTGTTTGTTTGTTTGTTTTCCTATTTTACAAGTGAGCTTATTGGTTAAGGAGGTTAGACGGGCCAGCAGGTGGCATAGTGCTTACGGTCCTGGACTCCCACCTGACTGACCATGGTTCCAGTCTTGGACCTGGTGGCTGGGTGTGTGTGCGTGCGTGCGTGCCCAAAATCCCAAGAGGAGAATGAAGGAGAAGAGACTGCAATATGGCCATCCCACCAGGGGTGACTTCTCCACTTTGTATCTCTCTGTCTCTCTCTGTCTCTCCAGCGAGTACATGGGCCCAATAGCAAAAATCTCTAAAAAGAGAAAAGGGGTTAGAAACATGGCAAGGAAGCAGCAGAGTCGATGTGAGCCAGGCACACGGCCCAGGTGCAGCTCTGCCGTCCTAATACACAGCACAGAGGAAGTGTGGGTTGGACTCAGGGTTGAAATCCAGGCCCAGCTCTGCTTTGCCTTTGGGTAGTTATCTCCCTGTACCTGAGCTTCTTGGCCTATAACATAAAAATATTCATAATGATAAATAACTTCGTATACTTAAAACAGTCTAAATTCGTTTAAAACTAATGATTTATAGGATCAAGATAGGACCTTACATTTGGACCTAACCAGCTTCAGCTGTCTCTGAAGTCTAGATTTACATTCTGAGTACTGTGTCCTCACACACAAGGGGACCAGAATGGAGATTTTTGCTACAGAGCATGTACACTCCAGAGAAACAGAGAAAGACAGGGAGACAGAAAGTGAGAAATCACCCCCCCAGTGGGGATGACCATGCCACAATCCCTTCTCCTCCATTCTGCTCTTGGGACTTTGGGCATACATGCACACATGCCGGGCATGAGTTGCAAGCCACTTGGTCTGGGACTCAAACTGCAGTCAGCCATTTGGGAATCCAGTAACGTAACCATTACATAATCTGCTGGACCCGAAAGGTTTTAGTTCATTGCACACAGCAATCTCACGTGCTGTTGTGTGGAAGGAAGCACTTTGTGCATGGATTAACAAACCTATCCTCTCCGTAATCACCAGGCTTCAAATCATTCTAGATGTCAATTCTTTTAAACCTGTTGCTTTGAACTACCACCAAGAAAAGACCAGTTTCCTGGGTGCAGAAGAGGGGTTATTTCCATCATCCAGAACAGTTAACCATGTGATAAGATGGTGGTCGCCAAGCTATGTGGTTCTAAATAATACCCACAGGTACTCACTTAAAGGCAGAGGTTTGGATTTTTCTCCTCTGCTTTCCAAAACACAACAATAATGCCTTCTGCCATGTAGCCATATCTAGCAGACTAGAAGAAAAGACACATTCCAATCACTTAGCACAGGGCCTAGGTAGACAAGACCAGGATATATAGGATCATCCAGTTCAATCAAACTAACTTGTTTCCCTTCAAATAATGTCCTTTAACTATTCATTCAATGTCTATTTAGAAGAGATGTTAAATGCTACATGGAGAAGGGATCCTCTCCGGCCATTCATTACTTTTACAAGAAACTCAATGCTTGCCTTAGGTTCACTCTGCAGGTTTACCCAGGTCAGCACTACTGACACTTGGGCAGATAATTACTAGTGGGGGTGGGGAGTGGAGGTGTCCTGGCCATAGCAGAATGCAGAGCAAAATCGCTATCTTCTATTCACTAGGGACCACTAGCACCCACACACAGACCAGTTAGGACAATCAAAAATGTCTCCAGGCATTACCAATGGTCTCCTTGGAGGCAACGTCATTCCCTGGTTGAGAGACATCACTCTCGAGAAATGTGTCTTGCACACACCTGCACTGTGTGGTCTGCATCCATGCCATGTCGCCTGCTCAGTATTTCTGACATCAGCCTAAGGACAGAGCTCACCCACCACGCTCTCTGGAGTACCATCTCCCATCCGAGGCAGGTGGTGTGTATGCTAACATAGGTACATGTGTATGATCCAAGAAATGTAGCCAATACAACATTCCTCCTATGGGGACGTCTCCAAGTTGTCTCCATCTCATCTCCCTCAGAGGGTTCTTCTGTGTCCCGTTTACTGATGCCTGGGCATGACATGTCTAACCTGCCTCTAACGCTGCTATTCCTAGCGCATAGGAAGTTTGATACATGACTTATTATTATTATTGACATAAAACTATACCCCATATATATTCATGAATTTGGTGCTTTAAATTCTCAGAATTTGAGTTTGGGGTTCAAAGCTAAACCTATCTACCTAAATAGAAGCCAAGAAACTGTCATGTTCACTCTTTTAAAAAAAAAAAAAAAAAGAATGTTTTTAATTTTTTTTTTTTCTTATTCAATGATTTTAATTTTATTTATTTATCTATCTATCTATCTATCTATCTATTTATTTATTTATTTATTTATTTATTTAACCAGAGAGAGAGAAAGCAAGCTACCAGGTCCAGGACCCAAACCGTGGTTGGCCATGTGGGAGTTCAGCGTCCTTCACCACTACACCACCTGCCAGCCTTTTAATATGAGAGCTCTGGCTGATACCCTAGCAGGCTCTCAAAAACCTGGTGGTAACACCTTATTTCTAGGCAAGCACATACTTCTCTTTTCTGCTCTGTGCAGTCACACATACTCACTGCTTTTTGATTCAAATTTCCCCCGGGGTGATGATCCCTTCTCCACCCGACACAGACCCAACTGAAGAATGGTGGGCTAGGACACAAAGCCAGCCCCCACTGCTTCTAGAAGTGCTCTGCGGTATCATTTCGTGCCTAGGTCAGAGCTTCAGGAACCTAAAAGCATAAATGCCCTCACCATAAGTAACAGTAAGCAAGTGCCACATGGCTTAGCAGGTGCAGCCCGGCCTCCTCGCACACCACTAGCCCTTGCACTAAACACTCTGAATAACAAGGGAGACATGCTGCCTCCACTTGGGAGTTTGGCATCAATCAAGTCAGGAGTTGAGGCAACCTCAGGAGTCAGACGAGCCAAAAATTGTCCATCCCCAAAACAGCTTGATGCTTTGCCATGTCCAAATCTATAGACAACAGCCTCCAGTTTCAGCCAAAATCCTAAAGAAAGCACCGCAAACCCAGTCAGATGCTCATTTACCTTTGAGGGGGGAGGAGAATGAGCCTTCCCAGAAGGGAAGTAACAGCTGTGCATGTTCCTCTTCACAATGAAATTAACTTTCTTTTGCTACATGGAGGTAAAGTCTTAAATAAAATTGCCTTTGCTGGAGAAAAATAAATAAATGTAAGAGAGTCAGGATCAGTCACATAAAAAGAAATAGCTGGTACAGCAGAAAGAAAAGATCTGTTATATTAATTATTATCCATGGAGACAGCAGGTGGCATGGTGGTTGAGGTGCTGGATTCCTACATGGCCGATGGCGGTTCAAGTCCTGGACTTGGTGGCTTGAAAATCACTCTGTGTGTGTGTGTGTGTGTGTGTGTGTGTGTGTGTGTCCAGACTCCCAGGAGGAGAATGGAGGCAAGGGGATTGTGGCATGGCCAACTGTCTTCCCCCACCCCATGGGTGAGGAAGAGTTCTCACTTTCCCTCTCACTGTCTCTTTCTGTTTCTCTCCTCTCAAGTGAGTGCAGGTGCCCTATGACAGGAACCTTAAATAATAATAATTATAATAACTAGCCTTCATGTAGGTAGTATTTGCTGTACACAGAGCCTATTCTAAGAGCTGTTCATATAATAATGCATTTAATCATCACCACAAGTGAGAGATGACATACGAAGGCTGTTATTACCCCATTTCACAGGTAAGGAAATAGAGGCTCTCACAGATCAAGGAACTTGGCTACCTAAGTAGCGCAACTGGGCTTTGAACCCAGGAAATGTGTTCCAAAGTCCATGTGCTTATCCACTGCCACCGAGGACTTTAGATGAGGGCTTTGGGATTTGCCTTTCAAATCCAGACATTCAAAGCTGTTAATGACCAAACTTGTCCATAGCAAACTGACTAGTTATTGAACTTGTCGAAAGGTTCAACTTTTTGAAAATTCAGTCTCCTCCTCTAAAAACTGGAAATAATGATAATCCTTATTAAATCAAGTCATGCGATGAAAAATTCTCTACACACAGAAGATGTTAAGTACTATATGACAGCATAATTCATGTACAGACTTTACAAGATTCAGGGTGCCTAGTTTTTCTGAACACCAAAGCTCAGACAATAAGGAATAGGTTTTTTTTTAAATTATTTATTTATTTTTTATTTTATTTTATTTTAATTTGACCAGAGAGAGACAGACAGAGACATAGACAGAGAGAGACAGAGAGAAAGACAGAGAGAAAGTGAGAAAGCAAGCCGCCAGGCCCAGGACTCAAACTGTGGTCAGCCATGTGGGAGTGTCCAACACCTTAACCACCACGCCACCTGCTGGTCCCGATAAGGAATAGTTTTGACATGAGAAAATGGGCACGACATACTTCAAAGGAACAAACCTGAGCAAAAAAATTTTAAAAAAAAGTAGTAATAATTATGTACACCTTGATATGGGTAAATGCACACACAACAGGCAGTCTAGACACAAAAGGTTACAGAAGTTATACAATGTCTATAGACACTGCATCTTATATACAGCCATATCCAGATGCATATGCAAATATGCATGTACATATACATAAACATGCATACATATTCATATCATTTTCTAAAAATTTTAGTTGTATTTATTATTATTATTTAATTTGCTATAGGACACATGTGCTCACCAAGGAGAGAGAGAGGGAGGGAGAGACAAAGAAAATGAAAAAACAAGCCTCCAGGTCTGGGACTCAAACCATAGTCGGTCACAGGGCAGTCCAGCACCTTCACTGCCATGCCACCTGTTGAAGCCTATATGTACCATTTTAAAGGACTAGAGTAGTATAAGGAAAAAACATTAACAATGATTGTCTTGCCATAGTGCCTTTCTGTCTTCTAAACTCTTCATACTGAGCAGATACTGCTTTGTAATTAGAGACATAACCAGGAAGTGTTTGTTTCTACTATGTACACCATGCAGGAAAGAAAAAGTCTGCTACTCTGTGACATGATCTGTCCTGAAACCAGGGCATCAAGGTGCTACTGAAGTCACCGACATGCTCCACTCAACCTGAGTGTTGGGAAGCCCATCTCCCGTTCCCGACTGAGCTGCTTACAGACTCAGGTTTAAGGAGCTTCGGACACAACGTGCTCTCCGCAGGGGCATCCCGTCACTGCACTGCTGTGTACAGCAGGGCTGGGTCCCGGGACTGTGCTAGATTAGAACTGGTCTGGCTCTCGAGAGATCTGGCTCTGGTTGCAGAAACCCTTCCTGGATCGTAACCAGAAGACAGTGGCGCCTCATCCCTTGGCAAAAGTAGGTCTGAAATCCCATCACATTCTTGTCTGTTCATTTTCTTCCAGGCTTAAAATAACTTCCGAATTTGATAAAAACCACGATGTGCATTTCCCACAGTCTATCTCCCCCCTGTGGCCAACAGTTTCCTTTTCCTGGAAGACCACAGGAGTCAGACGATAGTCTTTTTTAACTGCCTTTTGTTTTGTTTTGTTTTCTTTTGTTAGGTTTTGGCTATAGGCCATGTGTGCCCAACAGAGAGAAAAAAAGAGAGAGAGAAGGACAGTGAGAAATCACCCCCTACCCTGGCAGGGAGATGTCCACACAGCATTCCCTTCTCCATTCTCCTCTTGGGATTTTGGGCACACATTTCCAGTGTGTTTTTCAAACTGCTGGGTCTAGGACTTGAACAGCAGACTTGGCCATATGGGATCCCACATCTAAACCAGTGTGTCATCTGCTGGTGCTCTCAGCTGCCTTTAATGGCCTCCTTTATCTGCCAGATCAAGTTGCGACCTGCCTCAAGGGCTCCTACAGTCTGGCTCGGCAGTCATGCCTTCCCAGTCTCGTCTCCCCATGCCCTCCCAGTCTCGTCTCCCCATGGCCAGATCGGGACCTGATGTCCACCGCTCACCACTCTATTGCTCCACGTCTCTCAGCTCCTTAGTCATGTTTATTGCTGGTCCCTCCACCTGAAATGTATCCCCTTCTCCGATTTCAGCCCAACCAAATCTTACTATGTCTCCAAAGCCAGCTCGATTGCTCTTCGAAAAGTGTTTGATGTCCCCAAAGAAGACTTCTTTCCACCCTTTTAAACCTCCAGCACTTGGCACGGATTTCTGTTTTAAATACTCCTTTGCCTACTTTATTCTGTGGAGAGTAATTAGGTACCAAGATATCCATCTTTTCTCCACCTCCGGTGCTACCCTATAGATCTTTGTTGAGCTGAATGGTACACAGAAAGTTAGCAGGAAAACTAGCACATATACAGGACACGAATAGACAAAGCACTCCCACGTGCACCATCCCAGGCAGTCCTTGCACTCCTACATGACAGATGCATTGTTATCCTCAGCTTGCAGGGCAGCACGACTTGCTGGGGTGGGGGTGGGGGGGGTACTTTAGAATGTGCCGATACCCTCTCTCTGATAGATCTGCTAACATTAAAAAAAATTTTTAGAGAGAGATTTTTTGCTCTAGGGCATGTGCATTCAACAAAGACACAGAGAGCCAGAAAGCAAGAGATCACACCTCGCTTCCCCCCCACACCTCCCAGTGGGGATGGCCACGCCGCAGTCCCTTCTCCTCCAATCTCCTCCTGGGATCTTGGGCCTGCACACATAAGCACCCAGCAAGAGTTTCAAGCCACCGGGTCCAGGATTAGAATTGTGATCAGCTAACATTTTACTGCAAAATACATCCTGGCTTTTGCTCCTTGTCTGTCCACATGCTTTTCAGAGAGGCTGGCCCGCTGTTGGCTGAAGTGGCAGCCTTCCCCACCAATGAGCGCCCTGAACAGGGGTCACAGAGTTGCTCGGTGTTTGCTGGGCACTTTGGCAGAGAAGCCGCAGGTCCCTAAAGCTCACGTCTATTACAGTGACTATGAAGTTCACCGAACCTGGTCTGTTTTATAAGCCACAGTTCCTCCTCTCTCACTTCCCAATCTTTCTTCCTACCATCCTGCAGGAACATGGATGGGGTCTGTCCAGGAGATGGAGAGTTGGGAGTCGGGCTGGTTCAGAGCTCTGAGCACACGGGTCTGCTTTGAGAAGACAGAACTATTCAAAGAGTCCCCATCACTCTTGCAATTGCAACTCTTCCAAACTGCAGTTGCTTCTTTGGGCTAAGGACTTAGAGCAGTCATTCACTCAGCAAATGTTTATTCAGTCCCTGTTATTAATATAAGACACGGATTATCCTAGATTCTATGATTCAGTGAGGAAGACAAATCCACACATCCTAACTCATGGGGTGGTGTTTCCTTCCCAGGGAACCCCATCCATTACACATGATCTTATCCCCCACTGCCTTAGTCTGACCAAGCTGCTATAATTAAATACCACAGACTGGATAGCTCATAAACAACAGAAATTTATGTCTCATAGTTCTGAAGCCTAGAAGTTCAGAAGCGGAACTTCACTGGAAGATTCAGAGTCTAGTGAAAACCAGCTTTCTGGTTCACAGGCAGTGACCTGGTTTTTTGCTTTGTCTACGTGTGGTGGAAGAGGCTTGCTAGATCTCTGGGGTCTCCTTTTTAAGAGCACTAATCCCTTCAAGAAGGTCTGTCCTCTAATCACCTAATCACCCTCCACCTCCTAATACCATCTTCTCAGGGTTTAGAATCTCAACATCTGAAATTTAAAAGGATACATTCAGACTGTAGTACCCAGGAAGGTGCTCAACCCCACACCCCTCAGGGAATTAGCTCTTATTAACAAGAATTCTCTATCCATTGAATTATTTATTTCATCAACTAATATTTATTCAAGCCCTACTATGACCAGACACTGTGCCATTTTCCCTTAATCACTAAAAACAAAAATCTAGCCCATTGAATGCCTCCTGTGTTCATATCTGCACTGTCTTTCCTAAAAAATATCTTAGTTTTATTTTCTTTTTCGCTATGTTTTGTTGCTGTTTAAAATCAAAGAACCTTAACTGCAGTGTGTCATGCCCTATGGTCAGGGAGAGAACCAGAAAGATTAGAAGTGCAGTCGGTCAGCCAGACAACTTCATCCTGAGACCCAGCTCTGTCGGATGCCTTGAAAACATCACCAAGAATAAGACCTCAGGCCTGACCCAGTGGGAGCCACTGTCAAATTAAGCAGATGAGTGAGAAGTGCGTAGACAGAAGACAAACTCTAGCATGTGCACGAGCTCCTGGTACAGACCCCTGAGCCTTCAGCATGAAAAGCCTGAATTTGCAGGTCTGAGACAGGGCTCCAAAATCTGCCCGGTTCACCTATTGCTGAGTTTATTCTCATGCAGGTGGCCGAGGACTGCCGGTTAAATCATGGCTTAAAAGAGGAATAACTCATTAGAGTTTTCTCCTAGAAAAGGGACTACATATCAAAGAGACAGAGACTGGGGAGAGGAGGTGGGAATACACACACACACACACACACACACACACACACATTTATATGGCATCTTCAAAGAGTTCATAGAAAATGCATATTATAGGGGCCAGTAGATTGCATAGTGGTTAGATTGCATAGACTCCTACATGTTCAACCGTGGTTCAAATCCCAGACCCAGTGACTTGAAACCCACACCAGGTACATGTGCATGCATGCCCAAGATCTCAGGAGGAGAATGAAGGAGAAGGGATTACAGCATGGCCATCCTGCCTAGGGGGTGATTTCTCATTTTCCCTCTCACTGTCTCTGCCTTTCTCTCTCTAAGGCAAGCACATGCACCCTAAGACAAAAACCTCTTTAAAAAAAAAGAAAAGAAAATGCATATTGTAATATAACACGTGGATTTCAAAAAATCTCTTCAAAGTAAACTCATACTAACTTGCTGTGACATGTCTGAACAGGATCTAATTTAATACACACACACACACACATACACACACACGGCCTTCAAAAAGTTCACAGAAAATGCATATTATAAAAAAACACATAGATTTGGGACCAGCAGTTAGTGTAATGGCTCTGTCGCTGGACTCCCATGTAGTCGACCGCGATTCGGTCCCGGACCCGGTGGCTTAAAACTCATGCCAGGCGCGTGTGCGTGCATGCCCAAGATCCCAAGAGGAGAATGGAGGAGAAGGGATTGTGGCATGGCCATCCCCCCGGGGGGGCTGATTTCTCACTTTCTGTCTCTATGTCTCTTTCTGTCTGTCTGGCGAGCGCATGCGCCCTATAGCAAAAACCTCTCAAAAAAAAATCAAAAACACATAGATTTCAAAAAATATTTTCAAAATAAGCTAGTACTAAATCTATAGCATTTCAATGTATGAACAACAAGTTGAACAAAGAAGAGCTGAAGAAAGAAATCCCTTTCACCACAGCCACAAGGTGTATAAGATACCTAGGGATAAACCTAACTAAGAAAGTCAAAGACCTTTATAAAGAAAACTATGAAAATCTTAAAAAAGATATTGTAAGTGACATAAAAAGTGGAAGGACATCCCATGTTCCTGGATTGGAAGAATTAACATAATCAAAATGGCAATTCTACCCAAATTAATCTACATGTTTAATGCAATTCCAATCGAAATACCAGAGATATTCTTCAGAGATCTAGAAAAGACAAACATAGAATTTGTCTGGAACCATAAAAGACCTCATATTGCAAAAGCAATCCTACACAAGAAGAATGGAGTAGGAGGTATATCACTCCCTGATCCCAAGACATACTATAAAGCTGTGATCATCGAAACAGCATGGTACTGGCACAAAAACAGACATGTGGACCAATGGAAGAGAATAGAGATCCCAGAAATAAGCCCCAAAGCTTACAGCTAACTGATTTTTGCAAAGGATATCAGTCAATCCATTGGGAAAAGGAAAACCTCTTTAGTAAATGGTGCTGGAAAAACTGGGTATCCACCTGCAGAAAGATGAAACTGAAACCCCATCTTTCACCATTAACAACAGTCAACTCCAAATGGATCAAAGAGCTGAACCTAAGACCTCAAACAATAAAACTACTGGTGGAAAATGCTGGGGAAACTCTGGGAGATATTGGAGTAGGCAAAGACTTCTTAAATAAGACTCCCAAAGCACAGGCAATAATCCCTAAAATAGACAAGTGGGACTATATTAGACTAAGAAGTTTCTGCACAGCAAAGGACACAGTATCAAGTGTAAACCAACAACTCTCAGAATGGGAAAATATTTTTGTTAAATATGCCTCAGACAAGGGACTGAT
>NW_006159551.1:1143041-1146596 GCF_000334495.1 Tupaia belangeri chinensis | reverse complement strand
CTATGGAATACTACTCAGCCATAAAAAATAACAAGACCCTGGCATTTGATAGAAAGTGGTCAGATATGGAGGATCTATTGCTGAGTGAAGTAAGCCAGGCTATGAAAAAAAGATATTGTATGTATTCACTTAATATGTACCGACTATCCGCACTCTATGATAGAGAGCGAAATATTGGAGGACATAAAAGCAGTGAAAATACTTAATGAGGATAAGACAGTGTGGAATGGGGGAGGTGAAGAGAAGAGGATAGAGAAAGATAGCAAGAGAACAATAGAGAGGCATGACATTAGTGGGACACAGATATGGTTTATTACCTATTGATGATGACATGCATAGTAGTCTCAACTGGACTGGTCCGAGAAGTATTTCATGATGGGTAAAGTCTTTTTACAAGCAAAATGAGAAATAGTGATTGACTGGTTAAAAAAATAATTGGAATAATAATAATGATGATCGGGAAAAACAATGAAAAAATATTGAATGATGAAGTGGGGATCTTAATGTCTCTGTATTGACTGACATACATGGCATTCCCTTTTTTTTTTTTTTTTGAGAGGTTTTCGCTATAGGGCACGTGCGCTCGCCAGACAGACAGAGAGAGACAGAGAGACAGAAAGTGAGAAATCATCCCCCAGAGGGGATGGTCACACTGCAATCCCTTCTCCTCCATTCTCCTCTCGAGATCTTGGGCATGCACGCACACACGCCCGGCATGAGTTTTAAGCCACCAGGTCCGGGATGCGAACTGTGGTCGACTATGTGGGAGTCCAGCAACATAGCCATTACGCTAACTGCTGGTTCCCATGGCATTGCCTTTTGAAAAAGCAAGGTAATACACTGTAAAGTTATATGCGATTCAATGTAATATAAACAAGATTATGATGATAATAAATAAATAAATAAACTAATACTAACTTGCTATAACGTGTCTGAACAGGATCTAATCAGAGACACGAAGAAGGACATTAGTTTGAACAGAGCCCCTGTCAGAGCAATGTGAATTCTGCTGTAATTGAAGAAAAAAAAAAAAAATCCCATCTATGGTGAAGCTTGAGTGGAAGAATGGTGAAACTATTGATGCTTTGTACAGAGTTGATGGGCACAACACCCCCAAAGAAATCAGTAGCTCACATTTTTAAAAAATGACCCCTCATATTAAAAAGGGAGAAAACAATGTTGACGATCATGTCCACGGGGCAAAGGAGCCACATCAACTTATGAGGGAAAAATTAATCTTACTCATCCACTAATCTTTTTTTTTTTTTTTGCTATAGAGCACATGCACTCATCAGAAGGAGAGAGACAGAGACAAAGAGACCAAAAGCAAGAAGTCACTCCTTCAGGGGGGATGGCCACACCGCAATCCCTTCTCCTCCATTCTCCTCTCGGGATCTTGGGCATGCATGCACACATGCCTGGTATGAATTTTAGCCACCAGGTCTGGGACTAGAACCACAGTAGACTACATGGGGTTCCAGCGACATAGCCATTACGCCAACTGCTGGTCCCACTCATGCACTAATTGAAAAGGACCAGTTTTTGGCTACAGGCACTATAGCTAATACCATAGATATCTCGGTTGGTTCAACTTACCTAAGTCTGACTGAAAATTTTAAATGAAGTAAACTCTATACTTGACGGATAACAAAACTGCCCCAGATAAGCTACAGACAAAAGCAGAGCCTTCAGTGGAAATTTGAAACAAGAGGAGTCAAGATACTGAAGCATCTCTTCACAGACTTGTAACAGGACGACATTTGGCTTTCCCAGTATGATCCTAAAGGCACAATAGAAGAAACGGCTACGAGAATATGGAAGTGATTCAGTCAAAGCCAAGGCAGACGGGTCAAGAGCAAAGGTCACGGAATTTTGCTTACTGACTTGCTGGAGGGCCAAAGAATAATAACATCTGCTTATGATGAGAGTGTTTGAGGTTAGCCAAAGTGTTAGCAGAAAAATCCCCAGGACTTGCTGACAACGTTCTTGCTCATTCCTCTCATTAACCCAGGGCAATTTTGCAAGAGTTTTTCATGATAAAAAAAATTATTAGGCATCTCCATCAACATCCTGATTTGGCTCCATCTGATTGCATTTGTTTGTTTGCTTCCTAATGTTGGAAAATATTTAGGCCCAGCCTCTGTGGTACAGTCAGCAGCATACCAGATTATTGTGCTGGAAGCCACAAGCCGAACACAGTTCAAGTCCCCAAGTGCAACAGTGTGGAAACACAGCAGGAACACACGCACACACATGTATGCATGCCGAGGATCCCGGCAGGATGGAGAAAGGAGATCACGGCATGACCCAGACCTACAGAGGGTGCTTCTCCCTCTCTTCCCCTTTCTCCTGCCCATGTTCATGTATGTGCACTTACTCTGTTGTGAATTAGGAAAAAAAAAAAAAAAAAACTCTCTGTTTCGTCAGTTAGTAATGTGAAAAAGAGTGAACTGAAATGATTAAAATCGCAGGAGTCTTGATTTTTGTAGAAATAGACTGAGTCAGGACCAGCAGTTAACATAATGGCCATGTCACTGGACTCCCACGCAGTCGACCGCGGTTTGTGTCCTGGACCCAGTGGCTTAAACTCACGCCGGGCGCGTGTGTGTGCGTGCCCAAGATCCCGAGAGGAGAATGGAGGAGAAGGGATTGCAGCGTGACCATCCCCCCTGGGGGGTGATTTCTCGCTTTCTGTCTCTCTGTCTCTCTCTGTCTGACGAGAGCACGCGCCCTATAGTGAAAACGTCTTCAGAAAAGAAAAGAAATGCACTGAGTTGTTGATATCATTGCTCACCAAGGGATCCTGAACTTGATGGAGCTTATGTTGAAAAATTAAGTTTATATATTTTATTTTTTTCTTTGAATTCCACTTTCCAAAAATTTTTTGATGTTTCCACACATATACAAACTTTTTGAAGTTTCTATTGCATCTACATGTGTGTGTGTGTGTGTGTGTGTGTGTGTGTACAGGGAGAGAACATATATGCACACACAATCCTTGTCCCTTAGCGCTAAGTCTAAATGTCCAGAATGTTCCCAATAGTTTACTATGAAAATGCACGATACTAAAAGAGACAGATATTACTGCTGAAGGCTTTTGTCAGAAGAGAAATACACTCCGAAAGGTTTATCTTGCCCATCGCTGTGCTTTAGCTTTACTGCGAAGGGAACTCTTAGGGTGAAAGGCCAGTTTAATTTCACCTCTTTAGTCCCAGTCTCTAACCCTTGAGGGAGAAGAGAGCTCGTTATAGAAGTTGGTTTGACATACGGCTTGTCTGCGTGCTAATGGGCCGGGGCTATCTGCCATTTCACATAGGCCACTCCACAGCCCTTCGAGAAGAGAAGTCAGTTACTCTCACACCGACCTAAATTTAAAGTAGCACCCACAGGACAAGTCTATATGAGGCCAATAACTCACAGCGGGCCTCGGAAGTCTCTCGCCAGAATCAGCTCTCTGTGGAGTGAATAGAGTTGTTTACTAGAAAGCCAATGACCGCCTAAGGCCTGTGTGACTCTGTGGCTCTAGATACCCTTTCCATTGGCACTGCAATCTCC
>NW_006159551.1:1105352-1143010 GCF_000334495.1 Tupaia belangeri chinensis | reverse complement strand
GAATTAATCCAAGACAGTGACTACCAATTCACTGTCCAATCATCTGGATTTGTAACTACATTGTTTACCGAGTAGGACTCCTGCCTGATAGGTATTTGTCATCACAAACTACCATTCTAGCCCATCTTTTTCATTGTCGAAATTGGGCACCAATGGAATAGGACAATAAATATATCCCCAAATGTCCCCCAAGGAACACATTTACTGTCATAGTTATCCTTTTTTTTTGAGAGAGTTTTTTGCTATAGGGCGTGTGCACCCACCAGAAAGACAGAGACAGAGAGACAGAAAGCGAGAAATCACCCCCGGGGGGGGGGGGCGGGTAGGTGGGGGATGGCTACACCGCAATCCCTTCTCCTCCATTCTCCTCTTGGGATCTTGGGCTTGCATGCACACGCGCCAAGCTTGAGTTTAAGCCACGGGTCCAGGACTCGAACCGCAGTTGACTATATGGCAGTCCAGTGGCATAGCCATTACGCTAACTGCTGGTCCCTGTCAGAGGTTTTCTGATCTACTTTCTCTTTTCCAATTTATCATCAGATAATGGGACATTTAATCATCTTGTAAATAGACTTGCTCCTATAATAATTTTTTATTAAAAATAATTAAGCCTATTACGGTCTGTTTTAAATAGCATTAGGTAATCCTGCAAATCTTCTACTCGAATACACTTCTAGGGCTGGCTCAGTGATGCAGCAACAATGTGGTGCTCGCTGAAGCTGGATCTCTGTGGAAGATCACAGGTTCGGTTCCTTGTCACCCTGTACATGTCATGCACACACGCTATGATTCTGAGTTCCTGGGAAAGTGGGGAAGACTGTGACAGGGGACCCCACTGGAGGAACTTCTCTCTTTCTCTCTCACACAAATAAATAAACTTCAAATACACTTTTATAAATACACCTGTGCAAAGGTGGTTTTTTTATAAATAATACCAAGAAAATAAGGACTTTTGAGACTTTGCAGCTGTTGCTCATATTATAGTAAGAATGTAATAAACAGCAACCAACTTATCTTTAACTCTGATTAATTAACCACCTAAGTCCCTGGGTGAAGGAAGGAAATGAGGGGAATAATTAGGATTTACTCAGTTTAAAAACAAAATGACAAAACAAAACATAGCCTACTTCTTTATGCGTGTGTCAGTTTGGTTTCTCATGTACCAAATCTCAAGATAATAGACACTGAATTACGACTAACTTCTTATTTTTCTAATGCCTAGTCATACAAGCAGAAGAAATGTGCTTAAAAATGGGATATTCCAGCCGGCCAGTGAGGACCAGCCCACTGACTGGTTTTGCTGTGAATATGCAGACTTTGAAATGGACAGAAGCTCTCGGGGTCTCCACCTCCTCCACTCCCTATTTTCTGACACACAGAAATGCAGACATTGCCGCTCTTTCTCTGCCCCTTGAAGGCATTGGTCTTAGACTTTACCAAGCAGCCCAGCCAAGGTGCCATATGCTGCTAAGACACCGAGCTCCAGAGGCTGGGATTGCCAGGGAGGCCCAGGCTCAATTCCCAGTTCAACCTAAAGGTCAGGCACAGCGGCATCAGCCTGAAATCTCAGCAACTCAAGGAGGCTGAGGAAAGAGGGTCGCAAGTTCAAGTCTTGCCTGGACAATGTAGTGAGACTATCTAAATACAAATATACACACACACACACACACACACACACACACACTTAATCTTTTTTTTTTTTTTTTAAATAAATTAACTGGGCAAGATTAGGTCCTGGTGGCCACATTTATCCATGCTTTCTGGCACTTTAAGATTCTAGGAAGGGGCCAGCAGGTGGCAGGGTGGTTAAGGTGCTGGACTCCCAGAAGGCTGATAATGATTCAAGTCCCACACTTAGTGGATTGCTTTTCTCTTTCTCTCTGTCTCTGGTGAGCTCACATGCCCTATAGCAAATTTTAAAATAATAATAAATAAAAATAAATCATTCTTAAAAAAAAAATAATCCTTAAGAGGGAAGAGCCAGATTGTGGCACTAAAGTAAAATATCAAGCTCAGTGAGGCTGACCCATGAAGGGAGGATTGGGGTTCACAGTCAGAGACTTCCCCGAGTACCCTAGCCATGAGTATGCCCATGGTCAGGCTGGCTGAGGCTGGGGTAGCTTAAAGCATCAAGACCTCTTGGGGATGTTATCTGTCTGCCTGACACTCACACACACACACTCTCTCTCTCTTTCTCTCTCTCTCGTCTATTCATGGAAGGAATATATAAATAAACTTAAAATAAAACAAAAATCCCAGGAAGGAAGGAAGAAAAGAGAAGGAATACAGGAGTCTTCACAAAGTTTATGGGAATACTATTATGCAAAGAAGAAAAACATGCATGATTTCAAACAAAAATTTGTACCAAAATGAACTTAATTCCACTTTTTTGTGAGCTTTTTTCAAGTCCCCTGTATAGTTGAAAAGAGGCAGTAAGAGGCTTATAATGGAGCTTCTAATATTGGCAGAGATGCTAAATTAATTGCCTCTTCAACCACACTTGGGTTCTCTCCTCCCTAACCTCAAACTGGGAGTGACTGCTGTAAGACCCCATTTGGATTTGGTTGTTACGTCCTCCTGTGCCACTCACAACCGACCTCCTGGACGCTGCGCTTGAAAGACCAACACTCAACACTTATTGATGGACTAAGAAATTAAACCTCTAGAAAGACTGAGTCTAGGCTGGGCTTTCTTCTCCTAGTGGGATTTTCTATGTTCATATTATGAACACAAACTTCTCTTGGTTAAACAAATGCTAATTCACAAGGTGGTTCATTCAACAAATACTGAAAGTGTAGGGACACACCAATCTGGAAGCAAGGACACAGCAGGAGACAGGTAGAAAGACCCCAAGGTAAAGGAAATTACTTAGAAAAATGCTTAACTGCAGGATTATTTCTGAAAGTAGTCCAGTGGCATGGGGATCACCTGGCAGGGGAAGGGAGGGGAAGAATAATCCACAGCCTAAGAAAGGGACCGGTAGGTGAAATGGCAGTGAAAAGAAGTAGCCAGACACTCGACTCCATGGTGAGAAAAACATGTGCAAAGTCCCTGGGGTAGGAACTAGCTTGGACTTTCGGAAGACAGAAAAAAGGTCAATGGGACTGGAGTAAGTGAGTAAGCAGGAGTGTGGAGGGCGATGAGATGGGAGGAAAAGGCAGGTGCAGATCCTGGAGAAACTGGCAGGTCATGGAAAGGAGTTTGGAATTTGTTCCAAGTCCAGTGGAACGCCAGTTGGAGGATGCTAAGTGGAATGGACGTGGGAGGCATGGTTGAGATTACGCCATGAGATCTCTCTGGCTGCTGCACGGAGAATGGATTTGGACTCCAGAGTGGCAGCAGAGAAGGCTGCTATGGAGATGAATGCAATTGTTGTGGGTGAGAGACGATGAGGGGAACTAGGGTGGCAGCAACAGAGTGAGGGAGAAGCCATCAGATTCCGGATACCTGTGGTGGCGGAATCAGGACCAGCAGGTTGATGGATAAGTGAGTGTCATTTAGCTGTGCCTGGTCCCATCAGACACAGGGCTGCTCCAGGACTGAGGGCACACTCCCTGGGGCTGACAATGCACTGCTCTCCGGTGCTGAACCCGAGCAAGTGGTTAAGGCAGTAGCCAGCCATATTTAAAACCTGTTTGTTAGAAGATATGGGTGAGGGGGCAGCAGGTGGTACAGTCATTAAGGTACTAGACACACACATGGTTGGCCTCGGATCTAGTCCCCAGATGCAGTAACTTGAAACCCTTGCTGGGTGCATATGTGTGCGTGCTCAAAATCCCAAGGGGAGAATGGAGTGAAGGGATTGCAGCATGGCCCTCTCCCCCAGGGGGAGGGGGTGATTTCTCGCTCTGTGTGTCCTTGTCACTCTGTCTCTGGTGAGCGCATGGACTCTATGGCAGAAATGTCTCTTGGGGCCAGTTACATCACTGGACTCCCACTTGACCAACCACAGTTTAAGTTGCAGACCTGGTGGCTTGAAAACTCATGCCAGGTGCACGTGCATGTGTGCCCAGGATCCCAGGAGGAGAATGGAGGAGAAGGGATTGCAGCATGGCCATCTTCCCTGAGGGAATGATTTCTCACTTTCCCTCTCACTATCTCTGTGTCTTTTTCTCTCTCTGATGAGTGTACACACCCTAAGGCAAAAACCTCTTTAAAAGAAAAACCAATCTCTCAAAAATGAAAAGAAGAGCTGAGTCATCATGTTAACAGTTCAAGGAACTCTCTACAGCTCTAAGGCAGAACTTCCTTCTCTGAGTCTCTGCTTCCTTGCTCATAAAACAAACCTACTGAACCAGGCAACTGGTAGGAACCAGGTAGCTACGAGTCCTGCTGGTAGTAGAGAACTATCCTTAATTAACAAACAAGACAAAGGAGGGAGAAAGAGAGGAATGAAGTTGCCCTGAGGACAGCAGGTGGGAAGAGGCCAAGCTGGGATAGAAACCCAGGCCATGTGACCCCAGGAACCCTCACACACAGCCTCCTGATAGACATTAAGCCTACTCCTTCCTCCTGTACCAACCACACTTCAGATCCTGTCTCTGAACCATCCCATGCCCATGACCTGAGTCTTCCCTTCCACATGCCTAGTATTTCTACCTTGTTCAATCATTCTTCACATAAAAGGCTCCTAAGCCCCTCATCATGCTCCCCTATATACAAGGGTTTTTGTTTGTTTGTTTGTTTGTTTGTTTTTCAGTTTGGCACGTTCCCCTAAACTATGGTACTTGTGGGACCAGCAGATGGTGTGATAGGGTACTTGACTCCCACATGGCCAATCATGGTTCAAGTCCTGGACCTAATGGCTTTCTTTCTGTGCATGTTGTGTTGTTCTCTCTCTCTCTCTCTCTCTCTCTCTCTCTCTCTCTCTCTCTCTCTCTCTTATCTTTGGTGAGTGGATGTATCCTATAGCAAATTTAAATAAATAATAAATCATTGTTTTAATGTGCTATCTATGCATGGACCATCTCTCACATGCATCTAATCATCACAAAATCCCCCAAGAATCTTCTTCTTCACGACACAGACATACATTTCTTTTTTTAAATAGTTTTTTGCCTTAGGGTACATGCACTCACTGGAGAGAGAGATAGTGAGAGGGAAATTGAGGAATTACGCCACAGGGGGGATGGCCACATTGCAATCCTTTCTCTTCCAGTCTCTTCCCAGGATCTTGGGCATACATGCACATGTGCCTGGTGTGAGTTTCAAGCTAGCAGGTATGAGCCTCAAACCACAGTTGGCCACGTGGCAGTCCAGCGACATAACCACTACACCATCTGTTGGTCCAATTTCTCGACAATCACTTTAAGACTGCACTGGTATTTTGTTCCAGTTGTGTATAAATGATCACAAAAGGACATTCTAGAGAGATAGTACAGGGTTGTAGATCAACAAAAGGATACCAGAATCAGGACTTCTGTGTTCAAGACCTACTTCCACCATTTCTTAGCAATGTGACTGGTGAGTGACTTGCCCTAGCTGAAGTGCCTCCCTCCGCCTGTGTGTGGGGAATAGTAAAACAGACTCTGTGGGGTGACTGTGCAACTCAGCTGACATATTCCAGGTATAGGATCCGACAGTGTTTTCACAACCTTAAATTTCTGATGAGGAAAAAACTAAATCTAACACCATGAGATGAGACACAAGGAACCCCAAGACACTGAGTGACTGAACTGCATGAGAAACAAAATCAACTAACTCTGAGGCCAGCAGGTGACATGGTGGTTAAGGTGCTGGACTCCCACATGGTTGACCATGGTTCAAGTTCTGAATGGGGTGGTATGCTTTCTCACTTTCACTTTCTCTCTCGTGGGCACATGAGTCCAATAGCAAATTAAAAAATAATAATGAATAAAATTAAATAAATAACTTTTAAAATGACCTAACTCCAATGATTAGATCACAAACCTGGACCTACCCATCACAGAAAATATGCTGGTTAAAAACACGGGCTCTGGGTCAGCAGATGGCATAGCAGTTATATAGCTGGACTCCCACATGGCTGACCTTGGTTCAAGTCCTGGAATCAGTGCCTTGAAACTCACACCAGGCGTGTGTGTGTGTGTGTGTGTGTGTGTGTGTATGTGCACGCCCAAGATCCCAGGAAGAGAATGGGGGAGAAGGAATTGTGGCATGGCCATCCTCCCTAGGGGGTGGTCTCTCACTTTTCTTCTCGCTGTCTCTGTTTTCCTCTGTCTTGGGCCAGAGCACATGTCCTAAGACAAACATGTCTCAAACCAAACCAAACCAAACAAAAACAAAAACAAACAAAACACACGCTCTGACATTGCTCAGCCTCACCATTTGCCAGCTGCAAAACCTTGGACAACTCATTGGATTTCTTTACATCTCATTTCATTCATGGTGAGTAGAGATGACAGCCTTTCTGACTCACTGGGTGGTGTGAGAAGCACATAAAATACTGTCTCAAATGCTCATCACACAGTCCAGCACACAGTGAGGGCTCCGTGTGAGCAGTGACCCAACATGCTCTCCTTTACTCAAGTGACAGGTATTTACTAAGCACCTACTCTGTGCCAGGCATGGTCTTAAGTGTTTTGAATGAATCACCAACTTTCATTTTGCTTGCATTCTTGTAGAAGAGGACAAACACATAAGCCAGGTGGTGTTCAGTGCTACAAAGATAAATGAAGCAGGACGAAGTGATGGAGAGTGATGGGGTGGTCACAGGAGAGATCTCTGAGTGCTGGGAGGTGTCTTTCAGCAAGAGGTTAGGAGTGGAGAAATACATAACTCTATCCTGTGCCTTGGTTTGGGCTAACTCTTAAGTTTGTTTTTTGTTTTTTCTTACAGAGAGGTTCATGGTAATTCAGCTTGTTAACAGTCAAAAGATAATTTCCATTTGGCAGGACTCTATGAATAAAACATTGCCAGGAAGAGCAGGCAGGATGCGCCGTGCTGGAGGCTCTGCACAGAGCATTGGAAACGAACGGCTCCTACCCAGAATCCACCCCCACGTGAAGCAAAGACCACACACGCTCCCGATGCTTAGGAAGAGAAAGCATTTCCACAGTGAAGATCATGTCCTCGATCTCCTCGTCCGCTTCAAAAGTAACTGTTTTTCTTTTTTTCTTTTTTCAAATCAGCCAAAAATAAATGAAGAGGAAAATGGACTCCCCTGGAACATCTCAAATAAGAAATCTTTTCCTATTGAAGTGTTGCAAGCCTCTCCCTTCAGAAGGTCAGAACGTGGAGCTCATCTCGTGTTCTCGCTTCAGCTGTATGCCCGGGCTTTCACGAGCATTTGGAGTTACCTGTGACATTGGCGTTCAAATCAATCCAGCAAGCACTTAATGATCTCCCATTATATACCAGGATATAAAGAAAACGTATGATTGGGACTAGCAGTTAGCATAATGGCTATGTCGCTGGATTCCCATGTAGTCGACTATGGTTCGAGTCCTGGACCCGGTGGCTTAAAACTCACACCAGGCACGTGTGCATGCATGCCCAAGATCCTGAGAGGAGAATGGAGGAGAAGGGATTGTGGCGTGGCCATCCCCCCTGGGGAGTGATTTCTCGCTGTCTGTCTCTCTCTGTTTCTCTGGCAAGTGCACACGCCCTGTAGCAAAAACTTCTTCAAAAAAAAGAAAAAGAAAACATATGATCTATACCATAAATAAGCTCACAGTCAAATAGGAAAGGGAGCCATAAGAACAAATACTTGTCATCAAACAAGGTGAGTGAAACAGTGCAAGTATGTTTGAGGTCCAGGATGGAAAAAGAGGCAGGAGCACTCGAGAAAGCTTCCTGAAAGGAACGACTGAAATGAGGAGTAGGCCAAGTGGGTGAGAAAGTGGTGCCAGACGGAGGCACCAGTGTAGACAAAAGCTGGGCATTGTGAAAGCTCATGGCACATTCTAGACTTCCGGTGTCTACAGTAGGAAGGGACCAATGTCAAATGAAGATGCACGAAAGGGAAGGAGGGCGACTCAAAGAATCGAGCTGCACTGTTCTCTTACTCTTATAAGTTTGGAAGAGGGCATTCATGGCTTGTGCGTTTAAAAACAGTCATTAAAATTCTTCATTCATTAATTTTGTTCCTCACAGTCATTCACACATTCATTTCCAACTTCCATAACTTTTTCTTTGTGGCCTAAGAGCCGTTCTTATCCCAGCCCCTCTGGAGTCTCCCTTTAATGTATGAAATTGAATTTATGGCTGGTGAAGGCTAACAGATTAATAGGGCTATAAATTAATCTATTCATCTGTATACTAAGAATAGAAAACCTAAAAAGAGGCCGTTCGAACACCATCTATTATTACGCCTTAATTCTCAAGTCCAGAGGAATGAGATGAAAATTTATTACCCAAGACCAAAGAGCAGCGGGCATGCAATGGCCGCAATGCTTCATTTCTAGAACTTTCTCTGAATGACATGTCAAAGTGGAAATTTTCTACTCTTAAAAAAAAAAAAAAAAGTATATGTTACAGAGCCAGCAAGTGGCATAGTGGTTAAGGCACTGGACTCCTCTATGGCCAACAGCTGTTGGAGTCCTGGATCTTGAGGCTTGAATCATGCTAGGTACATGCATGTGTGAGCCCAAAATCCTAGGAGGAGAATGGAGAAGAAAGAACTGCAGTGTGGTCATCCTCTATGGGGGATGATTTCACACTTTTCCTCTCATCCTCTCTCTCTCTCACTCATCAGCATACGTGCCCTGTGGTCAAAATTTTTTTAAAAAAGTTACTTTTTATATTGGATCAAATATCAATGTCTCAGAGTTTCATTGACATACCAGGAAAGTCATACTGAAATACAGTTTATTCTAGACTAGAATCAACAAATAACAGGATACTGATGGTGATAGTAAATAAATAATAAGGGACACACTTGTTTTGGGGCTGTCTTTATCTTTTTTGGAAAGGAACAAATGAAGAGAAGCTGGAAGTCATGGATTGAGACAAGACGGCAGGCTCGCAGTGACAATCTGTCAAGGGTTGAAAAGCAGTTTGTCTAAAAGCAGATTTTAAAAGCAATTTCTCTTTGGAACATGGAACCAAGATAGAGCAACGTAGCAAAATGTCCTTTACTACTGAGCACCGTTGGTATCCTCATGGACAGTATCGCAGACATCGTAAGAAACTGGACCCCCCCAAAAGATGGGTGACATCGAGGTTCTCAGAGGAATCAGAACTGTGCCTCATTTGTCATTTAAGAAATCTTATGTGGTGTTTTCACTAATAGGGTATGTAATAAAATAATCATAACATTTCTTTTCACGGGACCAGCAGATGGCGTAATGGCTATGTCGCTGGACTCCCATGTAGTCGACCATGGTTCGAGTCCTGGACCCAGTGGCTTAAACTCACACCAGGCGCGTGTGCATGCGTCCCCAAGATCCCAAGAGGAGAATGGAGGAGAGGGGATTGCGGCGTGACCATCCCCCCTGGGGGGTGATTTCTCGCTTTCTGTCTCTCTGTCTCTCTCTGCCTGTCTGGCGAGGGCACGCGCCCTATAGCTAAAACCTCTCAAAAAAATTTCTTCTCATGTATTAAAAAATAAATAATAGCACCTCATTGGCCACAGCTTAGATCAAGGTTATCAAATATATAGCCTGCATGCCACCACTTGCCATCCTCCCTGGGGGACCCAAACTGATAACCCACTGGCATTCTCTCCTCTACAGTCCTCAGCCGGTTGCCCCAGACTGTCATTTGGAACTGGCGATAGGAGCGTACCACCCTAGGCCAAGAGATTCTTCCCTTCTCTCACAGAACCGTATTCCCTCCATTCAAATCGCTCTTCCACCTGACATCCAGCGCCATATTCTAAACCTCAAAGTCAATCACATCATTTATCCATACTTAATGCTGCCGTTGGCTTCTTTTTACCCAGAAAAATGAATACAAATTTCTCAGCGTAGCCTCAAGCCCTGTATCATCTGGCCTCAGGCCAGGCCACCTCCTTTGCTGATCTCTTCCTAATGTTCTTCTCTAATTTTTTTTTTTTTTTGGAAAGATTTTCACTGTAGGGCACGTGCGCTCGCCAGACAGACAGAGAGAGACATAGAGACAGAAAGCGAGAAATCACCCCCCAGGGGGGATGATCACGCCGCAATCCCTTCTCCTCCATTCTCCTCTCGGGATCTTGGGCACACACGCACACGCGCCCGGCGTGAGTTTTAAGCCACCGCGTCCGGGACACGAACCGCGGTCGACTACGTGGGAAACCAGCGACATAGCCATTACGCTAACTGCTGGTTCAATGTTCTTCTCTTTTACAAACTCAGTCTGACCACCTAATCTAGCCCCCTGACATGTGAAGTCTTCAACATCTGAGCTCAGCGCACACTGTCCGATCCATGCTCTCCTTCTTTATTGGCTCAAGTGTCACTACCCTAGTGAGCCCTTCCTGTCCTGGGCATTTGTCACATGTATTTCCTCTTGTTCGAGGAACACACCCCTCCCCATTCTTGGTACACAGAGTTCTGAAGCAACAAGACAGATCACGTGACCTAGGCCTGGCCAGTGAGGATGGCATTACCTTGGACACAAAAACTGGTTCAAAGAAGGACAGGTGACATCAGCTAGACCAGAAAAACTTCCTCCCCAGGATTTTCCAAACTCCTAAGAAAATAATAACAGACCTATCATATAACCCAGCAACCCTTTCTTGGAGTATATATCCAAAAGAGATAAAGTAACTACCTTGTAAAGATATCTACATTCCCATACTTATTGCAACATTATTTACAATAGTTGAGCTATGGAAATAATCTAAATGCCCATCAATTGATGAATAGAGAAAAAAAGTGATAAACACACACATACACACAACGGAATTTTAATTTTTTTGAGAGGTTTTTGCTATAAGGCACATGCGCTCCCCAGAAAGAGAGAGACAGAGAGACAGAAAGCAAAAAATCACCCCCCACCAAGGGGGATGGCCATGCCGCAATTCCTTCTCCTCCATTCTCCTCTCAGGATCTTGGGCATGCTCGCATACGTGCCCGGTACGAGTCCAAGCCACCAGGTCCAGGACTTGAACCGCGATCAACTACATGGGAGTCCAGCCACATAGCCATTACATCGACTGCTGGTCCCTCACACAATGGAATATTATTGAGCTAAAAGGAGATCTTGTCATTGGCCACAATGTGGACGGATCTGGAGGACATTATGCTAGCTGACGTAAGTCAGACACAAAAGACAAATATTGCATAATTTGTGGAATATTTTCTTAAAGAGCTCGAATACAGAGAACAGAACATTGGTTATCACAGTAGGGAATAGGACAGGGAGATATCTGTTGAAGGATATAAGACAGGAGCTATATGGGATGTGTAAGTCTAAAGATCTAGTATAATAGAAGGGCTAAAGTTAACAAAAATTGTATTCGGGATTTTTATTAAATCGGTACATTTTGGTTGCAAAAAAGAAAAAAAGTACCCCTATAGTTGACATAGACTATTTCTGCTGTCATATGAGAATAGCCCAAAGAAGAACAAAGCCTTGGGCCCAGCAGGTGGTGTGGAAGTTAAAGTGGCTGAGTCCCACATGACTGACTACATGGTTCTAGTCCCAGACCCAGCGGCTTGAAAATCATGCCGGGTGCATGTGCATGCGTGCCCAAAATCCCTAGAGGAGAACGGAGGAGAAGGGACTGCGGCGTGGCCATCCCCCAGGGTGGAGGAGGTATGGAAAGTGATGATTTCCCACTTCCTCTCTCTCTATTTCTCTCTCTCCAACAAAAGTGTGTGCCCTACAGCAAAACTCAGGAAAAAAAAAAAAAAAAGTCTTAAGTGTAGAGGAAAGAAAGATGTAGTCAAGCCAGAGAAGGTGAAAGACAAAAAAAAAAAAAAAAAAAAAAAAAAGAAGGTAAAAGGCGTAATTCTAATGACAGCACTGAATTCCTGGGCTTTTTCTCTCTTTTGACCTAAGTTCACAATGTGTTCTTGTTATAGTGAGAGAAATAGACCCAACTGATATATTCCCCTACTGCCTCCCTGGAAGACCTGATCCCATGTTCTTCACACCCCATAGATCCCATGTAAAATGTCTGCAATAGTAACTGTCAAATCCTATTGTAATTCAGTTGTTTGCAAGGCTGTGTCACCACGGGAACATGATCAGTGGCTGAATCTTACTCACCTTTGGGAAAACCATGCTTGATAGCCAGGGCTATCAAGGGAATGAATGGCCACAGAAAAAAATCCTACCCCACATTTCCAATGTTTTATCCTCTCAACCTAAGTCTGCCACACTCAAGGGCCAATAGATCCCACATCTTCCTATCCCCTTCAATTTCCTCTCTTAATTTTCAATGAAAACAAAAGTAGTGATATTTCCATCCTAGCTGGTAAGTCTCTCTAATCATCGACGCGTGCTACAGTGGAGCAAGGGACGGTAACGGGACTCCATGGGGCTTGCATGCTAAGAAACATATATTAAAATTTTATTTTATAAGTAAGAACTGTAAAGAAATCTAACGTTTTTTAATACGATTTGTAGAAAATTAAACTGCACCCTAATTTTTGGCTGGTAGGAATACAGTTATATTTAAAATCTGGGATAAGAAATACCAAACTATTTAAGAGTTATTTCAAAGTGAAAGGATATCAGTTAACTTTTGAAAGTTTTCTTTTTTTCCTTCCCATATTTCAATAATGTTAGTTGTAGGGAGTATAAAGTTTTATACGACGAGGAGTCCTCCAAAAGTTCATGGAAAATGTTTACCATGAAAAAAACTATGTATGAATTTCAGGTATTTTTTTATACCACAATGTATTTGTAATTTATTTATTTTCATAATAAAGAATGCATGTATCAGGAACCAATAGGTCGCATGGTGGTTAAGGCACAAGATTCCCAGATGGCCAACCACGGTTCAAGTCTCAGACCTGGTGGCTTGAAAAATCATACTGGGTGCACATGCATGCATGCCCAAAATCCCAGGAGGAGAATGGAGGGGAGGGGATCATGGTGTGACCATCTCTCCTGGGGCGGGGGTGGGGTGATATGTCACTTCCTTTTCTCTGTCTCTTCAGTGTCTCTCCAGTGAGTCCACATACCCCATGGTAAAAAGCTAAAATAAAATTTAAAAAATAAAAAGAATGAATGCATCATGCACGTGCGTGGAAGAGAGAGAGAGAGACCCTCACCAAGTTCTGCTCACACTGCAATCCCTTTCCCCCAGTCGTTAACTTATCAAGATCTTGGGCTCAGCACACTCAGCAGGTTGAGGTTGATCAGGCTGGGGATCCAAACCATCAGTCAGCCATGTGGCTTCCAGCCCTGCAGTTCAGTATATTATTGACTCCACCACAGTTTCTGCAAAATGTTAAAATGCCACCAAAGCATAAAAATATAAAAAGCACTTTTCATTTTAAAAGTAGAAGGACGGGGTCCATATTACTACCCCTTTGACCCATGATAGGGCAGTGTGACGGAGCCATTTCTTTAAGTGACACGGACACTGAACTGTGACGCCTCAGCCTCACACACCAGCCATATCTGAGACCCTGGCATTTCGGGCAGCATCATAAACAGCTGCTGCTCTTCCCTAGTTTACTTGACTCTGCTGATGCAAACCTTGATCTCCCCTTTAGGAAAACATCCCCTCCAGTGACCTGAACAACAACGACACTAACTGTATCTGTCATCCTAGAACATTCACACTCTGCAGCTTACAAAAATTAAGCATGCATCATGCTATAGCCATATGGCAATCAAAATGAATTATATTTGCAATTAAAATTTCACGCAGTCGCTCACGGCCTGTGTCTCGAGGTTTCAGCTAAAAATAAACACCAAAAAAAAAAAAGGCCATCTCTTTTTCTCTCAGTTAACATTCCATGGCAGGTATCACTAGCTTCTTGAAGTAACTAAGAGACTGAATATAAAGTGGCAAGCCCTGAAGAGTGTGTGAATAAAACATACCCGGTCCCACTCACTGCTGAGTGCCAGAAAATACTGGGGGTAGGAAGGGAGCGATCCTAAAATGGCAGCAATGACCATGTTCCCATAGGAGCAGTCGACCATCCTAGATGTATGGGCTTCAGCCGGTTTCCATCGAGGCTCCCGTACCTGCAGTCTGATGCCCAGCCTAAACGAAGTTTTCCAGAATCTCATCTCCCTAACTTCAGCTCATCGTTATCAACTGCCTCCTGTGGGCCAGGCAGGGGTGTGCTTGAAAATGGTGGACTACCAGTGTGGTTGTGGCAGAGCCTGCTTGGCAGGATTTGCCAGTATCCATGGTAAATTAGACCACCAAGGTCAATTTCCACCTCCCAGTGTGATGTCACTAAATGCAGAGCTAGGGACAGGTGCTTGGTACACATCACCATATGAAGGGCCTGCAAAAGTTTATGAAATACATGTGTCATTTCTAAGCTTTTTTGTTCCAAAACAGATGCATACTTTTTTTAAGGGGGAGATTTTTCTTTCTTTTTCTTTTCTTTTTAATTTTTTTTTGTTGTTGTTGTTGCTATAGGGTGCATGCACTTGCTGCAGACACAAAGAGAAACAAAAAGATACAAAGCAAGAAAAAATCACCCCCAGGGGGGTGGTCACACCACAGTTCCATCTCTTCCATTCTCCTCTTGGGATATTTGGCATGCAAGCACACACGCCCGGTGTATTTTAAGTCACTGGGTCCGGGACTCAAACCATAGTAGTCTACGTGGGAGTCAAGTGACATAACCATTATGCCATCTGCTGGTCCCCAAATGCATGCTTTAATTCCAATTTTTCCTTGAACTTTTCTGAAGTCCCCTATTGTATTATGTCTTTGCTACTGGGAATATAGATAGAAATAACTTCAAAAACAGCAACACTGGGGCCAGCAGGTAGCACAGTGGTTAAGGCACTGTACTCCCACATGACTGACCACTGTTTGAGTCCTGGACCCAGCACTTGAAAGTCACACTGGGCATACATGCATGCCCAAGATTCCAAGAGGAGAATGGAGGAGAAGGGATTACAACGCGGCCCTCCCCCTGGGGAGGTGATTTCTCACTTTCTCTCTCTTGGTCTCTCTCTGTCTCTCTTGCAAGCTCACATTCCTACAGCAAAAATCTATCTCAAAAAAAAAATGCATACTAGCAAAAGGTAGAGAAAGGATTAGGGAGTGAAGAGTTTTAAGTGTTTGTCCTCTTTGTTCTTTAGTATAATCTATTTGAGTACAGTTATATGTAATTTAATGTTTAAGAATTGCAATGTATATCAACCTACTTGCAAAATTCTTAAATATTTAACATTGGGCATGCAAAAGTCACTGTGAGCTTACTCTAGGACCTCATTAGTGCCAGACCTTGTAATAAGGTCTGGAGATATGTGAATTCAATACAGTGTGTGTATGTATATATATATATACATGTGTGTGTATATATATATGTGTGTGTGTGTGTGCATAATATCTGCCTTTGAGCAGCCTTAATCTTAGCCTAGATAGAGACATGCAAAGAAACTACAGCAAAGGGTAAAGTGGAAGTCACTGTAAAATGCAGAGTGTGGGGAGAGTCGGGGAAAAACTCAGGAAATATTTCATGCAAGATTGTTCCTTTGAGCTGAGTCCCAAAGCACACACAGACATGGATGGGAAGAGTTTAAGAGCGTGCATGCAGCAGGGTAGAGACGTGAGGACTGAGGCCAAGGAGGTACATGAACGAGAGCTTACATGTACAAAAAGGGTTTCAAGGCATGTGGGGCTTAGGGTTCATGTGAAGAAAACTTAAGAAACGAGTGTTCAAGTGCTTTTCCCTTTATGTCAGGAAGCTTGTGTCACATGGCAGTCATTTTTTGGTTGTTAAGTTTTGGCCACAGGGCACGTGTACTCACCAGAGAAGAGAGATAGAGAGAGGGAAAGTGAGAAATCACTCCCCACTGGGGATGACCATGCCACAGTCCCTTCTCCTTCATTTTCCTGGGATCTCAGCCATGTATGCACACATGCCCAGCATGATCTTCAAGTCACTGGTCTGGGACTCGAACTGTGAAAGCCATATGAAAATCCAGCTGCCTTAATCACCACACCATCTGCTAATCAATCAGTGATTTTTTTTTTTAAACACCCAGACCCACGCCAATCAGTGATCTTTTGTAAAGTTTTGTTTTTCGCAGCTTTATTGAGGTATAATTTATTAGGGTGTTGGGAAAATCATGATGCATTTTTGCATAGAAAAACATGTCATGACTTTCCCGACAACCTAATTTATACCCGAAATGCACACATTTGATATACACGTCTCAGTGAGTTTGGACATAGGCACAGACCCATATCATCACCACAGCCAAGGTATGAAACATACACTTCATCTCCAAAAACTGCATTGTGTGTGCGTGTGTGTGTGTGTCTATGTATGTGTGTGTCTGAGTTTTGTTTGTTTGGCAAGAACATTCAACATGAGATTTACCCTTTCAATATATATGAAAACATATAATGCTGCAGTGTTAATTACACTACTTGGTTGCAGGGCAGAGCTCTACAACTTTTTTTTTTCTCTTGCATAACAGAAACTGTTACCCATTCAAGAGCAATTCTCCATTTCTCTCTTTCATCGGACCCTGGCACCACCATCGCATTCTCTCCTTCTTTGAGTTTGACGATTCAGATACCTCAGATAAGTGGAATTATGCAGTATTTAGCCTTCTGTTATTGGTTTTTTTTTCACTTAGCATAATGTCTTCTTTTTTTAGAGAGAGAATTTTGCTATATGGCACATACACTCATCCAAGAGACAGAAATCACCCCACAAGGGGGATGGCTTTGTTGTAATCCCTTCTCCTCCATTCTCCTCTTGGGATTTTGGGCACATAGGTATATGTACCCATCATGAGTTTTAAGCCACCATATCCGGGACTTGAACCACAGTCGACTACATGGGAGTCCACTGACAGAACCATTGCACCATCCACCCCATCTGCTGGTCCTGGCATAATGTCTTACAGGTTCATTCATGTCATCATGAAGGACAGGATTTCCTTCTTTTTAAATACTGAATAATACAGAACCCCATTGTACATATATTACACATTTTCTTTACGTAGTCATCTGTTGATAAACATCTGGTTGTTTCCGTATCTTTCCTGTACAGAATGCCAATATAAACATGAAGGTATAGCTATATCTTCGAGGTCCTGATTTCAATTCTTTCAGATACATACTCAGAAGTGGGACTGCTGGATCATATGGTAGTTCTATTTTGGAACTCCAAATACATGGTTCTTAAATAGCGGGTTATTATATCAAATCCAATAAGCATTTAAGTGTTTATGTGCTGTTTAACATTCCACTGGAGACAGAGATCACAAGAATAAATAAGATACCATTCCCACCCTTGAGGAGCTCACAAGAGCCACTCTAAGCAATAGTAAGAGAAAGTCTATCTGCATTGGACTGAACGCTTACATCTTCCCCAGAATCCTTATTTTGAAATCCCAATGCCCAAGACAAAAGTATTAGGCAGTATGGACTTCGGGAGGTGATTAAATCATGAAAGTAGAACCCTTGCAACTGGGACAGTGCCATTATAAAAATATCTGTAGAGAGCTAATTAGCCCCTTCAACCACGTGAGCACACATCAAGAAAGCACTATCTATGTACCAGAAAATGGGCCCTTGATCCCAGACTTCCCAATCTCCAGAACTGTGAGAAATAAATTCCTGTCCTTTGTAAGCCACCTAGCGGGTGATCTGTTATAGCTGCCTGAATGGACTAAGACGCCATTCTTACATTCATTCTTGCGTATAGAACATACACATGTTGAAGGGGGCGGCCAGGGACTCTACATTTCCCTAGGCACTGGATATTACCAGAAGACACCCAGCAACCATTAGCCCCTTTAGAAAATGGTCTCTACATAGAAAGCCCTGCCTGTGATTGAGCCCTTTACCCAAATAGGTTCACATACAACACACAGTCAATGAAGGGTTATACAAGGCCTGGCCCCTTGATTCAAGTCAAGAGAACTCTAAAAAGAGTTTCCCATGATATTACCTGAAAATTGCTACTCCTTTCCACAGTTTCTTGATTCTAAGAGCCCTCCCTAACAAATATCTTCTGTGCTTATCTCTGTCTTGAAGTTGCTCTGCAGAGAATCCGACTTAAGCAAATATAAAAACATATAATTCTTTTATATATTTAATAAACATTTGTTGACCTCTGACCATGTGCCAGGCTCTAAACAGGGCACTAAAAGTTCAAGTGTCCAGAAAATAAAATAAGCTACAAACTCTTGTCTCATCAAGTCTGAGAGAAGATAAACGTAAATCAAATATTTATACTAATGAATGCACAGACAAATGCAACAATGAAAATAATTGGTCTGAAGGAAAAGACTATAGTTCCAAGAGAACTTATAATAAAAGACTAAACTTTTCTGAGTACTCAATTACAAGAAAGAGTATCAAGAACTATGGAAGGTCTTATATTTTCCATTATCAGTTAACAAATTAGCTTGTCTGGGTTTTATGGATGCTGGTAAAAGACTTGTGACTCCCAGATCAGAGATGAAGAACAGTTTATTACTTACAGCCATAGAAATAATCCAAGCATTTGCACATTTACACCCCACTGCAACAGGGTGATGTGAACAGGGTCGGGTGGCACCTGCACGTACAAGGTGGAATTAGGGAACTAAAATCTCATAGTGGGTAATAAAGATGCCTGCCTCTGCTCTAGAGGGAGACGATCTATCTTCTACTGCTGTTCGCCATACCAACATCCTTGAAAACTTAATCTGGAACAGTAACTTGCATAACGTGGACATATAGAACATGCAGCAACTAGAAAGACACCCATAGAGAACTGTCTCCCAACGAGCAGCAAATGACACTTGCCTCTCCTTGCTTGTCTGATTTTTTGGTTAGATATCTACACTCTAACCTCTTTATTTCCTTAAGATTTCTTTTGGGAGACACAGTTACGATGGACATTTGCCTTCTCTCAAATGGGATCTCAGATTCTGGAGACATTACGCATTTCCTTCTGGTGGGATATCATTTTACAGACTCATGAAACACCTCATGACTTTTCTGACGACCCAATATTTTAAAAGTTAGATAATTTAGGACCAGCAGTTAGCATAATGGCTATGTCACTGAACTCCCATGTAGCCGAGCATGGTTCAAGTCCTGGACCCGGTGGCTTAAACTCACACCGGAAACGTGTGCATGCGTGCCCAAAATCCTGAGAGGAGAGTGAAAGAGAAGGGATCGCGGCATAGCCATTCCCCCCGGGGGCGTGATTTCTCGCTTTCTATCTCTCTGTCTCTCTCTTTCTGGCGAGTGCACACGCCCTATAGCAAAAAAAAAAAAAATCTCAAAAAAAGAAAGAGTTAGATAACTGGAATGTTTTATGTGCAAGTGCTTGATATTAGGTGATGTACGGGCTTGTGATGTTATACTTAAACATCCAGAAGCTGCAAGCATTCAGTTACAATAGAAATGTTTACAACCTAATTTTCGCTACTATGACTGGAGATACCAAGGACCCAGAAATATAGATTTAACCATTCATTAAGAGATATAAATTCGGGAGCAGCAGTTGGTGCAATGCCTATGTTGCTGGACACCCATGTAGTCGAGTACGGCTTGAGTCCCAGACCTGGTGGCTTAAACTCACGCTGGGCGCAAGTGTGTGCGTGCTCAAGATCCTGAGAGGAGAATGGAGGAGAAGGGATTGTGGCGTGGCCATCCCCCTGGGGGGTGGTTTCTCGCTTTCTGTCTCTGTCTCTCTCTCTGTCTTTCTGGCAAGCGCACGTGCCCTCTAGATAAACCTCTCCAAAAAAAAAAAGAAATAAAAATTCTTGTGGGGTATGAACTGAGAAAAGATCCAAAAATGTACCATCACTTGAACCTAGCGCCACACTAATACCATTTTGGGGAAATATGTATCCTTTGAATTAGGCTTTTAGCATTGCAAGGAATATCCCCATTGAGGAAGCAGGCATGGCGAGGTCAAGAAAGCCAAATCTGTGAGACAGGTTGGTCTCTGTTTTCTATACATTACTGTAGGGCCCTATGGCTACGGGCTACTAACAGAACCAAAGAGTGCAAGATTTCTATTCAGAGCGAATGTTTTCATTCTACACCCGATAAAAAAGCACACTCATGGGTCATCTCTGTGAAGGTAATTTTTACCATTTTCCCCTTAGATATGCCAGCTGTGGTAATGTATAATATATGAAATATGAATTATAGGATACGTGAGATAAGTGGTTCTCAAAGTGTGTCCCCCACAAGCAGCAGCAGCATTCATGCCACTGGGGAACAGGTCAGATGCAAGATCTCAAGTTCCACCTTAAACACACCTAGGTCACTCTCTGGCGGTGTCCTGCAGCCTCTGCCTTAACAACTCCAGGTGACTCTAAATTATAGGATTAAGAACTGTCTGAGGATGTTTTAGAGATAGAAAGTGCCCTTTAATCCTGGGTAAATAAATACATCCTGTCATCGTTCAGCCTAGTCTCCCTTTTTTTTTTTTTGCAACAAAATAAACTATACTTTAATTCCATTTCTTTGCAGAGTTTTCAGCCTAGTGTCTTTAACTTTAATCTGAACCTTTCTTGCAAGAGTCATAAAAGAAAATGGTTGACAACTTTTGCTTTATTTTGCAATTTAACAGCCTAAGCAATAAACCCAACTGCCTGAATTATCTTTCTTATAAAAACAGAGCAGATTCTGGTGCGGTGTGATATACAGAGGCAACCACCAGATTCAAAGAAAATCAATATGCAAATCAATACATTTAACTCCAAGTCTCGTCTGTCAAGTCTTTCATATAAACTAGCTTAATTAGGAGCTCAGTGAAATGCAAGAATAGACCTAACTCAATATTCCATGCCAAAGCTTTATCAATAATATATAATTTTCCAGAAGAGGGCACAAGGGATCAATATTAAAGCAGCCTTGCCTAAGAAAATGGAAAGCTGCACTTTGCTCGGAGACAATTTGGTAGCTCACCCTACTAAATGCCCACAAGTAGGAGTTGACACGTGGATGAAAATGTTACTTCTATCTACCCAGAACCTTGTCATTAAACGTGTCCCTAACTGGAGCCGGCGGGTGACGTAGTGGTTAAGAGTAGTGGATTCCCACATGGCTGACCGCAGTTCGGGTCCCAGACCTGGTGGCTTGCTTTCTTGCTTTCCCGCTTTCCCTCCCTCTTTCTTCTCTCTCTCTCTCTCTCCTTCTCTGGTCAAATTTAAAAATAAGTAAGTAAATAAATAAAGTTAAATAAAAAAATTATTCTAAAAAAAAAAAATTGGCCCGGGACCAGCAGTTGGCATTATGGCTATGTTGCTGGACTCCCATGTAGTCAATCGCAGTTTGAGACCTGGACCCGATGACTTAAACTCACGCCAGGCGTGTGTGCATGCGTACCCAAGATCCCAAGAGGAGAATGGAGGAGAAGGGATTGTGTTGTGGTCATCCCCTAGCAGGGGGAGATTCCTCGCTTTCTGTCTCTCTGTCTTTCTGGAGAGTGCATGTACCCTATAGCAAAAACCTCTCAAAAAAAAAAATGTTTGGATAATCTTTAAAAGTCGATACTTCTTAACACTTGTCATCAAAAGAAAAACTGTCACAGCAGTTCCCCCGACAGGCTACACGCTAGAATCATCTGGAGAGCTGTTGAAAGTTCCCATGATTAGGCCACACACCTAAGATGAGTAGTTCTTAACTATCTTATTTTAAGCTTATTTATTTATTGAGAGAGAAGGGGAGAATAACGAGCCCTCAGCAGGGTCTCTTGTCACAATCCTTTCTCCCAGTCCTCCCAGCCAGCCAGCATCATTGACATATACGTGTGCGCTCCCACGCCTACAGGTCAACCTGGGAACTGCACCTGGATCTTCCACACGGCTGCCAGCACCATGGAGTGTTGACCTACCGCCACGTCACTGTGTCTGGACCCAGTTCTTAAATTTGAGCATGTATAGGAAGCATGGAACTAGAAGGCTTGTTAAAACACAGAGAATCATGCCTTTGTAACCCCCCATTACAGTCCAATTACATCAGGAGCTGTGGAACTCGGATCCCCAACAACAATATTTTGTACACCTCCCAGGTGATTCCAACGTGAAACCAATAGGAGAGACACCGATCTGTGGACCAGCACAATCTGGTCGTACGTCTAAGGGTTTGTCCTCAGCACAGGATGTGTGCGAGGGCAGAGGAAGAGGAAACACAGAGAGATGGCTGGGGAATTTATTCCTAAGCATACAACGAAGATTTTACCAGAAATCTCCTGTGTTCATTCATTGAAAAAGAATGCAGGTTTTAAAACGTTGCTAACCACTGGCAAGCTGGAACACAAGAGAAAGATGCTAATTTTGATCCAGTGCACAGAATATTCTGGGGTTCTTGGGAAAGTCGTGTGTATTTTTGCATAGAAAAAAATATGTCATTACTTTTCCAACAACCCAGTACAGTCCTGGGAGACTAACACCATCTCAGTAACTCTCACACCCGGATTGAGTGAGGCCCCTGTTGTCACCAAATGTATGCTGAACCAGGGGAGAGAGACACGGAAAGTCTCAGAGTGTCTGAGGAAACACTTACCTGCCTGGGAGGAGGGAGGAGGAAGGTGTTGAATGGAGATTCTAGAAAAGATAAGAGAACAATTAAAATTAGATCTCCTGTGAAGTTCAAGGGAACTATTAGATAAATACACACAGCTGCAAAATTGAATTTTAAAAAAAAGTGATCCTAACCAATAGTTGATCTGTCCTAAGGGTCTGTGAGTGGTCTCAGAGATACGGTGATCAAACACGATAATATCTGAAACTTACTGAGCCTGTTTTATAGACCAGGTGCCATTGTAAGAACTTGACATTATTGGGACCAGAATTTAGCATAATGGCTATGTTGCTAGACTCCCATGTAGTCAACCAGAATTTGAGTCTCAGACCTGGTGGCTTAAACTCACGCCGGGCATGTGTGCATGTGTGCCCAAAATCCCAAGAGGAGAATGGAGGAGAAGGGATCACGGCATGGCCATCCACTCCTGGGAGGTGATTTCTCGCTTTCTGTCTCTCTGGCAAGCGCACGTGCCCTATAGCAAAAAAGAAAAAAAAAAAAGAAAAAGAACTTGGCATTATATTAATTCATTTAGTCCTCTCACTGTATAGAATGGGGACCATCTGAGGCCTAGGGAGTCTAAGTAATTTCCCCAAGCTCACAGAGGGTCAGGGTAGAGCCCTGATATGCATCCAGCATCCTGGCTCCACACAGCTGCTCCCACACACCACCAGACCTCTCCAAAGGCCTCTCTGCCTTCCCCAAGGACACCGTCAGAGGCCAGTTCCATACTTCAGTCATCATTAGGACTACCATGACTATCAAGTTTGAGTGAAAAATCTCTAATTATATCTGCTATGTTAAATATATGCTTTGGGGCCAGCAGGTGGCAAGGAGGTTAAGGTGCGCATGATCACATGTGATTTTATATGATTCCAGACCCAGCAGCTTGAGGAACATGCTAGGTACATATGCGGGTGTGCCTAGAATTCCAAGAGAACTGAAGGGATTGCAGCATAGCTATCTCGATACCCCAGAGAGAAATTCTCACTTTCCTCCACCTTTGCTCTGTCTTGAGTGAGCACACGTACCCTATAGCAAAAACTTATATATATTTATATGCTTTAAAATATTACATATCTTATTATTTATAATGTACATATGTATATATATTTACATATATATATATATATACACCTGACTGTTTGAAGCACTTAGTATTTTTCAGAAACTCCCTTTTTTTTTTTCCCTAACCAAATGATGGCAGACTCAAAAAACACCCTGAAGATACTACTGCTCCTTTTCTACTCTTGAACTCTATTGAAGAGAAACAACAGCCCAGCATGGACTTTGCAGTTGAGGTGCAGAACAGCAGTGCTAGAGAGGACCCGGCAAACTGCTGCTTCAGATCTCCAGCCCTGCAGACCTGAAACACTTCAGGGGTGTGCATGTGTGCCTGGGATCCTAATGAGCCGGAGGGCTGGGGTCAGGGGGTCCAGCATGCCGATACCCTGTTGAGGGAGCCTCCCACCCCTGACACACACACACACACACACACACACACACACAATTCTTTATCATTAAAAAAACGTAAGTAACCTTAAAAAAAAGAAACGACAACAAAAAAAGGAAAGCACATATCTCACATAATCATGGCTATTCCCATTCTAAACACGACAGGTGTTTAATAAGTATTTCTCTTTTTTTTCTTTTTGTGGAGAGGTTTTTGCTATAGGGCGCATGCACTCGCCAGAAAGACAGAGACAGACAGAGAGGCAGCAAGCGAGAAATCACCCCCCAGGGGGCAAGCCACGCCACAATCCCTTCTCCTCCATTCTCCTCTTGGGATCCTATGTGCGCACATGCACCCAGCGTGAGTTTAAACCACCGGGTCCAGGACTCGAACCACGTCGACTACATGGGAGTCCAGCAACATAGCCATTAAGCTAACTGTTGGTCCCTAATAAATATTTCTTAAGTTGATGGCTCGAATTACCAAAAACTAGTAACATGGGTGGCTGGCAGAAGTGATCACTCACACTGCGGGGGTGGGGGAACACACCCTGATTTGTGGTTAGCACTGTGTGTGAGGTATGAGGTGCTTTTACCTAATATTCCTACTTCTAGGCCTCAATCCCACAGCAAATATGAAATACTATTAAATATTCACTTACAAAGATGTACTGTGCATTATTCATAAGAGTAAAATATTTAAAACACCTTAAATGTCTCAAAGAAGCACAGTGGTGAGAAAAATGGTATGCACACACAATAGAATTTCTAATGACGGGGAAGAAGGCTTGCAATGTAATGGCAAATGAAGACTGGAGGAAATAAAATTTTGTATACACTATGTGCCAAATACGCATGATGCCGAGTAAGCGTGTGCAACCGTGTGCAGAAGAGGCTGGAAGGAAACAGAGAGTTCACGGCAGTTTTCTCTGTGGGGATGTGCTGCGTTCTTTTTGTCCATACACATATTGGTCTTTTTTTCAAAATTTCTACAATTTAAAAAAGCAATTCTGGGACCAGCAGTTAGCGTAATGGCTATGTCGCTGGACTCCCACGTAGTCGACCGCAGTTCACATCCTGGACCCAGTGGCTTAAAACTCACGCTGGATGCATGTGCGTGCGTGCCCAAGATCCCGAGAGGAGAATGGAGGAGAAGGGATTGCGGTGTGACCATCCCCCCTGGGGGGTGATTTCTCGCTTTCTTTCTCTCTGTCTGGCGAGCGCATTCGCCCTATAGCAAAAACCTCTTAAAAAAAAAAAAAAGCAATTCTTCTACAACAAAAAAAAGAAGGAAAAAGTCCATGTATTGTTTTATCTTGATTAACAAGTAAACAATCACAATCAAGGCCAAAGGTCAATTCATAAAATTGGCCCTTTCCTTCTAATGGACAAAGACATTTCCATTTAAAGTTTACTCATTGATTAAGTTCATTCATTTCTTTCTTTAAAGAAGAAAGAAAGATTAGGACACTCGACAGGTCTCACCATGTTACGATCCTTCCCTGGTCTTCCAGCAAGCTGGGGTCACGGGCAGACTCACAAGCATGTATGCAGAATCAGGTCAACTCGGTCTGCACCCCTGGCCTTCCTATACTGCTCCAGCCCTGCTCAGCTGCGTCCTGATGTGTATGCCATCACAGTGGGCCCAACATTTATTCATTTTGAGCTCACAGAAATAAACACTTGACCAAACAGCAAAGTACTTCCGATTCTACCTCACCAATTGATATGTTAAGCAGTTTTCACACTTGAGCTTTTCTGCAACAGATTTTTTTAAATGATGCCTTAAGTGGAATAGCAATATATACATTGGAATATATATACAAAACTGATTTGTGCAAAGTTAGAGGCAGCACCAAGAGTGCAAAGGCCACCAAATCACAACCTCCGCAACAAAAATGCTTTTAGGGGGCAAGCAGGTGGCATGGTGGGTAAGGAGCTTGGACATCCACATGGCTGACTATGGTTTGATTCCCGGACCTGGTGCCTTGCTGTCTCTCTCTCTCTCTCTCTCTCTCTCTCTCTCTCTCTCTCTCTCTCTCTCTTTCTCTCTCATGAGACCTATAGCAAATTTAAAATAATAATACATAAAATTAAATAAATAATTCTTTAAAAAGTACAAATGCAAAGTTTTTTGACATGATTTTTTAAAAACTCACCTAGGGGCTTCACTAACTCACTGGCGATGAGTCATTGCGTGCCAGTGCTTTCTGAGTGACAGGTTTTGAACTGGCTCACAAAACCTAAACAACGTCCTACTGAGTTTGTGATCTTAAGCCTGCTCAAGTCTGTCCACTTGGACATCAAACTCTCGTCGCACCTAAGGAAAGGACAGATACCCTGGCAAGGACTTGGCCTGTAAAGAATGCCTTGGCATTTTTAACCGTTTTTCTTTCATTCTGTGACTGTGTGGTCACAGTGAACTCTAGGAAAGGTGGTCTCTGCTGGCTAGATTTCAGTACAGGACTGGCTCAAAGCTAACTTCTGTAAGATGTAACTCCATGCACTCCTACCATGGCACTCTCCAGGGCACTGGTTCTAGACCCTGTCTCTAGAGCCTCGATGTTCTCTCAAGAGGCACCAGGAACAAGTGTCGGGAATTGGCTGGGGGTGGGGGGAGCAAAAGGTTGCTCTGTGTCTCCTCCAATTCAGGGAGAGCAATTCTATTCCCACATGCCTTAGATATGCAGGCTCTCCAAAAAGGGCATGGAAAACATGTAGTGTGAAAAAAACTAGGGGCCAGAAATGTAGCACAGTATTTAAACACTGTGCAAAGAGCCAGATCCCATCTGGCCAAAAGTGGTTTGAATCCTGGCCCCGACAGCTTGAAAATACGTATGTGTGCACAGGTATCCAGAATCCTGGCCTAAGGAGAAAGGGAGGAAAGGGGGGCTGTGGTGTGACTGGGTCTGACCGAAGGAAATTGTCTCTGTCTCTGTCTCATCTTCACTGGTGCACACACAAGCCCTCTGGCATTAAAAAGAAAAGAAAAAATTAGTCATATGTTTCAAAAATGTGTGCACCAGGGAACCAGCAGTTAGCGTAATGGCTATGTCACTGGACTCCCATGTAGTCGACCGTGGTTCGCATCCTGGACCCGGTGGCTTAAAACTCACACTGGGCGCGTGTGCGTGCGTGCCCAAGATCCCGAGAGGAGAATGGAGGAGAAGGGATTGCGGCATGACCATCCCCCCTGGGGGGTGATTTCTTGCTTTCTGTCTCTATGTCTCTCTCTGTGTGTCTGGCGAGAGCACACGCCCTATAGCGAAAACCTTTCCAAAAAAAACCAAAAAAAAAATGTGTGCACCAAAAGAAATGTGTACTTTCATCGCACTTTTCCGCGAACTTTTTGAAGGTCCCTCACAGTGGCATGTCGCATCATATTTGAAAAAAAGACACCACTGGTAAAATTCCAATTAGAAAATGATGACCTTAAGACATAGCCATTCCTATGCATTTATCCCGATGGGACATGGAGGGGAAAAAAGGTAACCCTAGGACCCAGAAGGTACCCCTATGAGCACCTTAATGTATAAGAGTCCATCTTTTTTTTAATAGTCTTTCAATCATTTAGATGCACTTGTTTGTAATTTTAAATTAAACTTAGTGCATAGTATATATACACTTCTGGTTTTTATTATTTTTCAGTTAATAATATATCTTGAATGTATTTTTATGTCATTAAGTATAAATCTAGATTACTTTCAACCTGTAGAATTTCACTGGATGGGTCAACCATAAAGCTGTCTGCTCTAAAAATCATTTTCTAAGCCACTGAGCAGGCAATCAAACTGGTTTGCTCGGTCAGGAAAAGAAAGCCCTTCCCTGTTCCTGAAATCACCGACTAAAATTTATCAAATCTGACCCCACATAAAGCTACCTGACCATGGACCAGTTGAATACAAAGCCTCCTTTTTCTTCTTTATTTTTTAAAGAATTATTTACTAAATTGTATTTATTATTAGTATTATTACTTTTAATTTGCTATAAGACACACTTGGTCACCAGAGAGAAACAGAGAGACAGAGATAGAGAGAGAAAGAAAGTGAGAAAGCAAGCCGCCAGGTTGGGGACTTGAACTATGGTTGACCATGTGGGAGTTAGCATCCTAACCACCATATCACCTGCTGATCCCTACAAGATCTTCGGTCACCATTACGAGCAGTGACTGATCAACAATCAGGGTCACAGCAATTTGATATCACCCCTAAATGATACAATCTTTCATTGTTCCTTAGATTGTTTGAGCTATTCCTGTCAAAGCCCATGCTCCGTAAGGCTGAATTAGCTATTGGGTGGTAAAGACCCTAACCTCCTCTGTATGAATGGTGTGAACCCTCAGTTCCTGACCCCTTGAGAATCCTCAAATCTCTCTCCTCTCTGTGAAGTCTTTACATGTTGGCATATCTTCTTCCTGGAGGAGCATCTACATCTAGTCTAAGTGTTGGAGGGAAAACATTCCCTGAGAAGAACTGCTCTGACATCGGAGTGTTTTCTTTTTTTGTTTGTTTGTTTTGTTTTTTTGGAGAGGTTTTTGCTATATGGCGCATGCACTTGCCAGAAAGACAAAGAGAGACAGAAAGTGAGAAATCACCCCCCAGGGGGGATGGCCATGCCCCAATCCCTTCTCCATTCTCCTCTCGGGATCTTGGGCACACCTGCACATGCATCTGGCGTGAGTTTAAGCCACCATGTCTGGGACTCGAACTGCGGTAGACTACATTGGAGTCCAGCAACATAGCCATTACGCCAACTGCTAGTCCTGGCACCAGAGTGTTTTCTGAGCAGTGTTTTCCAAAATTCCATTCAAAATGCCAATAATCCAATCCTACTCAAACAGCCTCCAGAAAACATGTGATCAGGACCCTCTACAGACACCCTCAACACGTACTTTGCAACTCTATGTCAGATTTTGTCCCTTATCTGATGAAAGCCTATGAAGATTTCTCGGATATGAGACAGGAACATCTCTGGAGGGATTAGATTAACAAATGTTAACTTCCAGGTGTTTTAAGTGAAAAAAAAAAATCTAAAATCAAAGACAAGGAAATGCCACTTCCAGCTACCTCTAGTCATGGCAAATTCATTCACCCACTCATCACACACATTATGTCACTCTCTTGCTTAAGACCTTCTAGTAACACCCTGGTGGCATGTGGACATAACAGCGAGTGCAAGAGCTATAATTAAACTATAAATAAACCAAGCATGAGCTTTGGGGTCAAGAAACAGAAAGAAGGCTAGTGGGGTTGATGCACAGAAAAAGAAAGGGCGACTCCGTCGAAGTGAGAAGAGACTTTTGTAGGAGCTAGAACACACAGATTTTCAGAACACGGTAAGGGCACAGGTTCTACTTACAAGTGAGTTGAAACACTATTAGGGGGCTTTCATCAGATAAGGGACAAAATCTGACATACAGCTGCAAGGTATGTGTTGAGGTTGTCTGTAGAGAATGGCCTGTAAGACAGTATCATACATGTAGTTACACTTGGATTATCTGATGTAGTTATATAACTGAAGGACCAGAGGTTCACGCCTGGGTGCTCAGTTGGCTTTCTGGTTCTTCTCAGTCCCTGTTTTGCCCCCAGGAAACTATTCTGTAAAAGTACACTCTTGGAGACCAAATGGAATGACATCCAAAATGCAACAGCATCAACAGAAAAGCAATCCCTGTAAGAAATGGAATGTTATTACTATTCCACTTCTCACAATCTACAATGTGCTCAGGGTCTACAACATGATCAAATTGTGTATATGTTCTTAGAAGAAAATCAGTGATTAGTAAAAAGAGCCAGGGAGAGGCAGAAAAGTTATGCTCTCTCATAATTCTAAGTACTAGTCCGTGGTTTTCCAAATTGAAACAGAAGGTTTGTGCAGGGAGAAATTTTCTTTGCAGTTGGGCAAAACTATATGACAAATAAATATCACTTTAAAGTATCCCAATTCTCTCCACTTGGCAACCAAAAATTTCAGTGGAAAAGTAAATTAGCCTCATCTAGTGACATAATCAAATAGATCTAATTTGGAAGGGGTGGGAATTTAAGGGTAAACTCATCCGGACTGTTAACTCTCAGTCAATCATAAAATGAAAAAGGTTAAGTGAGTCTCCTTCTTGGGTTACTAAATCTATGAACATGTATTTTGATAACATTAGCGCATAAGTAACACGGTATCATAAATTGTTTTTAATCTATTTTTCTAAATCTGGTACCACCCATACTTTATGCCATTTTGAACCAATTTGATAAAAGCAATGACTCCAAATAGTCATCCTTTTTCAAAAAAAAAAAAAAAAAAAGGGTTCACGTGAAAGATGCTGCCCGCCTTGTTAGAGTCCAGGATCAGTCACCATCTAACAACCCAGATCGCTACTCAGCTGAGTGGTCTTAGACAAGCCACGGAGTATTTTAGCCTCAGGTTATTTCATCTGAAAATGAGAGATCACAAAGCCTACTTAGCATATGGGGAGGATCAAATGGAATACAGTATACGAAATTTCTCTTCGAGCTGTAAAATGTTATAGCAGTATAAATATCACTCACTGCCCTCTCAAGGTGGCAATGAGTAGCAGACACTGGCAGAAACTTGCCCAACTCGCTCTTCAAATCCTTAAATTACGAGATATTCCATACTGATAATGATGTTGGCATTCTAGGTTTTTATCTCGCATAAAGTACAGATCTTGCCTTCTCTTTAATACCACTGTAAGATCAAATGGCAAATAATAGGAATGCAAATATCTTTTCCTGACAGTCTTGACTCGGCAGCATTCTAACTTTTATTCAATTATTTATTTATTTTTTATCTTTTGAGAGGTTTATGCTATAAGGTGTTGGCGCTCACCAGAAAGAGACAGGCAGAGAGACATCACAGACAGAGAGAGACATCACAGACAGACAGAGAGATAGACAGCGAGAAATCACCCCCCCCGGGGAGGATGGCCACACCGCAATCCCTTCTCCTCCATTCTCCTCTTGGGATCTTGGGTGCACATGCACATGTGCCTGGCATGAGTTTAAGCCACCAGGTCCGGGACACGAACCACGGTCAACTGCAAAGGAGACTAGTGAGATAGCCATTATGCCATCTGCTGGTCCTTTAACCTTCTGAACATCAGAAATTACTGACAAGGACTTTCTATCTTCCTCTTTCTACAGAGTTTCCTTCAGGTTCTTTTGCAAGAGTGGGGAAGGGAGGACAAACGAAGAGTTTTGATCCGAAGACAATCTCTGTGAGAGTGAAGCCAAGAAATGTCTCTTTAAAAATTGAACGCTTTCCACAGACTTGATGTGTGATGTAAAATTAGAAAAGATGCCTTCCTATGAGTCGTTTTTCACCTAATTGTTCCAGCATGACTTACTCTGCTCAGTGCAACTTGGGAGGCTTTCTATCAAGAATCAGAGTCATTTTTAAATCTATGTAATATTAGGCTCTACCTTTTCAGCCAACTAAATCATTCTTCATATTCAACAGCCTGGTCAGAATCAGCTTGTGTTTCTTTGCAATCATCTAATCCACCTGCAAAGGTTGACAGTTTGCCACCATTGTGAGCATTCAAAAGAATGCACTTCAGGCTGTAGACATATTAGCCTAAGAGAAATTGCAAAACTATATTGCTCAACCTCAGCAACTTGAGAAAAAGTGATTGCCTCCTGACAACAAGGAAGGGAAGCTCCCAATTAGACATAGAGGCTCTAAATGTGTTTATTAAATATTGATCACAGCAGCCATTCTAAAAAGCATGGTTTTGCAAATAACATAAGAGAATGCTTATGATATAATGGTACATGGGAAGAACAACAGGACAAACACTGCCTTTTTGTTCTCTCAAATTACCTTTATCTGTTGAATCCCTGCATGCCTGAACAGTTCTAGATGCTGGGGACCCAGCAGTGAGCAATTATAGCAATGTTTTAATTTTGTTTAAAAACAGAGATAGAGGGGCCAGCAAGTGGATAGTGGTTAAGGTGCTGGACTCCCACATGGCCAACTGCAGTTCCAGTCCCAGACCTAGTAGCTTAAAACTCATGCCGGGGGTGTGTGCATGTGTGCCCAAAATCCTGAGAGGAGAATGGAGGAGAAGGTATTGTGGCATGGTCATCCCCGCTGGGGGGATGATTTTTGCTTTCTGTCTCTCTGGCAAGTGCATGTGCCCTAACAGCAAAAATCTCTTAAAAAAAAAAAAAAAAAAAAAAGCCAGAGAAAAATCGGCAACACAGCTCATGTTGGATATTCTAGTCTAAGCTTGGAACAGAGCACTTGAGCAATGTATCATTTCATGTAACACGGACACACTGTACATGCCACAGTTCCATCAGTTTTATAGATAAGGGCATTGAGCCAACCAACAGGATCAGGGCACAGGGCAGAGACATATCTAGAATCCATGTCTTTTCCCTCTTAGCTAGCTCTGTACTCTTTTGCACCCACATAACACGGTAGTCCCTTAAATCAACTATTGTTCCCTCCACTCACTCCTCACAAATCCAAAATAATCCAGCAACCTTTTTCACCTAAGCACAAAAGGGATGCATCTAAGAGCAGCTAATTTGTTTCTTAAATATTACGGCCAGGCTGAATGTCCTAGCCTTTCTTCAGTAAATGCAATAATAAACCATCCCAGTCACCTATTCAAATTTCAACCTTTTCTACCGAATTCCTTACACTATGTACACCTTATGCCTATCAATCTCCCCACATAAAGTCACCTGGGTCTGTCTCACTAGTATTCCAAGTTACTAGTAAGGATCAAATTTTCTCTATCTTCAGATAAAGCAGAGTCTGAAAAATACATGGTGGCTTCAACATGACCCATTATGCATCAAGGTTGCTTCCATTTTTTTTTTGTGGTCTCACTCAGCTCTAGCTCTTAAACTCATCGCCATTCAAATGGAAAGTGAAGACAGACCATAGAGAAGGCAGTCCAGTTTCTTAATCTCTTCAGAAAGTGATACACACCAAGTCCACTCATATTCTATTGGAAAGAACCAATCTGGTAATCCTGCCTGGTGCAAAGGATGCTGGGAAATGTAGTTCTAGCTAGGAAACCACCTATCACCTGGAAGGAGACCACGAGTCTTCAGACTTCAGGTGATATATTGGCCATACATCCTAACCAGACAGTATGGAAAATTACAGTGGCAAGATCCACAGCCACGCATGTGAGAGAGAAGGGAAGAACAGAAATACACTAGAAGCTGTAAGCAATGGTAGATATGTCAAAGCAAAAGGGAGAAAGAACCTCTTGGCCACTTGGAAAGGTAACATCAAAAAGAAGGTAAGCAGAAGATTCACGAGTGAACGTCTTTGAAAAGAGGGAAGAGCTGAGTTGATGACTGTTCCGATCCATGCTCTGACAAAGGAAACTAGCTCCATTTAAAATGATGTCCTGTTTCCAGAAACTGCATGCCACTTTGCAAGCTGAGAGATGGCACACGTTTAATTGCTGTTTTGTCAGAAGCACTAATTCCCTTGATTGTGTTGTGAAACAAAACGACTGAACAAAATCTTTTTTAAAAGCCCTCAAAGAAAAATTAATATTCATACACAGCTGTCCATTTGAAACCACACAAGGTTGAAGTCGATAATTACCATGGCCAGAAAAGTGGCAGCAGTGGCCTTATTCTGAGATTTTTTTTCCTTCTCCAACATAAATTTGTTGGGCATGCATGTGAGATAAAAATAGTGGGATAACTTGGAAAACCAAGTTCTTCTATGCAAAAAGTACATCGTTTGGGGGCTAATGACCCTCTGGATTTGAGTTTTATCCAGTTAAAGAAGGAAGATATAAATTACTTTTAAACCCGCATATGACTTAGAGCAGGAGTAGGGTTTTGTGCCGTTGCTAATTTTTAGGGGTGAAAAAGCAACTTTGCCGTCACCTGGTTCATCCCATTTCCCATTTCTCAGATGAAGAAAAGGAGACTTAGGGATACTATGTGCCTTGGTCAAAGAACAGAAATGGTGGTGAAATCAGGTCTATGACAAGGGAACTGCTCATTGACAGCCACTCACACACATGTTTACTGGCCTCTGAACCTCCTTGTGAAAGAGTTCCACGCATAGCAATACCAGCAATTCCTCTGGAAGATCTAGCTTGAAAATGGGTCATTAGCACAGCTGTAAGACAGCGAAAGCTCCATTACTGACAGGTCAATGAAATAGTAACAAGATGTAACAAGAAGGGTGGAAGAGGGGGTTAGGAGGCAATGCCTGCCAAAAAAGGCATGGGCCTTCAGGGAACGCACAGACCTGCAGATGTCAAGTGTCAGTCAGTTCCTAACACTCTACTGATTGATTACTCTGTCTTTTCCCTTGACTTTTTTCCTACACTAAATGGACTTTGACTCTTCTCAAAGTCCTGAGGTTCTTCCAGATTCTACTGTTTGGAAAAAGTATCTTCCTCCCTTGGGTGATGTCACTGCATTCTTCCATCTATGCCACAAAACTTTTCTGAGTTAGGAGCCCATTGCTAGGTATAAGAAGTAAACGATGAACACCATGCAGGCTTTATTTTTGAGAGGTTCACAGTGGATTAGAGAAGAAACATTCAGAAAAATGTTACCACAACATCATCACAACCATATCCTGTGATTTTTCAAAATACCCTCAGGTACAAGTGCATCCTTGGCCAAGGTGCTCAAGACAAAGGCAATATTCAACATCTGGAACTATACCCAGTTACCCAGGGGTATTGGAGGATTTAACTTTCTGAGACAAAAAATTGCATGGTGTGGTATATGCCATCTATTCAAAGCACAGTCTACAGCCCAGTAGCACCAGTGTCATCTCAGAGCTTGTTAAAAGTACAAAATCTAGGGACCAACAGATGGATCAATGTTTACATTGCTGGACTCCTATATAGTTGACCACAGTTCGAGTCCTGGACCCATTAACTTGAAACTCACACCAGGCGCATGTGCATGTTTGCCCGAAAAAGAAAAAAAGTGCAAAATCTGACCTAGGCAAGGTTGCATAGCAGCAGCACACACAGCAGTGCTAGAAGCCATGTGGAAAACCAGGGTTTGATTCCCTGGTCCACCAGGACATACTGGACATATGTGTATGCTGGTGACCCTGGCTGGCTAAGAAGGCTAGGAATAAGGCTGCATCATGAGACACTCTTGAGGGTGCCTGTCTTTCTCCCTCGGTGTCTCTTTTTCTTTCTGTCTCAAAGCAAGGATGGACTGAAGGAAGGAAGTAGAAGGGGAATGGGAAGAGGAAGGGCAAAGGAAAGGAGAAGGACAAAAGGAAAGGAAAGGGGAGAGGTGGGGAGGGGAGGGAAGAGAAGGGGGAAAAAAGCACAGAATGACACACCACAGTCATGTCTCCTCCATTCTCTTCTCTATATTTTGGGCACACATGCACACGTACCTGGTGTAATTTTCAAGCTACCAGTCTGCAATCCAAACCACAGTCACCATGTGAGAACCCAGTGCTTTAACTATCATGCCACCTGCTGACCCCAAGTCAGAATATTTTAATTTTGAAGTTTTTTTCTAGGTTTTTGCCATAGGATATGTGCTCATGCCCCAGAGAGAGGAAGAGAAAGGGAAATTGAGAAACTGCCCCCAAGGAAGACGGCCACACCACAGTCTCTTCTCCTCCATGTTCCTCTAGAGACTTGGGGCACATACACGTATGTGCCCTCCAGGTCTGTGGCTCGAACTACAGTCAGTTATGTGGGAGTCCAGGACCTTAAACACTACACTACCTGTGGCCCTGATTGTTTTTCCATTTAAAAAATTTTTTATCTAATCACTGTACATCTCTACAGTGTACAAAACGGTTTTTCCAAGCATGAATACACTGCGCATAAATCAAGTCAAAGATAATTACAATATCGATTATCATCTATAGATAACTTCTCTTTCGTAAATCTATTAAATGTTTTGTTTGTTTGTTTGTCCATTTATTTTCCCTTGCTACCCTCCCATCTACCTCCTGTTACCTTGGTGAAAATGCAAATTAGTAGAGCCTACAAACAGAACTATCACATGACCCGGTAATTCCACTTCTGGGTGTTTCCCCAAAGGACAATGCCTCTGTTGAAAAAACACTTGCACATCCATTTTTATTACACCATTATTCACAATTACTAAAACACTGAATCAGCCCAAATGCCCAAGAACAGAGGAATGGGTTGAAACACTATGACATATATACGCTATGGAATACTACTCAGCCACAAAAAGAAAAGATAATGAGACACTGACATGTCTTTTTTTTTTTAGAGGTTTTTGCTATAGGGCACGTGTGCTCACCAGACAGATAGAGAGAGACATAGAGACAGAAAGCGAGAAATCGCCCCCCAGAGGGGATGGCCACGCCGCAATCCCTTCTCCTCCATTCTCCTCTCAGGATCCTGGGCATGCATGCACACACGCCTGGTGTGAGTTTTAAGCCACCAGGTCCAGGACGCGAACTGCAGTCGACCATGTGGGAGTCCAGCGACATAGCCATTACGCTAACTGCTGGTCCCGACACAGACATGTTATACATAGTGGATGAATGTGGAAAATTTAATGCTAAGTGAAGCAACCCAGACTATGAAAGAAAGACATTGTATGTCCCCATTCGCTAAATATCAAACGTCTGCACTCTATGGCAGATGGGAAGGTACAATAGCAGGGAGGGCAACTGTAGATATCAGAGATCGAATAGGAGAAGTTCATTTTTTTTATGGAGAGGTTTTTGCTGTAGGGCAGGTGCACTCGCCAGAAAGACAGAGAGAGACAGAGAAACACAAAGTGAGAAATCACCCCCCCCAAGGGGGATGGCCACGCCACAGTCCTTTCTCCTCTATTCTCCTCTTGGGATCTTGGGCACGCACGCACACGCACCCGGCATGAATTTAAGCCACCAGGTCCGGTACTCGAACCGTGGTCAACTATGTGGGAGTTCAGCGACATAGCTATTATGCTAACTGCTGGTCCCTAGGAGAAGTTTATTTTTTAATAGATAAGTAGTATTCAATCGTATGGACGCAGCACAATTTGTTTAGCCATTCAGTGTATAATAATCTCTTAGATTATTTTTAGTTTCAGGTACTTATGAATAAAGTTACGTTCATGTACAGATCTTTGTGTGACATAGGTTTTCATTTTATCTTATATAAATATTTAAGAGTGGAATTTCTGACTCATGGTATATACAAAGAGAGATCAAAATTTCATGGGAGGAACCGCAGATGGAGTAACGGTTATGTCACTGGACTCCCACATAGTTGACCATGGTTTGAGTTCCATACCTGGCAACTTAAAACTCACGGTGAGCACATGTGGGTGCGTGCCCAAGATCCTGAGAGGAGAATGGAGGAGAAAGTTTTGTGGTATGGCATCCCCCAGGGGGTGATTTCTCACTTTCTGTCTCTCTGGCAAGCACGCATATCCTATAGCAAAAAATAGCTCTTAGAAAAAGAATGCTCATGGAAAATGGAATTGAAGTACAAGTTTATTTTGGAGAAAAAGAAATTAAATCCATGCATAATTTTCTCATAATAAGTATTTTTCATGAACTTTATGAAGCCCCCTTCCTCATATATGTTTAGTTTTACAAGCAAAACCTTTTCCACAGTGGCTGTATGAGACTGTGGTTGTTGAACTAGGATTTTTTTTTTTTTTTTTTTGAGAGGTTTTCACTGTAAGGCGCGTGGGCTCGA
>NW_006159551.1:1097723-1098124 GCF_000334495.1 Tupaia belangeri chinensis | reverse complement strand
CTGAAAACTCACGGTGAGCACATGTGGGTGCGTGCCCAAGATCCTGAGAGGAGAATGGAGGAGAAAGTTTTGTGGTATGGCATCCCCCAGGGGGGGATTTCTCACTTTCTGTCTCTCTGGCAAGCACGCATATCCTATAGCAAAAAATAGCTCTTAGAAAAAGAATGCTCATGGAAAATGGAATTGAAGTACAAGTTTATTTTGGAGAAAAAGAAATTAAATCCATGCATAATTTTCTCATAATAAGTATTTTTCATGAACTTTATGAAGCCCCCTTCCTCATATATGTTTAGTTTTACAAGCAAAACCTTTTCCACAGTGGCTGTATGAGACTGTGGTTGTTGAACTAGGATTTTTTTTTTTTTTTTGGAGAGATTTTTACTGTGAGGGCCGTGGGCCCG
>NW_006159551.1:1096734-1097692 GCF_000334495.1 Tupaia belangeri chinensis | reverse complement strand
AGACAGAGAGAGACATAGAGACAGAAAGCGAGAAATCACCCCCCAGGGGGGATGGTCACGCCACAATCCCTTCTCCTCCATTCTCCTCTCGGGATCTTGGGCACGCACGCACATGCGCCCGGCGTGAGTTTTAAGCCACTGGGTCCGGGACACGAACTGCGGTCGACTACGTGGGAGTCCAGCGACATAGCCATTACGCTAACTGCTGGTTCCCTAGGATTTTTTTAATGACTAGGAATTTATCAGATGAATTAAGACACTGAGACATGAAAGAGCATGATGGCTTCAAGGAAACAAACACTTCAGTAAGGACAGAATGTAGAGTATCGGTGGAAGGGCGTGGCTACTGAAAACGCTGGGAAAATCACATCATATGGACATCTGTGACCTGCCCTCACCTCTCCATTTTCATGGGCTTACTTGGAAATTTAGAATGCTCAGGGTTTGTGAATTACGAAGATCATCAGGTTATTTATTTTCATGTGGTACTTTTTTTCCCCTCCATCATATAAGTTAAATAGGAGAACACCGATTCTTCACAAATGAGGAAAGAGGTCTACCCCGACGCCCACCCTAACCTCCTATTGTTGCTCAGCTAGAACTGATCATGATGGAGCCAGGGAATGAATCTTATTTATAATAAGCTGTCTGTGAGTTCTACCCTCAAGGTCTGACCAAGAGGATGCAGGAATCCATCTTGACTCACCTTTTGATACCCCAAAACCAAAAACTCATAACTGCTCCCTAATCTTACATATCTGTCTTGTTTCTGTAAATATGGTTTAAAAGCAAAATGCCAGCCACCAGGACACAGAGGTAATGTAACTCTGTGCAGTACATCCCGATTCCCCCCACATGTGCCAGGCACATATGCCTGCATCTGTGTCCCTCGTTGGCTGAGGCTAGGGACAGACCACAGCATGAAGACCCCATTGGAGATGTCTCCCTCCCGCTCTTC
>NW_006159551.1:1086499-1096703 GCF_000334495.1 Tupaia belangeri chinensis | reverse complement strand
TCTTCCAGCTCTCTCTCTCAAGAAATAAATAAATTAACCAACAGGGGAAAAAATACATTTTTTCCCCTACCTTTAACAGCATTTCCCAGAACTACCTGGCCTTTGCATTATGGGCTTGTTTTCTGAAAACTCAAAATGTCTAATGGTGGCAAGAGAAATACTATTCGTAGGCTGGGCCCTTGCTGATATATTTTAGTTTCTGTTCTCTACTTTTGTTGTTGTTGTTGTTGGGCCTCCCTTAGACTGTGTCAGCTCAGCAGACCAGGCTGGCTGCTTGGGATCAGGTAGGAACTCCCCTTTTCTCTCTTCCCTTTTATAAATATGAACTCCACACGCTAAGTCACTGCCATTTTCTCTCGCGTTTCCTCTCTGGACTTTATCTTCTAGGCAGGAATATCAGATAGTCTTGTAGCCTTGGCATTTATCATGCAGCTATTTCCACAGCTATTCCTCCATGGATGGAACTGGATCTAAGATAAGGAGTTTGGGGAGCTTCTCATTGGAAATCAAGTGCCTTACTCGGGACAGATGAAAATGGGTCGTCCCATTCTTCCTCATTCTAACCCCATCTATCTCCATACACCCTTTACAGAGTCCTCAGGGCCTAAGAATCAATTTCTTATCTCAGTGATCATGAAATAGCAAACTGGATCATGTTTGGGCTATACCTGGTCATTTTTCTACATACGCTCAAACACAAGTGCAGGCCTTGACCAAATTGCTCAAGAGAAAGGCAACGCTCAACATTACAGCTACAGGAACAACTCAGTTACCACCCAGGGATTTAGAGTTCCATGTCAGGAGGAAATTGCATGGTGTGGTATAAAGCTTTCTTCTCAAAGGCTGTCTGTAGCTCTGCAGTGCCTGCATCGCCCAGAGCTCTTTAGAAGTGCAGAATCTTCTACCCTGCTCTACAGCTACTGAAGTGATCCACATTTTATGCATATGGTCAAGTTTGATATGGAGCCCCAAGCCCAGAGTCCAACGTCATCTCTGTTGTTAACAGATTTCACAAGCACAGACCCCAACCTCACCTTTCTAAGACTCATCCTCCTCACCTGTCAATTGAGGATGACACGTCCAGTCTCAGAACTGTTATGTAAGTTAAAAGGGATGTCAAAAGTCAAAGTGTAGACTGCATGAAAATGAGCATGAAGTAATTAACCAGTAATGACATCCCTGGGTCTATGCTGTTTCCAGGGGATGTTTAATGGTGTTACATTGGAAGTGTCATGACACTTTGCAGTGTGGGGTTCATTTTCAGTCCAGCGTTCAAATAGGAAGTGATTTGTCTCATCCAAAAAGGATCTAAAATGAAAAGCAGCACATTCAAGTGGGAGAATGAAGAAATAAGAACAAAAGATAGGAGAATATAAAATTAAGCCTGAGGAGAAGGGAGAATGAGAAAGAAAAAAAAAAAACACACAGGAGAAAGGCTGAAAAACAGATACAGATTCTCGCCCTCTGGCCTCCAGAAATGAACTCAATTTCTCTTTCATGCAAGACCTTTTAACTCAATAAATGACCTGCTTTGTTCTAGGTATCTAAAGAACCTGGTGGCCCCTAAAACTATCTGAGACTATGTTTCTCCTGAGAGCAATTTTTATACCCAGAAAATGGATTTATAGTAAGGATCATTTGTGTCCTTACCATTCTGTTAAAGGAGGTCTATTCCTAAGAGTGCTCTAGAAAACATCTAGAAACATATTGAGAAGAGCATGTCATTCACCAGTAGAAAATTGCAGAGCTATTTTGGGGGCAGGGTGGAAAGCCTGAAACACCAACCATTTCCTCTGCTGCAGAGTAGCTAGTGGTGTGAACACTGGAAAGTGATGTGACCTCTCTAAATCCCAGCCTTCCAGTCTACTGTAACCTGAGCAGATGAGGCAGTGTGGACTTCAGTTCTCGCGGGACTTTAGAACTATATGATTTCAACTATGATGCACACTTAGCAATCTCCTTAGAACGAGTAGAGACCAGCATGGTCTCTATCTAGAGAGAAAAGGGCACCTGAAAAGAAGATGGAACCCTCAAGACTGAGGATGGGTTGGAATTAGAGAGGATAAGTCTAGAGGAAGATACAGGGGAAGGAACTGACCAGTGTTCATTGGGGTACCATGTTATCTAAACAGATGGGCATGAATATTACAGTGAAGAGCCATTCCTGTTACACCCAGCAAGATGAGTGAGTGCTGGTGCCCCAGCTGTGCAAACAGCTGTCTGCCATGAGGCTGTGCACCGACTAAATGGGAAATCTTTTCTAGAATTGATGAGCCATACTCAAGTAGCAGCCAGAGCTCTGAAGCTCTGCATCAGTCACATCACCCCTCACACATTCATTTTCTCTGATTTAGACAAAAAAAGACAAAGGAGTCTGAACTTCGCCGAGTCCTTTCATCCCCAGTTTGCACACCAACCCTACCATTTCTTGAGAATAATACTGTCTATGAAATATGCAATTTCCAGTTGGAATGGGCAGTGTCTGAAATAACTGGATTGTTGGAAAACATCTTTTTTTTTTCTATGCAAAAATACATCATGGCTTTTCCAACAACCCAATATATTAAGACATTATATTAAAAACTATTAATTCAGGGGCCAGCAGGCGGATAGTGGTTAAAGCACTGGACTCCCACATGGTCGACTGAGGTTTGAGTCCTGGACCTGGCAGCTTGAAACACGCTGGGCACATGTGCATGCACGCCCAAAATCCCAAGTGGAGAGGGGATTGTGGTGGGGCTATCCCTTCCCAGGGAGCTGATTTGTCACTTTCTCTCTTTCTCTCCCTCTCTCTCTCTCTGTCTCTCCAACAAGCACACATGCCCTACAGTAAAAATCTCTCAAAGAAAAACAAAAACAAAAACACTCTATTAACCCAAGTCTCAGTGAATGACCTTATTTTCTGAGTAAGAGAGGCTCACCAGCAAACTGGACAGCGATGTGTTACATAATCGTGACACTCGAAGGCCATGTGGATGATCTAGCTCCATCCCCACTATTTTACAGCTGGGGGATGGTGGATCAAGGTCCACCTATTCCATACCACCTATGGGCAGAAGTGCTGACAAAGTAAACTTTAACACTACTTTAGTTTTGCTTCCATGATGCATTCCCTATTGCAATGCATTCTTGGAAGTCCGGCTCTGCCACACAGAGAAAAATGTGGTTTCAGGAAAGTCACCTAATCTATCTGTGGCTTCGTTCTCCCATTCGCCAATGGAGGTAATGATGGCTATGTTAAAGGGGTATGAGAGTTAGTGTAGGAACCACTTTGTGAAATTTCTAGCACATAAAAGGCCTTCAGCAAACGGGAGGGGAGGCAGTACCGTACTTCCTGCACGTAACTGTTCTTAGTATCTCAGCACATTCCCTCCCAGTACTTCTTCCACTGGCACACTGTCACTCATTTGTAATCACAGCTTACCGCTGCTGTTGCATGTTGGTTTATTCATGCGGCTGCACAATCGTCATAGTCCTCGTTTTAATGGATTTATGATATTTCACTGAGTGGGTTACTCTAACTGAAAGCACCATCGTCCTACGGTTAAGTTGCTTCTCGTTTTATGCTTTTAGAAATTTTGCTGCAACAAATGTCTTTATGCATTTGGTTTAGTCCACATTTTGAATGAATCCCTTAGGCTAAATTCCCAAACGTAAACATTTGGGGGTTTTTTGAATATAAAGCATTCTCTGAAATTCTATTTCACAGTATGAAATATTTAAGTTGCCACAGAGTCATAGACACCCACATGGGTTTATCCAATTCATAATTCATTTACAAAAAAAGAGTACACTAAAATAAAGGAGGTGTAAACCTCCTCAAGACAATGACAGAATAGATTTAGATCAAAGCTATTTTTAGGGTCATAGTTAAGCACGTGGGAAGAACCAGAACCTACGTAGAATTTGATAACTTTGTGTTAATGGCAAGAGTGATGCAGGTAAAAGCAGTGTGACTCAAAGAAGGAACAAAATGCCAAAGATTCACAGGGAAATAGCTGAAGGTACTACATATGTGTAGTTTGGTTCAGTGACAAATTAGGAAGGAAACTCAAACAGCCTCTCAATTTGAACCAAGTAAATATAAAAGCAAAGAGACAGTTACTATATTTAGCATTGTATCTGTTTGCTTAACACAAGTGTGCTTTGTTTTTGTGTTTGTTTTTATAATTCTGTAATTCACTTCCTTATACTCCCCTAATCTCACTCCATTAAAATTAGACTTAGCTATTGGGCATAATTTTTAAAAAGGAGGAAAAAGGGTTATCTTCTCACTCATGAATAAATCATACTTACTCTCTGCACTCAGCTCCCCCTCTACTTCTACTTCCAATGAACTAGCAAAACCCATGGAGCAGGTGAGAGAGTGATGTAAAATGAGTTGCAGATTTTTGCAGTCCAATAAATGTCAAATTACTGCTTCTTCATCTCTCTCTTTTTTTTAGAGAGAGAGAGAGAGAGATTTTTTGCTATAGGACACATGTGCTTGCCAGAGAGAGAGAGACAGAAAGTGAGAAGTCACCCCCTGGGGGGGATGGTCACACCATGATCCCTTCCCCTCCAGTCTCTTCGCGAGAATTTGGGCATGCAGGCACATGTGCCCAGCATGAGTTTGAAGCCACCGGGTCTGGGATTTAAACCATGATTGGCCATGTGGAAGCCCAGCAATGTAATCATTATGTCACCTTCTGGTCCCCCTCCTCTCCTTTTTATTTCTATTTTCTCTCTAAACCGCAAGACAGTTTGACCTACTTCACATCCTGCAGCAGAAGGGAATAAGGAGGCACTGGCCTTATGGAATGAGCCTTTTATAAAATATTAGAAACACATTGATACAACATATTTATTATTATCATTCCACTTGGACTGTATATGCCATTGGTATTTAATGCTTCATAACACTAGTCAGTGATGTCTTTCATAAACTGAGATTTGAGAATGCCATTCTGACTTGTGTAATTCTAAAAACAATTATAAAACAGCAGTTCAACTCATTCCTCCACAGAAAGATCATCAAATAGCACCATCAGTAAGCAAAATGAGAAAGGAGAGCAACAGTTCAAGGGGGTGAGTGTGTGTGGGGGGGGGAATAAAAAATACACCGACACAAATGTATTTCAAAAGGGCCCTACTCCAATCTGTTTTAGCATTTATGAAGTGGTTAAAGAAAATGAGAAATGACATATGACTCAGTACCCTAAGGCCTTAATATTAAACTCTCTGTAACCTCAGAACCATCTTTCTAAACATCTTACTTAGAAACTCAATATATAAAGCAAGTTAGAGAGACAGGGTGGAAGCCAGGTTGAGAGTTTTGGAATTCCACCAATGCTAGCCCTGGCTAATTCAATCGCACCTCCAAAGGTATGGGTGATGTAGGTTGAAATCACTGTCCTAATAGAAGCTAGAGAAGGAATGAGTTTGGGGTGGAGGTTGGTACCAGAGGAAGTAATTCACTCCACAAAATATGGAAAGTGTGCTTAATGAGGGAATTCAAATGTAAGGGAAGAGAAAACAGGGAGTAAAGATAAGAACTTAGTTGTTTTTTCAGGTTTTAAAAATTTTTTCTTGAGAGAAAAAAAAATAGGGACCCTTGATGGGCTCTACCAGCACTACAATCCTCCTTCCCCAAGCCTTCTAGCCAGCTAGGAGTACAGACACACCCCACATACTCAGGCTGACTCAGAATCCAAACTCTGGGACTTCACATACAGCTCTGATATCACACAGTGGTGCCCCACCACCTGTATCACTGTGACTGGGTCACAATTTTGTGTTTTTGGTTTTCATTTTTAAGTCAATGTGGGTTTTTTGTTTTTGTTTTTTAAAAAATATGTATTTATTTCCATTTGTTATCATTATTGTTAGTTTTAATTTGACCAGAGAGAGAGAGAGAGAAAGCAAGAAAGCAAGCCACCAAGTTCAGAACTTGAACCATGGTCAGCCATGTGGGAATCCAGCACCTTAACTACCACACCACCTACTGGCCCAAGTCAATGTGTTGTCTTTTTGTTTTTGGGTTTTTGTTTTTTTTTTAAATGATGACTGCTTCCTTTCCAAGCACACAGTAGGTACTTTTTTTTTTTTTTGATGACTGCCTCCTTTCCAAGCACACAGTAGGTGCAAATTGTTTTTAGATCATAAAGTCCCAGGTTCAAATCTGGAAAAGTTGATACCCTCTGCTAGCACTTTCCTTTACTGCCCAATATAGACTGGCTTCCCTAATTTAGCATTCTACTTCCTAGAAATGCCTTTTCCCAGTCTGTGCTGTTTTTTCAGGTGTTTCTCCTCTAATTTTTTTTTTTAAGCTTTATTTAGGGATAATTGATACATGAAAATTATATAGATTTAATGTATACCATGAAATGTTTTGATGTACGTATACATTGTGAACTGATGACTGGAATCAAGTTGATTTAATATACAATACCTCACAGAGTTCCCTCTGCGTGTATATGTATGGGTGGGAATATTAAGGTCTACCTTAGCACATTTCAAATACAAGACACTTTTTTTTTTTTAAGTGGTTCTGCCTTAGGGCACATGCACTCGCCAGAGAGAGAAAGAGACAGTGAGCGGGAAAGTGAGAAATCACCCCTCGGGGGTATAGCCACATGGCAATCTCTAATCCGTTCTCCTCCTGGGATCTTGAGCACACACGCACACATGCCCAGTGTGAGTTTCAAGCCATTGGTCTGCAAATGAAACAGGGGTTGGCCATGTGGGAGTCCAATAACACAACTGCTCAGCCCTCTGCTAGTCCATGACATACTATTAACTAGAGTCACTATGCTAGACAGCGGGTCTCCAGAACTTAGGCATCTTGGAAGTGCAAGATTACCCTGTGACCAGCACTGCCCTGTTCTCTATCACCTGGTTGCTGGTACACTCTCTGTTTATATGAATTTAACTTCTTCAGAAAGCACATATCAGTGAGATCATACATTGTCTTTCTGTCTCTGGCTTATTTCACACATACACACATACAGACAGACACACATACACATATATACCTATAAATATACAGGCAAATGAAAGGATCTGTATTGTGTGTATGTGTCTCATATTTTCTTTATCATTCACGCATCAGAAAACTCTTAGTTTGTCTTCATATCTTTTTTTAACTTTTATCTAATAATAGCAGCATTTTAATAGCTTGAATTTTGTCCTTACTTTATTTTATTTTTTAACATTGCATCCCATGTTCCACATTGATTCTATAGAGTTTCTACTGTGGATAGCATGAAGTATTTTTTTTCTAATCATTTTTTTTTTATTTTTACATTTTCCCACAAACATTTACTTTACATATCAAAACATTTTTCTCAAACTCCAAACAAGATTTGTTATAATCTTGTTTGTGACTCTGTAACAGAGGCAGTATGGTTTTAAATATTTTTGAGAAACTATTTACATGTCAACTACTAAAACTGTTGAAACTCAAACGCCCAGAACACAATTCACACATAAACCTTCTCAATTCAGCCAAGTCTACCAAATAATCTGTGATAGACCATCTGCTAGCAAAGATCAGTCTCTTTGTTGTCCTTCAAAGTCTTCATAAAATAATCTTCTGGTTGTGGCTGCTGTTTTGCCATCTCTACTGCCTACAATGCTGGGCTGGAGAAGTCTAGGTTACTTTATGGTACAAAGTCTTTCATATGGCTTCTCTAATCCTCTCTGCCAGGCAGAACTGTTTATGGTGCCAAGCTATCTTTCCAAGAGCTTTTCTGTTGGCTTACTTGAGATCTACCTTAGTTCCATAATTTTCTGGTTTAATCTTCAGATATGACATTCCAGTCAAAGCCCTGTCCAATAACGAGTATTTCCAATTTCTGATTCAAAGCAACAGGTATTATTGAACTTATGCAAGTAACCATTCTGCCATAAAATAAGAATATTCCCAAATATTTTCCAATTCCTGAGGGTTCAGAAAGGGAGAAAAGTTTATGTTCTTATTTAAAGAAATAAACAAGAAGAAAAAAAAAACACTTTAACAAATTGCTTAACCTAGCAACAGCTCAAAAAAGCAAAATCCTTAAGTTGAGAAAACAAAGCATAGTAAAGAAAAAGGCAGTAACATTTTACTCAAAAGTCATAAAATTCACCAGTTCAGTCTTAGGTGATTAATCTTTCTTCTATTGAATTTGCAGTGTTACTGGATCCAATCTATCATTTAAGTCCTGGAAGTTAAATTCAACATTACTATTGATATTTCTTTTCCCTAACATTAAGTTGGTCATTTTCTGAGTTGCTTTTTGTTCTCTTATTTCTGTATGTGTGTATTTAGTTTTCCTGGTAAAGCACTTCTTTCAGAACTTCTTGACGAGCTGATCTGGTGTTGGTAAGTTCTTTCAGGTTTTGTTTATCTGAGAATGTTTTTATCTTTTCTTCTCATATGAAGGATAATTTTACTAGGTATAGTATTCTTGGTTGAAACTGCTTTTCACATAACACTTTGGACGTACTTTCCCCTTCTTTCCTTGCTTGCATTGTTTCTGATGAAAGATCTGATGTTAGCCTGATGGGATAACCTTTGTAAGGAATCTGATGCTTCTCTCTTGCCAATTTTAGTATCTTGTCTGTGTCTATGGATTTGGCCAATCTGGCAATGATGTGCCTTGGAGAAGATTTTCTTGGGTTGATTCTATTAGGGGTCCTTTGTATTTCTTGGGTCTGGATATTTGAATGCCTCTCTAGATTTATAAAGTTTTCTTCCAGGATTTCATAGGATAAATTATCAATGCCCTTATTAGTTTCTTTACCTTCTGGGATACTGATTATTCAGATGTTTGCTTAATGGTATCTAGTATTTCTCAGATAGTATTCTCATTTTTCTGTTTTTTTTTTTTTTCTTTTTTTTAGGTCAGAGGTTTTGTCTTCAACATCCAAGATTTGGTCTTCTGCATAGGCTAATCTGCTTTTAATATTGTATTGCAGCCTTCATCTCTAACGACTCCATTTGATTCTTTTTTATGGAGTATACTTCCTCTTCCAGATCATGCAAGAACTTCCTCACCTCCTGGAACTCACTGTCTCTTTTCTCCTGCATCTTCTAGAGTTCATTGTCTCTCAGCTCTTGCATCTTATTTAGTTTTGTCACTAGGAATATTCTGAATTCTCTATCAGACATTTCCAGGAGTTCCACTGTACTGTCTGTGGATGATGAAGGACTGTTCTTTCACTTAGGGGAGAGATATTTTCTTGGTTCCTCTTATTTCTTGTGCCTCTGTGGTGGTTTCTGGTCATTCTGTAACAAAATCTCTCCTCTACTTGTCTGAGTGTTTCAGGCTCTAGGAGATGAGGTTTAGAGCATAATTTTAGTCGCCTTGGTCCCTGAACGCGCCAGGACACACCTCAGATTTCAAATGGCTTCTTGTCTGAGAGTTTCAGGGGTCTCAGTTTATCTCCATATCTTGTCTACTGTGAATAGTGCCACAATAAATGTGGGAATGAACATGTATGTTGACATACTGGTTTCATTTCCTCGGGCTATATACTAAGTGCACTGCTGGGTCACATGGTAGTCCTAGTACTGTTTTAAGATCCTCCATACTGTTTTTCATAGCAGCTATACTGATTTACATTCACATCAACAATGAAGAGGGTTCCCTTTTCTTCACACCCTCGCCAATACTTGTTATATTTTAACTTTTTGATAGCAGCCACTCCTATCAGTGTGAGGCGATAGCTCATTGTGGTTTTGATTGGCACTTTTCAGGGGATTAGTAATATTGAGCATCTCTTCCTATAACTGTTGGGCATTTTTTTTTTGTTTTGTTTTGTTTTGTTTTGTTTTGTTTTGCAAAATGTCTATTTTGTTTCTTTGCCCTTTTCTTTTCTTTTCTCTTTTTCTTTCTTTTTTTTCTAATTTTTAATTTTTGCTATTGGGAGTATGCACTCACCAGAGAAAACAGAGACAGAAAGTAAGAAATCACCCCCCAGGGAGGATGGCCACAGCACAAACCCTTCTTTTCCAGTTTCTTCTCAGGATATTAGGCATGCACGCATATGTGCCTGAGATGGCCACACCACAAACCCTTCTTTTCCAGTTTCCTCTCAGGATATTAGGCATGCACACATATGTGCCTGAAATGAGTTTCAAGTCACCGGGTCCAGGGCTCAAAGCATAGTTGACCATATGGGAGTCCAGTGCCTTAACCACTATGCCACCTGCTGGCCCCTCTTTCACCAATTCTAATGG
>NW_006159551.1:1066922-1069106 GCF_000334495.1 Tupaia belangeri chinensis | reverse complement strand
AGGACACACCTCAGATTTCAAATGGCTTCTTGTCTGAGAGTTTCAGGGGTCTCAGTTTATCTCCATATCTTGTCTACTGTGAATAGTGCCACAATAAATGTGGGAATGAACATGTATGTTGACATACTGGTTTCATTTCCTCGGGCTATATACTAAGTGCACTGCTGGGTCACATGGTAGTCCTAGTACTGTTTTAAGATCCTCCATACTGTTTTTCATAGCAGCTATACTGATTTACATTCACATCAACAATGAAGAGGGTTCCCTTTTCTTCACACCCTCGCCAATACTTGTTATATTTTAACTTTTTGATAGCAGCCACTCCTATCAGTGTGAGGCGATAGCTCATTGTGGTTTTGATTGGCACTTTTCAGGGGATTAGTAATATTGAGCATCTCTTCCTATAACTGTTGGGCATTTTTTTTTTGTTTTGTTTTGTTTTGTTTTGTTTTGTTTTGCAAAATGTCTATTTTGTTTCTTTGCCCTTTTCTTTTCTTTTCTCTTTTTCTTTCTTTTTTTTCTAATTTTTAATTTTTGCTATTGGGAGTATGCACTCACCAGAGAAAACAGAGACAGAAAGTAAGAAATCACCCCCCAGGGAGGATGGCCACACCACAAACCCTTCTTTTCCAGTTTCCTCTCAGGATATTAGGCATGCACACATATGTGCCTGAAATGAGTTTCAAGTCACCGGGTCCAGGGCTCAAAGCATAGTTGACCATATGGGAGTCCAGTGCCTTAACCACTATGCCACCTGCTGGCCCCTCTTTCACCAATTCTAATGGGTTTTTATTTGTTTTGTTCTTTATTCTTGTGTTATAAGAGCTCCTTATGTTTTGAATATTAACTCCTGTTAGTTTGTGTGTCTGTTTTATGACAGTATGATACTGTTTTGATTACTGTAACTTCATGATATAATTTGAAATCAGTAGTAGATACTTTTGCTTTTCAAGTTTCTTTTTCTCCATAAGAGACAGACAGAGCAGTGGAGTAAGAGAGAGATACAGAAGCAGTCATCCTCAATAGGGTTTTCAGGCTATGATCTTACCCCAAGTCCTGCAGCCAGTTATGAGAGCACTCGTGGTCATGCCCAGTATATTAAGCCAGGCCAGGTTGCAAACCTAGAAGCTCGCATGGTCTCCAGCATTACATAGCAGGGTCCCAACTATCTCTGTGCCACCATGGTTGGAACAGATAGGTGCTAGGTTCATGGGGGGGGGTGTTTGTTTTGTTTTGTTTTGTTTTGTTTTGTTTTTTAAGAGAGATTTTTTGTTATAGGGCATCTGCACTCACCAGAGAGACTGAGGAGAGACAGAGAGACAGAAAGCAAAAATCACCAGGGGGATTGACCATGCCACAATCCCTTCTCTTCCATTCTCCTCTCAGGATTTTGGGCACACATGCAAACCCACCAGCATGAGTTTTAAGCTACCAGGTCCGGAACTTGAACTATGGTCAATTATATGGGAATCCAGCGGCATAACCATTACATATCTGCTGGTCTCTAAATAGGTGCTTTTTAAATTGCATTGATTATTAAGATAGAATGCTTCTAGAGATTCATGAAAAATGGTCTAGTCAACTACTAAAACACTGTAAAACTCATGCATTTTTCTATGTTTTTCTATGCAATAATGTGTGTTATGACCTTTCTTTCATTTTTTATGACTTTTCCTGAAATAAATGCAACCCCCCCTCCAAAATCAAAGTTAAAGATAAGACTTCCTAAAAAATTAATCAACTTTATCACCCAGATGCATTTAGGAATAAATGTTGAAAATGCATGCCCAATAATATAAGAAACACATGAAGGAACCAGTAAACCTCAGCCTTGCATGCAGAATTGGGCAGGAGGTTCAGAGTTTCCTACCTGTCCACTATCATATAACGCACACCGCCCTGTCGGGACATGTGTGAGCCTATCACAGCCAACTTTCCCTGAATCAGGGCTCTAAATCTCTGCAGGCGATGCTCTTTGCCTCAGATACTTTCCTCACTTTTCTCTTTTACCCTTTAGCATAAAATCAAATGTTGGGACCAGCAGTTAGAGTAATGGCTATGTTGCTGGACTCCCATGCAGTTGACCATGGTTCAAGTCCTGGACCCGGTGACTTAAACTCATGCCAGGCGCGTGTGCGTGCGTGCCCAAGATCCCAAGAGGAGAATGGAGGAGAAGGGACTGCA
>NW_006159551.1:1058261-1066821 GCF_000334495.1 Tupaia belangeri chinensis | reverse complement strand
TTTCTGGTGACCACATGCACCCTATGGCAAAAACCTCTCAAAAAAAAAAAAAATCAAATGTCAAATATAGTTGCTTCGTCTTCAGAACTGATAGCAAACTCTGCCCTGTTTGTTCTTTTCTGTAGGACTTATACTATTACAAATTATCATTAGCTCTTTGGTTTTTGATACTGTGCCTCTCTCCTTAGACAGGAAATTTCAGAAATATGAGGATAGTACTTTATTCTTGTCTGGCACGTGATAGCCACTAAAAACCTTGATTAATGGGCCAGCAGATGGCATGCTGGTTGGGGCACTGGACTCTCATATGGTCAGCTGCAATTCAAGTCCCAGATCCAGCAGCTTGCTTTTTCATTTTCCCTCTCTCTGTCTCTCTCTGGTCAGATTAAATAATGGCAGTAGTACTATTAATAACAATAATAATAATAAAATTAAATAAATAATTCCAAATTCTGGGACCAGCAGTTAGCATAACGGCTATGTCACTGGACTCCCATGTAGTCGACCGCAGTTTGAGTCCTAGACCCGGTGGCTTAAACTCAGGCGGGGCGCATGTGCCTGTGTGGCTGGTGTGGGGGGGGCTGATTTTTCACTTTCTGTCTCTCTGTCTCTCTGTTTCTGGTGAGCGCACGTGCCCTATAGCAAAAATCTCTCCAAAATAAATAAATAAACAAATAAATCCAAATTCAAGGGTTTGGATGTGGAGTCTTTAGGTGACTCGGCATCCATTATCATGAGTGGACGGTTGCCTGAAGGATAACCCAGGGCCCTTTTTAACAGGTCTGATCTCTGCCGTTCCTCAGTATGAAAATGACACAGAAAGAAAGGGACGAAGGCTGGCTTTGAGCCCCATATCCAAACAGCAATAACCTCTCTAGCCTTATTTTCATTCCGACTATGATCTCAGTGGCCATTCTGAGATCAAAACCCAAAACTGCATATATTCCTGGGTGAGTCCATGAGTTCGCGGCCTGATGTGAATCACTCTGCCTGCAGTGATATGCTAGCTCTGATCTCTTGCCTTTGGAAACAGAGCCCTCCAACGATGACCAAAAGACTAGATTTCCTTGCAAGGATACCTACTTAGCAGCTCTCTGAAGCCTTCCCAAACGTTTGCCATCAACATGGACAGAAGCCTCCTCTCTTCTGATTCCAAAAAGAAAATAGAGAGACTCTGAAGTGTCAAAAGCAAACAGCGATGGACACCATATGCCCTTTCAGCACGGCATGCTTGCACGGAGCCATGGCGACTCTGAAGGACAAACGCTCCTAGGAGTCCTTATCAATAGTTTCCCAGGGACTGCTCTCTCTCTCTCTCTCTCTCTCTCTCTCTCTCTCTATCTCTCTCTCTTTTTTTTTTTTGGTTTTTAAAAGAGATGAGAAACACCAAAAATATTTATCTTTGAGCTTCTATTATTTGCTAGGCTTTGGGCTGGGAATTGGGGGTACTGCAGTGGATGAGTCACTGCAGTTTTTGCTCTTACGGAGCATATGTTCTCAGGATCAATGAGCTATGAAAGCTCAGCAGTGATAGGCTCTCTAGTGAAGACATTCCAGGTGTATGAGATCATGTACCCAGAGCACCTGAAAGGCCTAATCTAAAAGGCTAGGGAAGTCCTTCATTGGGAAGTGGCTCTGAAGGTCAGCCCACAGGATAGACAGATATACGCCAGGCATAGAACAGAAGAGAACAATATTCCAGGGCAAGAGGACAGTATGGGCAAAGATTCTGAGCCTGGAACAAATAAGGAATATTCAAGACTCTAAAAGAAGGTGGAGCATCGACAGAGCCAAAATGAGGCCAGGAATTGGGAATTCAGGAGGGTTTGTTATTTATTAACCAATCAATAAGAATTTACTGAACTCTTATGATGCGTAAGTCCCTGTACTGTATCTTGTTATGGTGCCAGAGCAATATCAAAGAGAAATAATTCAGTCTAGTTTTGAGCTTTCTTCCTTAAGTCCTTGATCAACTTGCAAATGGCTGTTTGCTGACTCAGTGTTATGAGTCAGCCATTGAGAACTGTCAGCCTTTCCTAAAAGGCTTTGATATTCTAGAATTAAAAGAGGGAACTCTTGAAAGGAGTCAGATCTTTCTGCACAGTTACAATTTTTACAGAAGTAGTATTCTTTTTGCTTTTTTAATTTTTAAACTTTATTTCTCTTGTGAGAGAAGGGAAAAGACAGGCACCATCAACAGGGTCTTCTTACCACAATCCACCCCCAGCCAGCCAGGATCATGGGAGACCTTGATGTGTACGGAGAGGCCATGGGACTCAAACCACGAACCTTCCCATATGGGCTCTGCGTTTCAGAGCACTGTACTACGCTGCACCATCATCTGGTCCCAAGAAGTGATAAAAATTCATAAAAACAGAAAAACTTCCTTGAGGCATATCACCTCGGAATGTGGTATTATTACTAACTCAATCTATATCGCTGCTTCTTAGGTTCAGAGTTAGGCTCTGATGGATAAGAATAAAGGCTTTCATTTGCCATTTTCATGCAATTTTTTTTTTGCCAAAATTTCTATACATTTCATTTCATATGACCCAGACACTTGACCTGGGAAGACATGATTAAAGGAGGGGAGGGTGAAGAGAAACAGACAAAGCATGGTCAAGAAACTTCCCTAAGGCCTAAATGATAAGTGAAAAAACAAGATCAGAACCATAGAACACTTGGTTAAAATACACATTCAGGGATGGTAGGTGGCATAGTGGTTAAGGTGCTGGACTCCCATATGGCCAACCACTGTTCAAGTCCCAGATCTGGTAGCTTACTTTTTCACTCTCTCTGAATCTATCTCTGTCTGTCTCCAGTCAAATTAAAAAATAATAAATAAAATAAATAATGATTTTTTAAAAATAAAATACAGATTTCAGAGTTCTGCCCCAGAGTTACTGTCTCAAAAATCCCAGAAGCACTCCAAATGAGTATTAGGGTACCCTTAAAGTTTTAAGACACTGCTCTTCACCAGTGTCAATCAGAAGAATCTATTTCAAATAATTATCAGCACATATTAAAATAAATATAATAGATCAAAATCTGAACTAAAATATTCATGACAACATTACACAAAATAACTAAACTTTGGAAACTACCCTTTTTCATTCATCTTCTGTGACTTAATAACTGAATATTTGAAACTGGGTGATTCATAAAGAATAGAGGTTTATTTAGTTCACAGTTTTGGAGGTCCAAGGTCAAGGGCCACATCTGGGGAGGGTCTTCTAGCTGGTGGAGATTCTCTACAGAGTCCTGAAGTGTCACAGGGCATCACACGGTGAGATAGGACAAGAGAAAAGCATGTGTGTCCATGTGTCTGCTCTTAGAGAACTACGAGTAATCGGTCGGGGTGGGAGGGGAGGGGTGGAGGGCCTTGCCCTACATCCTCATCCAACTCCAGTCACCTCCCACAGGCTCCACCCTACAACACCATAATAGGATTAAGTCTCTCCTCTCTCCACACCATTACAATGGCTCACCAATTTCGACACACAGAATTTTGGGGGATAATACATTTGAACTACAGCACACCCGAAAGCCCATCAAGAATTGAAAAGATAGTGTTATGTTCATTCATACAATGGAATACCACACGACAGTGAAAATAGAAAATCTGCAAGAAAGCACAATGTTGACAAATCTCACAAACACAACAGTGCATAAAAGAAATGAGAGACATAAAGCACATCCATATGACTTCATATTTACACAGTCAAAACAGGTAAAAACAATCCATGCTTTTGGAAACCAGGATAGTGGTTACCCTGGAAGCAGCGGGGCCAGTTAAGGACGAGGAGTGATCAGAAAGGGCATGGGGGAACTCTATGTGTACCAACAGTGCTTTATTCTTGATCTGGGGGCTGCTTACAGGAGTGTGTTCAGTTCATAAAATCCATGTAGTAGCACAGCTATGCTGCGTAAACTTTTCTGTATGTATATCATAAGGGGACTTCCAAAAGTCTCCTTTCCCTTCCACCAAAATGGAATTAAGGCGTGAGTCCACTTGGGTTCCAAAAATGTTGAAATCCAGGCATGCACTGTTTTCATGATACACATTTTTCACAAATTTTGAAGACCCTCCATATACGTCAATGGACATAAGTTTTAAATGATGTGGCAAATACTATTCCCAAGTTTCAAAGCAAAAACTAGATGGTAAACTTCACTGGGCTGTGCCTTTTAAGGGATAACTCCACACCTGTGGGTATTACTGTCTCAGAATATGCCGGGGGTCTATCACCTCCTAATCCGGACTGAGCTGCCTCTGCTTTTTCCCGGACACATCTCACCCTGGTCCTTGCAAAAGACGTATTTTACCTTATTATATTTAGAAAAACAAACTTTGCTCATTGCAAAAACAAGCCAGCAAACAATTGGATAATACAGCTAAGTTTAAAAGTAGAAACCTCAGAAAAATAACCACTGTGTAGGATATTAGTTATTTTCTTCAAAAATCCTTTCTAGTGTATACAAGTGCACTTTTGACACAAATAGGACAGTCTTACTAATAATTTTGCATTCTGATTATTTCACTTAATATATTGTGATTATTTCTGAATGATCCTAGACACTTAAGATTATGATGTAGAGAATTTATTACTTATTATTTTTTATGAGGTTTTTGCCTTAGGGTATGTGCATTAGCTGGAGAGACAGAGAGAAAGACAGAGACAGTGAGAGGGAGAGTAAGAAATCAACCTCTCAGGAGGGATGACCATGCTACAATCCCTTCTCCTCCATTCTCCTCCTGTAATCTGGGGCACGCAGGCACGCACACCCAGCATGATTTTCAAACCATCAGGTACAGGACTTGAACCACAGTCCGTCAAGTGGGAGCCCACCAACGTAACCGCTCTGCCATCTAGTGGTCCTGATATTCATGACTTATTAACTGGTCATTGAGAGTCTACTGAATTCCCTAATGTGTGTACCCCTGCACTGTGTATTGTTAACAGAGTTAAAGACACAGGAAACAAGTTCAGACATTCGAGAGCTTTTAAGAAGATGGTACATGATCTTGATTAAACTCTTCTTCGCCTCTCAGGGTCTACATCCTACTCTATAAAATATGAGTGATTATACTATGTAACCAGATGAGCAGAGAGGACTAATTGAGACAATGTATGTGAAATAGTCAGCATGTAGGAGATAAAAAAGCCTTTAGAGAGGAAAGGCATGCACAAGGAAAAGTGACTAATACTAAAGCAACAGTCCCCGAATCAGACACTGCAGAGTAGGAGGATTCTTTTTTTTTTGGGGGGGGGGGGAGAGATTTTCACTGTAGGGCGCGTGCGCTCGCCAGACAGACGGAGAGAGACATAGAGACAGAAAGCGGGAAATCACCCCTCAGGGGAGATGGTCACGCCACAATCCCTTCTCCTCCATTCTCCTCTCGGGATCTTGAGCACGCACGCACACGCGCCCGGCGTGAGTTTTAAGCCACCGGGTCCGGGACACGAACCGCGGTCGACTACGTGGGAGTCCAGCGACATAGCCATTACGCTAACTGCTGGTTCCCCAGAGTAGGAGGATTCTGAGGAGACAGAACTTACTGCAGTCTAGAGTCTTGCTGCTCCAAGTGCAGTCCATGACCAGCAATACCAGCATCATCCAGGTACTTATTAGAAATGCAGAATCCCTGGGACCAGAAGTTAGTGTAATGCTATGTCGTTGGGCTCCCACATAGTCGACCGCGGTTCGAGTCCCGGACCCAGTGGCTTAAATTCACGCCGGGCATGTGTGTGTGTGCGTACCCAAGATCCCAAGAGGAGAATGAAGGAGAAGGGATTGTGGCATGGCCATCCCTCCTGGGGGGTGATTTCTCGCTTTCTGTCTCTCTCTCTCTGTCTTTCTGGCAAGTGCGCATGCCCTATAGAAATTTTTTGGGAGGGTCAAAGCCCCAAAAAAAAAAAAAAAAAAAACCCCCCCCAAAAAAAAAAAAAAAAAAAAAAAACAGAAATGCAGAATCTCCAGGGCAAACAGGTGGCGGGTGGATAAGGTATTGGACTACCACAAGGCTGACCACAGTTTGAGTCCCAGACCTTGCAGCTTGCTTTCTACCTTTCCTTCTCTCTGTCTCTTAATCTCTCTCTCTCTCTCTCTGGTGGGCATATGTGCCCTACAGCAAATTAAAAAAATAATAGTGATAAACAAAATGAAATAAATAATTCTTAAAAAAAAAAATGCAGAACCCCAAGCCCTGCCCCAAAGTCACTGGGTCAGAATCTACACTCTTTTTTTTGAGAGAGAGAGAGAGATTTTTGCTATAGGGCACATGTGCTCGCCAGACAGAGAGAGACAGAACACTGAGGGGTGGGTGGTCACTCTGCATCATTCCTCCTCCATTTTCCTCTCAGGATTTTGGACATTTATGCACATGCACCCAGCTTGAGTTTTGAACCCCGGGGTCTGGGACTCAAACAGTGGTTAGCCATATGGAAGTCCAGAGACATAACCATCATGCCATCTGCTGGTCCCCAGAATCTACATTTTAACAATATCCTTGGGTGTTATCTATGTCAATTAAGGTTGGAGGAGCACCAAGCTAGACAAGTTATTGGTGACGGGTAAAAATCAGATACCCTGGGAGAAGAGGGGGAGAGGGATATTCCATGGTTGGAGGGAAAAAGGAAATTGCAAGTCCATCTTAAGGATACGCCTTGTACTACCAGTGCAGTACAATGAAATGAAATTTTCCTTAAGATTCATTTCCAACTTTCATAATAAGTGCTTGGAATTTAATATATGCATTCCTTAAGAACTGAGCCGTGATCAATTTTCTCTGTGTCCTCCCTACCAAGGTAGTGACTGGGTGATCAGTAAGCATTTGTTGAATGAAGGAGTCCACAAATGGACAAATGACTAAGCAGGTGATTTCAGAGACAGCTCTGCAGGGAACACTGGGGTGTACGTCTTACAGTTGCATTTCCAGAGTAAGTCATGAGTACTGAAGTTAACTGTACTCATTGTCTAAAAGAATAAAGCATACCGCTCACAATTGCCTGCAACTTCTCATGGAAAAAAACCTGATCTGAATTTTGATCAATAGCCAACCAATGAAAGCTTCCTACAAAATCGAATCTTTCCATGATGAATGGAAAAATACTGTTTGGGTTACAGTAAACTATACTTTGTGCTTGGTCTCGACAAAATGCTAAAATCTTTCTGTAAAGTGCAGCATGCACCAGAATGGAATTTTTTTTTAATTTGCTGAAGTGTGTATGCACTTCCCAGAGAGAGAGAGAGAAAGCACCACCCTCTTAGGGCGATGGTCATGCCATAATCCCTTCTCCTCCATTTCTCCCTCCTTTGGGGATTTGGGGTATGCACGCACATGCACCAGGCATGTTTTTCAAGGTGCCAGGTCTGAGACTCAAACTATGCAGTTCAGTCATGTGGGATCCAGCTGCCTTCACCACCACACCATCGGTGGCCCCAGAACAGAATTTTAACACTAACTTGGAGTTGGGGTAGGTACAGAACTAGAAGAATTTCTCAACATGCCACTGACTTGATTGGCCAAGGATAAAGCGTCGCAGTATTGATGCTGTCTGCAGTTTTCTCAACTGTCTTAGGAAATAAGCATGGAGCACGTAAAACCTCAAAGAATTTGGAACGTCAGAAAAACAGAGAAGATGAAGAAAAGACTCTTTTTCACATTAGCATGATGAATTGCATAGAGCAAGAGGCAGCTCAAGTCTCTGTTGAAACAGAGCTCTTTAAGAGTTGATCATGGAAACAAGTGAGGTCAGCACCCCATTTAAGCATAGAAACCCACAGCAGAGAAACCTCTGAGAGTTTACACGAGCCAGGCTGTTTAAGGGGCCAGACAGTGGCACAATGGTAATGTGATGAACCCACACGGGAAAGTCTCGGGTTCGTGTCTAGGGTCTTCTCACATGCTCCTGGTGTGCACATGCATGTCCTTCATCTGGGCTACACAGGCTGGGGTGGATCGTGTCCTGAAGGGCTTGATCAGAGTCCTTCTTGCTCACTCGCTCCCCCTCTCCTCTCCTTCTCTTCCATGGAAAAAATAAGCTTTATTAATTTTTAATTTTCTCCTATGGGGCACATTCCCTTGCCAGAGAGAGACAGGAAGGGAAAGCAAGAAAGTGTCTTCCATAGGGGAGGGCCACACCACAATCCCTTCTCCTCCATTTTCCTCTTGGGATTTTAGGCCCACATGCATACATATCCAGTGTGTTTTTCAAGTCACCGGGTCCGGGACTCAAACTGTGCAGCTGGCCATTTGGGATCCAACTGCCCTAACCATCACATCACTGGTTGACCCCAAAGTAAGCTTTTAAAAATTAAATTTACTTTTATTTATGGAATGTCACAATTGGCACTCAGCTGTTCCAGACCACTGTCTTCCGCTGGTTCAATTCAGCAGAAAGAAGAGTTCTTTTGCGGACCAGCTGTGGTGCCGTGGTGAAGGCACCGAACTCTCACATGGCCAACTGTGGCTTTAGTCTTGGGCCTGGTGGCTTGAAAATCATGTGTGTGTGTGTGTGTGTGTGTGTGTGTGTGTGTGTGTCCAAAATCCCAGAAG